>NC_133714.1:852500-967500 GCF_048934315.1 Petromyzon marinus | reverse complement strand
CACACACGCCGAGAGAGACTCACACAGAGACAGAGAGAGAGACACACATAGACACACAGACAGACACACACGCAGAGAGAGACTCACACAGAGACAGAGAGACACACACAAAGGCACACAGACAGACACACACGCAGAGAGAGACTCACACAGAGACAGAGAGAGACACACAACATGGACACACAGACAGACACAGAAGCACAGAGAGACTCACATAGAGACATAGAGAGAGACACACACATAGGCACACAGACAGACACACACGCCGAGAGAGACTCACACAGAGACAGAGACACACACATAGACACACAGACAGACACACACCCAGAGAGAGACACACAGAGACAAACAGAGAGAGACACACACATAGGCACACAGACAGACACACACGCAGAGAGAGACTCACACAGAGACAGAGAGACACACACATAGGCACACAGACAGACACACACGCAGAGAGAGACTCACACAGAGACAGAGAGAGACACACAACATGGACACACAGACAGACACACAAGCAGAGAGAGACTCACACAGAGACAGAGAGAGACACACACATAGGCACACAGACAGACACACACGCAGAGAGAGACTCACACAGAGACAGAGAGAGACACAACATATACACAGAGACAGACACACACGCAGAGAGAGACTCACACAGAGGCAAACAGAGAGAGAGACACACAACATATACACACAGACAGACACACACGCAGAGAGAGACTCACACAGAGACAAACAGAGAGAGGCACACACATAGGCACACAGACACACACACACGCAGAGAGAGACTCACACAGAGACAAACAGAGAGAGACACACAACATGGACACTCAGATGGTTTAGTTGTATTTGTGTTTGGGTGATTTATTTACCGTTCTTGTACTTGCCACTTCTATCATGTTCTTTCTACTGCTTGTTGTAACGTTCTTACTCGCCCCAACTGGACATCTGTGGAAAAGAGCTTTATAGCTTATCGGATTCCTTCAGTATAAATAAACATTCTGATTCTGTTTCATTAACTTACAGAAGACCTTTGCCTATCCGCTGTTTAGCTGAATGCCTCCATGCGCCGTCGGCCATGGGAAATTGTTTGCCCAGACTTCAACATGCCAGACTTATGATTACAAAAAATAAAAAAAATGTTAGGTAATATTTTTGTTGCAATATTGTACTCTTAGCCAAAATTATCAGTACAATAAAGTAGGGATGGCAGCGGATTAATTCATGAAGAGTTTATTTGTATATTTAATTATGTAATGACGATTTGGGTGGCAGAATTGTGCCAGAAAGGCACCACGTGTTAACCAAAAATAAATCGATGTGAGTTGCCATGAGAAAGTTGAACAATTGGACGCTACTGGGAGGAGTGTCTCACGCAAAGTTATTGAGTCAATATCGTGGACGGAACTAAATGGAAGTGCCGACGACTTTGAGAAAGGGGATGGCACAGAGACAGAAACACTCTGAGCCATACTTCGCGTGAGTGGCCAAATGTCGACATGTGCATTAGAGAGGGTGTCTTAAACGTGTAGTGACATAGAATGGTTCACTACGGCGCCTAGCGCCAGTTACTGATAGAGAGGGGAACTGGGAGTGTAGTAGCCCACTCTGCCAGTAGGGCATTGCAATGTCACGGAACGGGCCCCTAGGGGGCGTAGTGCTGGTGGCTGGCAGATAGGGGGCATCCGAGGACGTAGCAGCCCGGTTGGCTGGCAAGGGCACGTGATAGGCCAGGGCAAGGATGTGGGCCAAAGGTGACAGAAGGGACACGTGGGATATGGCCCAGAACCTTCTGGTAGGTTCCAGAAGGGGGCGTGGCCGAGGGCGGAGCCAGGCCACGCTGGGGGGCATAAAAGAGAGGTCCCGAGGCTGGGTCGGGGCTGTCTGCTGGAATGGAGTCCTCCGTGCTGCTTCTTCCGCTGGGTCTTCGGTCTTCGTGCTCGGCATCGTGGGTCAGGCAGTGTTCCGACTGTCCTGACCCGGTTTATGTCGTTATCCCGTTGTGGTCCATAGAATAAACGTGTTGCCTCCTGAGTTAGTGTGTGTCTCTCAGTGAACCCACTTCAAATGTATGCAGAACGATTCCTATTTTACGCCGTTGTGTTCATTTAAAAGTTAAAATCCTGTATTATCACACGGGCTCGGTGGAGTGGTTGCGCATGTTTGTGAGTAAAATGTAATATGGTGAATAAAAATAGCACAATTTTAAAATCAATCGTCAATCGCGTAAGGTCAAACGCGGTTAGTTTGGATAAGGCTGAATGGAAGGCAACCATGGCGCTTCATGTCCGTCGTGAGTAAATTGCGACATTATTATTATCATCGTTGTTGTATCGTTAGGCTGGTTTACCCAGGAGAGTCCTGCCAAGTTGAAGTAACATGGTGGGGGGCGCTGACGTTGCCGCTGCTGCTGTGTGCGATGCCAGATGAGCAATTTGGAGTGTCATTTTTCAACATTGGGATGTTTTGGCCAACACCAAGTTGCGTTGTACGAGATGCATCGTACACGTTTTGGGAGGATCCTGAGGAACCGCGAGGAAATCCATGCAGAAACCACGGGGAGGGAATACAACCTGCTAGCGAGAAAAGCGCCAGACTCAGGAATCGAACCCAGGCCCCCTTGTGTTGCGCTGCCGCCCGCGCTGCTGAAATGCTGCTCCCGCACTCAATGAAAGTTTCCACCTTTTGCTTTACGTTTAAAATTAGTTTTTTTTAAATTGCTGATCACTTATTATCCCTCGTTTCAGTTAGAGGGGGAGCCGCGGCATCTTAGGTGCTCCCGGGTAATCGACCACGACACAAGTTGTCCATCACGATTCTTAGTCAGTTCGTCAAAATGAATCGACGAAACTTCGCGATCGGTGGAGGGTCGGTCTTTGCACGGATCCCATTGTCTGTGTGTATCTGCTCATTTTACTCAGCTTGTCTTCGCGGTAAAGCGCGGATAATCACGGATAGCAGGATGGACGCGTCGCCCGCACTTCTTGATTATCCCCTTTTTATGCACGCGCACGTTTCACGTAAGAGCGCATGTTTCTTTTGGACCCTGATGGAGAAGTTGGACAATGGCTTTTTTTTAATCACCGCCGCGTTCGGGCTAATGCCCCTCATTCTCCGCAAAGGCTCAGATAATAGGAAGAATGTGGCACACAGGTCAACAAGTAAATAGGACGGTGCACATCTCACTCATGGCGCGTGATTAATCATTACTCTCCTCTGGCGTGGCGATTCAAACGCGACGGTTGATCACAGGACCCCCCCTTGCTATGCCGATGGCTTCAGGGGTAGCAAGGGGGCACTCCCTGCCACTGTCCCTCCTGGGTACGCGTGCGTTACGCAGCGATTGACGATCGGTACGGCTCGAGGACCGTGCTTCACACCACGTTCGCAGGGAGGGCGAGACCCTCGGTACGTGCGTCGTGAATCGGAAGCGCGAACAGGAGGATGCAGGACAAAGGTAATTATTCCGCCGAACTGAACTCGTGCAGAGTGTGCACGGCACGCAGGCGCGCGGCCGAGGTGAAGGCGGAGTATTTGCACCGCATCATCATGCGCCAGAGATGCTTCATCAATCTTACAATGCATTGAATCTGTCGTCGCAAATCTCATACACCCCAACACCCACCTCTCCGTACAGCGCATCACAATGGAATGCACTTGAACTCTGTCCGATTCGTATCGTTGCAGACACAGCCGGATAAGATTAATGCGCATTACCACGGTGACGGTATATTAATCTACCAACTTCGTCGATCTTATTAAATGGGTTCACATTAATGACGTCCATTTGGCCTAGATGGCGGTTACTAGTTGTGTGTTCGGGTGACACGGAAAGACGTAACGGGTGGGGCCACCACGTGGCAAGGCTACCGTCTGTGGTTCGAAGAGTACAGCAGCGACGTCTGCGCTCCTTTCAACGCAGTAGGGGGAGGGACAGCAAGACGACACGGACTCTCTTTCATGGAAGCACTCTCATCGTGGCCAGCAGCAGAGCTCGACGCTGGCGTGTCGTTCACGTGCACGTCTCTGTCGAGCGCAAGGAGTAGGAGAGACTCTACCAGCGACTCGCCTGCCCGGCAGGAATTCCGCGAGTTTTGAACTTTCCACTCCGTACAAGTTCACTACGAGCAGAACTCAGTCGCGTAGTTACGTCGCACGCTGGAGGAGTAATTGATGGGATGACGTCCAGGAGAAAGAGTGGAACAACACGGGAGTTCAGAATAAACACCTCATTCGAGACCCACACATCACACCACCTCCTGGTTTTGACATTCCTCGAAGACACTGGTGGTGTGACCATCAAATGCGTCAGAACATCAGCAGGCCGATGCACACAATCTCCTTCATGAATGGAAAATGAAAGACGAGCTACAGTCGTGTGGTTGTGGCCACGCAACCCAAACTATGAACCGTATAGTAAACCACTTGTAGCCTGCGCTCCTAATAAGTTTATATATTCCATCAAGGTCCTTAAGATCTTCTGATCTCCAACTGATCAGCACTCCCAGGTCTAGGCTGTGCTCTTTTGGTGATCGGGCTTTTGTTAACGTGGCACCCAAGCTATGCAACGCATGGTCACTTGAAATCAGGCAATCGGAGTCAGTAGATATATTTAAGTTTGCTTTGAAAACCCATCTCTTTAAAGTGCCCTTCTTCCTTCTCTAGTTTGGTCGCTTGCCCCCAAGTTCTGTTTTTGTTTCACTACTTTTCATGCATTGCGCATTGGGATCCTAGGATAGAATGCGCATTACGCATTTGAATTATTATAACAAAACTAAGCAAAAATCTCCCTCCCTGAAGCCCTCTCGTCATGGCCAACATTGGGCCTCTAGCTCCTGAACACATTGCTGCCATACGCGAGAAAAGAACGTCCAGAAACGTTTCGTTTTTACTTGACTTGTCCCATAGACAACTGCGAGATGTAACAGAAGAAAAATAAACAGACCAGTGATGCTAGATGACGCTTATGTATTCATCGAATTTTTCGGGGGAAATATATATAAAAAAAAACTTCCTCAGCTCGGGGACTTCCAACTGCACCGTGTTATTTTTTTCTCAACATATCAAAAGCACCGATTTATATATATTTTTTCCCTCTCCCCCTCAAAAAATGAATCACACACATGGCCACCTTGTTGTTTAAAGTTGGCACAGTAACAGACAAATAGTTTATCGTAATCTCAACAACTGCACTTGCTTTCACGCTGACGACATTAAACAAGGGCACATCGCTGGTTCGGAATGAGGCCACTTTCCCCCAATCGCTCATTCTGATGTCAGCACCACGGCAAGAAAAAACTCTGAAATCGACTCCCAGAATCCCTGTCCAGGCCCCGAGTGAGAATTCCGAGGGTGACCTTGGGTTAGTTACAGGGGCAAAGACAGTCGGTGTGCAGTGAAAGTAATAATAATTATTGTTATTCAACACGTACGTTTTCTCGACCGATAGTATCCATAATATGTTTTTGTGGGGTTTTCATTGCGTAAATATTCATGTGTCTTTAAACCCGACACCACCCGACACAGCCAAATAGTAAGGTTTGTCACGTAAACCCACCACATTTAGAATTGTGGGTTCAAGTAGTTACTAATTGGTACGTTTTGTTTACCACAAATTTACCTCGTGGTTGATGAGTTGTGGTGAGATCAGAGGTTTTGGCCACGATGACGTCTTGATTTTGATTTATTGACTGAGGAAACCCATCCCGAGTCCCACGACTCTGTGTCAGCGAGGTCCTACATCGAGATGCTTGGCCTAACGGCAGTGAGTGCTCGCGTTTAGCTCTGGGTGTAAACTGCAGAAACCCGCAGGGAACTCACGCAGAACAGGGGGGAGAACACACAAAACTCAATAGAGAGGGACACCCTATTTATATTCTTAGTTTTTTCGGTAAAGTCACGTTGAAGAGAAACAACAAAATAACAAAATATATATAAAACAATAAAAAATTCTCACGACGTTTCGACCATAACTCAAACGGTCATCATCAGGTGTGTCGGTTTGCATACATTTATTTTGAAAACGGCATATTTATTTATTTATATATATAAAAATAACGTTTGCGTCACGCGCAACGATTGGCAGTTTGCCAGGACTAGTCCATCTATTTTTTGAAAAGAGGAGGGGGGAGACGAAATTTGTTTTTATGTATGCTGTCTGAAAGCCACTGTAAGCGTGAACAATCAATCAAGAACTGAAATGATTTATCAAATCTTTCCAATGATTGCTAAGATAGAATCCATCTTCTCGGTTGAAATTGTCTCTGTGTTTGTATATGTGGATAGCCTCATGAACGAATCTCTCATGGAAGCCAGATGGCTTACAAAGAACCTCCGTCTTGGAAAAGTCAATGGCATGTGAGCCTACTGAATTAGAACAATGATCTGCTACGGCCGAGGTGTTGGTCCTACCGTGTTTAAGGTCTGCTTTATGTTCACGAATGCGGTCCGAGATATGGCGTTTGGTTTCTAGGGACACCCTAGTCAGGAATCGAACCCAAGTCCTTCTCGCTGTGCGTGTCACCAACGAATTTCTTTAGAACGTATTTTTGTGTTTAGTTTGTTGTCCTTAAACCGCACCTCCGAGAAGCACGGTTGGCTTCGTACGGTGCGAACTTTGTGAACTTTGTTCGCACCGTACATACATACACTGCTACCCTGCCACTCTTGATGCATCAATTCATCGTTTGATACAGGATCTTTTCAGGCTCTTTTTGTGTCCAAGCGGTCAGCAACAAACAGCACGAACGAAGTGTGAATAAAATCGAGCGAGATTGTAAGAACTTGGGCCAAAGAGACTGTGGGGGAGGGGAATTCCAAAGTGGAGCCGTGCGAAAGGAATAAGCAGAGACACTTGCTCCAAACAGACAGGCGTGGAACGAGGGATGACGCACAGACACATGAGGAGCGTCACTCGCACGCAAAGAAAGGATAGATTCGGTACCTCGGGACCTGTCGACGGACGGAACGCCACCGCATTGGCAGTCTCTACAATCTACCGGGGCACGGAAACAATGAGCTAAAGTCACCAACGCGTCTAAAAATCGGACCAAAAAAATAAATGTAAGAAACAACACAAACGAAACGAGGGGGAAACTTGGATGAAAACTGCTACTGGTTTATCAAAGTGTAGTCGTCCCAAAACCGGCCAAGTTGGTTCACTCGACTGCCGTGAATTGTCCCAGCCCGACGAGGCAGCGCCGCCTGTAGCCCAAATGGCTCATTGCGGGACCTCAACCATCCTCTTGTGAGGCCTCTGCCCTCCCGTCACAGGCGCTGCCCTCCCGTCACAGGCGCTGCCCTCCCGTCACAGGCGCTGCCCTCCCGTCACAGGCGCTGCCCACCTGCCACGGCACCACCATTCTACAGCAGAGCCCGCGTGTCACCAGCAGCAAGCCCACACCGGCCGTGGCTAAGACATGTGATGTTGCAGGCATTAGGAAGCCACTGGGAGCTGTTTGTAGCGCTGACCGCTAACTCCACACGCAACCCCTGCTCACACGTGCACAGAGCCATCGTACAGAGCCATGCTGTTCAAAAACTACATGTATATTCGTATTCAAATCATAGACTTAACTCATCAGTGATCGGCAATTCACGCTCATATGATCGCGCAGCGCTCTCACGAAGGAAGGCGCTCTGTTTCTCAGACAATCCGCAGTAGTTCACTCGTTCAAAGTTTATTGGTCGCATACATAGTTCAGCTGATGTTATAGCGATGCGGATATGTGGTGTTTACCCAATTGAGTGCGTATGTTTTGTTTTGTTGCTGAACGAAAGGCGTAAATAGGCAACAACAACATGTTTACACCCGTGAAGCCATTGCAGAGGTGCCAAGTGCTTGGCGAGGGGTCCTTCTCTCCTTCTCCTCTGCTGCTCGCACAGCCTGGAAATCCACTGGGGCCAACCGAGCTGTGAACTCTTCAAGAACTCAATAACTCAAAGTCTCCCGCTTCTCCTACTGCCCTCCGACTTTCTCTTTCTGTGCCGTAAATATACGAATACACACTCTGAGATGTGTTGTTGCCATTGTGCTTTTTTGTTAAGAAGATGTTAAACATTTCGTGGACTGACACGATGAGTGACGAATGAGAAAAGATTGTTCACCCTTCCTGGCAATAAAAGAGGCGTTAAGATGTTCAAACACCAAATATAAACTTTTTTCAAGGCATCATCAAGGCTGCATTAACCACACGTACTTGTGGCAAACGTGCACACAAATTCGCTCTGAAAACGTGTGAATTATCTTTGAGACTGATTGGCCTACAATAGAGACAGTAGTCTTCTTTATGGCCTCGTCTCACCAGTGTCAGACCAGAGAAAGCCAAAAGGCGAGACCAGTACAAAGACAATGCACTATCAGAGCTCGGGTCGAGCAGTTATATCTATGGAGTCCCTTTTCCCAGTATCCAAAATGATGAAAAATAAGAATAGGTTTAGCCCTTTCTGGCAAAAAACCCAGGTGGTGTCAAGATGTCTAAACAGCAAATGGAAACCTTTTACAAGGCATCAAGACGAGTGACGTAAATATGGGGGGGGGCATTTAGATCTTAGGGTAATGGTAGTTTAATCATGGTAGTTTACCGAACTTGACTTGACTGTTTGTTAAAATGTAATGCCAATGGTACAGTATATTTATTCTAGTAGTGGCACTCCAAACTTCCAGGGTGGTGTATTATCATCTTGTGCTAATTCCAAGCGTTGTTAGTGACGTGTTTTATGCTAATTTCCTTTTCAAGGCCTTTGCCGTTTACCCCCTCACAGCTTAAAAGGAGGCGACCAGCGCTTGGCTTGCTTCACTCCAACGCTGTCCACTGGACAGGTTGGTCCCTTCACCTGATGAAGGCCGCTTGTGTTGTGGCCGAAACGTCGTGATTTTTTGTTGTTTTATCTTTTACCTACGTGACTTTACCGCATAGAACCAAAGAGTATGGATCCTTGCAGTCACGAAAGCTTCAAATCTAGGGGTGAAACATGAATTAACGTCCGAAACCAAAAATGTGTAAGAAGCGTTTGTCATCATTTCCAGGGTCAACCCGTGGCGCGTTTTGCATCGCAGCGCCGACGGACCACGTGGAGGAGATTCGCGGAGCCCAACACTCTGAGAGCCTCTGCTCCCTCTGAACACGTGCGGTGCTGTGGTGGGCCATGAAATTGTTCACCGGTTAAATGCGAATAACATACCAACGTGCGTAGCACATTCAAGCGTCACGTTTATCCGTTCAGATGTGTCACCGATCTCAAATTGGTGTCGTGTGTTTGTGCGCCGGTGATCCCCGCCCGAACAGGCGTAGCAGCTCCGCAAGGCTACAACCTACCCAGCGTGGCTCGTGCGAGCTGATGGCATCACACGGCATGCCGGTGCATTCCGCTGTGTATAGAAACAAGTGTTTGGGAGCGCCGCTGTGGGGTTGTTATATTTCAGCAGCGGGTGCAAGCGCAGTAGAAAATCCAATGTTGGCCTGGCATTCTAGGTGATCGCCATCGTCGTTCGCCACGGCACTGAAGATTGCCGAAGTATGATGAGAAACTCTCCACGACGAACCCACGTGACGCGGGGAGACACTCATCCAGCAGTGGATCGACAGAAGGAATATCAACACATCCACTGCGTGTGTGAACACACAGATGATATGATGCTAGTGGTTGAGGGATACAATGATTGATTTAACGTAGGTTCGTGTGCTCAGTATTGTTCCATACTTATGCACAAATCATACGCGTGACATTCAGAATATATATGTTTACGCGTACATATGTTTTAAGGTTCCACAGTGTGTGTGGCAAGTTAGTTAATTCCAAAAATAGCGACGACCGAACATCGTGACGTGCGATTCGTCGTAATGATTTTGTTGTAATGATTTTAGACGACGTAATTACTTTAAAACGATTGTTTGAATACTTTTCAAGATGTTTTACTTCCACCACCAAATTCAATTAACTGCAAAAACAATGCGACATGCACATCGGGGGCAAAATAAACTTCCCAAAATAAAATTTCCTGAACGGCATTGAAGCCTGTCGCATCAACCCGACCTGATTGACTGAACAGAAACGTAGAACGTTGTTGACACGTGCAGTGTTCGCTCTCCGTTGCTCGTTATGGTGTTTTGTTTTAAGTTTGCGCTACGCGGCGTGTTAATGTGCACCAAGCTAATCACACTGTGCTTACATAAGCAGGCACCGTAAGCCATTACGCAACGCGATGTTGTCAGTGTGTGTGAAATGCTCGTCGGATATATTGCAATATCTCCCTATCTGTTGTAAATTGCAATACCGCTGATTTGTGCTAAAATTGACAATAAAAGTCGCGCATCGACGGATTTGTTTGGCCAATTCCCCCCCTGCGCAAAGCGTTTACCGGGCGTATATAAAGAGTACCTCCAGTTCTACATCGCTATCCTCGTCACCACCAGCAGCCTGCACAAGGACATCGGCAGCGGCCACAGCAGCAGCAACATCAGCATCATCATGGGGAAGGTAACGTGCCGCGCGCCCACCACAGATTATAACCTGTGCATTCACACTTGTTGTTTTGTAGATTCCGCCACTGCCGGCGGAAAAGCCTCCGCTTAGATGGTGTTTGAGAGAGCACACATCTAGATGGTCGTTTGGTCTACTCTTCCACGCTGGGCAGAAATTGTGTACACTTTACCCCACCACGTGGTCTTCCCGTTGGCTGTGGTGAAACCGTGTATGCTGCTGGGTGGACAGAGGCGGTGGAGGGATTTGAGAAACCTTGCAACCTTGCTTCAACTACTCGACTGCCAATCTTTATTTCCGATTGAAACGAAGAATGTTTACATTTTTTAATATATATGCGTGTAAAATGTTTTCGCTCGGACAATATGCCCACCCATTTGCAATGTCAAATGTCGCAATAATATAATAATACAATAATATAATAAAATAAGCAGGTTCGATATCCCAGTAAAATAAGCGCGGCATCTATAAACGTATTAGTAGACAATGATTTAGTATTAGTAGACAATTATTATTTACTGCGGTGCTGTTGATCAGTGGCGACGCAGCACAGTCCTTAACAGTGGGGTTTGTTATCCGTTCCTTCCGAAGGTGGTAAATGTGACCTTGCGTCGCGGAATTCGCGACACAATTCACTGCACCCACACCCCTCCTCCGCTGTCTACAGAGCTCCCACCCAGCGGAGGCCGTTCCGCCGGCAGTAGCGCAGTGAGCAACTCGCAGGGCGCCATCCCTCGCCAACCTGGACGGCCAGGGTTGCCGACGTTGTTACCTGCTATGCTCCTCGTGTGTGTATCTCTCTCTCTATGCAGGTTATCTTCTACGAGGAACGCAACTTCCAGGGGCGCCGCTACGAGTGCAGCCAGGAGACGACCAACACGAGCCCCTTCCTGAGCCGCTGCAACTCCATCCGCGTGGAGTCGGGCGCCTGGGTGGTGTTCGAGAGAGCCGACTTCAAGGGCTACATGTACATCCTCGAGCCCGGGGAGTACCCCGACTACCAGCGCTGGGCCGGCTTCAACGAGCGTCTGGGCTCCTGCAAGACGCTCCGCGAGGTCTGCATTCGCATCGCGGCACCGTTGAGGACAACTCAGCCCCGTGGCTCCTCGCTCGCCGTTGTGTTAGGGTCGCCGGCCCCCGGGATCTCTACTGCCTGCGACCCTGTCCGCGACGTACCGACGCTCCCAGACTCTCCACTAGTGTGGGAGCTGCCGCCGCCGCACTCCTCCTCGGGCGGGGAAAGGTCGTCGCGCTCCTGTTCCCCCCCCTGTGCTGTCCCCCCCCGAGTCCGGGTTTCCGGCCGGTGAGGCATCACACTCGCCCGCCCTGGGGCCCGCTAGCGCTTCGCCGGCACCCAAACGCGACGCTCCCCGCCCGCGCAGTCCCACGCACCAATCACACGCGGGTAACAGGGGGGTTAAAGGTCGGAGGGTAAGCGACGTCGTTCGTGCTCACTCCGACGCTTGGGGGGATTGGTTTAAACGGGTTTAAAGGGCTATGCGATGGGCATGCGTGCGAGACGGGTATCCGCTCGCAACGTGGGAGTCCGCAGCCGACGGTTTGCAGCGCACACAATCCACGCGGCGCCGCTCCACACACGCGGCGACCACCGAGAACAGCAAGCGCACCCACGCGTCCACTCTCTTTCCACACCCTCGCAAAAACCACACCAGTCTGTTATGTAACGACCACCGCGACAGCAAGCGCACCCACGCTTCCGCTCTTTCCACACCCTCGCAAAAACCACACCAGTCTGTTATGTAACGACCACCGCGACAGCAAGCGCACCCACGCTTCCGCCCTCTTTCCGCACCCTCGCAAAAACCACACCAGTCCGTTATGTAACCGCCGACGATTTATTCCACCGCGTCGGCGAGCCCTTATTTAACCGAGTCAGTCGGGATCAGCGGGGCAGGACCAATCTATCTCTCGATAGTCGGCACTACACTCTACCTGTCCTCCCCTTTACCCTCTCCGGTTTTCCTCTTAAGCTAAGTCCCAACTCCCTCTTTCTCTCTCTCTCTTACTCACGGTTCGTCGTCACTGCCGGCTGGTCCTCGCGGCGCGTCGATACGTCCCACGGACGTTCGCGCGGCTGGACTCGGGATTTGACGGGCCTGGGGTTGACTCGAGTAGCCAGAGAACTTTTTCCCTTCGCCCTGACCCGCTTTATTCTTTCTACATCAAAGGGGCTACCTAGTGCCGACTCGCGGGCCAATCAGCTCGCTGGGATCACCCGCCAATCGGTAGGCCCATCTGTATCCCAGCATCCCCCGGGCCGTTGCTTTCAGCGACGTCCGCATCTAAATTGACCTGCTCAGCGGCCCTCCAGCCGGAGGGCGGCCCTGCTTTCCCGCCGCTCGTGGCTCTGCCCTCCCCCCTACCTGCCCTGCCGACCCGTGTGCGTGAGGTGCGTACTAACCGCGGTGGCGGGGCAGCCCCGCTGTGGACACGTCGTTTCCACTCGAGTCACGGCGCCACGGTGGGTGTTAGCGTCGGGGGAGACCGTCCAATTCCCTGGCCGCAGGAAACCGTGAAGATTATCCCTTTACGAGGGCTTCTGGGTGAAAACCTGTCGGCCAGGGTGTCTCCCCACGCGCTCTAATGGTGGGGGGAGTGCGTGCGTGTGTGTTCCGGTGGGGGGGGGGGGTGAGGAGGTGGTGGGGTGGAGCAATGTCGGCCTCGCCGCTCGGGGCGGCGAGATCGCAGGTGGGCCACCCGCCGATCGGCTCCGTGGCGGCGGCATCACAGTTGCAAGGCCCCGCGGGCCAAACTGGCGGCCCTGGTGGCCTTTAGTGCGGCCCCTGACGAAGCGGGCTCCGACAATACACAAGTGGTGAAAACACCACCACCACCCATCATCATCATCACCATCATCACCATCATCGTGCTGCTGCTGCCAAACCCCCAAATGGTTTCAAGTGCGTGGCGGCCATCACACTGGCGATGTCTTCTCGGCGAAAGTGTCCCCCCACCTCTGAAAACACTTCTCTGAGCAGCAGGCGATCTACATCTATATGATATACGACACCGACGTGGTACGGAGGCACATTTTGCCTTTGATTGAAACCACCCAGAGTGCGGCCTCCCTTAACCCGGACTGACCTCAGAAGCCCGGCAGGCAGAGTAGCGTCAGCCACCCGTAGTGCCAGGTGGCCAGAGGCGAAGTGTGTGCAGGCGCTGAATGCCCAATGTTGAGGTTCTGCTGCCGGCCACGACGAGAGGGCTTCGGCAGAGAGAGAGACAGAGGAAGGGAGAATTCGTGAAGGTGTGCTACTCCTCACGTAACGTCATCCCTGGCCATGCTTGCTCCTCCTCCACCAAAGGGGGTGATGTGGCCACCACCACGCCCGGCCGCCTTTGTCTCCCTAGTTGCGATTTGTACACATCGCACCTGGTACTTCTCATTTGATACTGAGTCGACAATGGGGGGGGGGCGGCTAGGACAGATTCAGATAATCGTCAGTGGCGATTGGCCGTGAGCGGGAATCGAACTCGGACAGCCGGATTCGATTCTGCAGCAGCGCACGACCACTCCAGCGGGGGGGGGGGGGGGGGGGGGTTCACCTCGCTCTCACACTCTCACACTCCCTCTCACACTCTCACTCTCTCACACTCTCTCTCACACACTCTCACTCTCTCACACTCTCTCTCACACTCTCTCTCACACTCTCTCACACACTCTCTCACACTCTCTCTCACTCTCACACTCTCACACTCTCTCTCACTCTCTCTCACACTCTCTCTCACACTCTCTCACACTCTCACTCTCTCACACACTCTCTCACACTCTCTCTCACACTCTCTCACACTCTCTCTCACACTCTCTCACACTCTCTCTCACACTCTCTCACACTCTCACACTCTCACACACTCTCTCACACTCTCTCACACACTCTCTCACACTCTCTCACTCTCTCACACTCTCTCTCACACACTCTCACTCTCTCATACTCTCTCTCACACTCTCACTCTCTCACACTCTCTCTCACTCTCTCACACTCTCTCTCACACTCTCACTCTCTCTCACTCTCTCACACTCTCTCTCACACTCTCACTCTCTCACACTCTCACACACTCTCACACTCTCACACTCTCTCTCACACACTCTCTCACACTCTCTCTCACACACTCTCACACTCTCTCACACACTCTCTCACACTCTCACACTCTCTCTCACACACTCTCACTCTCTCACACTCTCTCTCACACTCTCACACTCTCACACTCTCTCACACTCTCACACTCTCACTCTCTCACACTCTCTCTCACACACTCTCACTCTCTCACACTCTCTCACTCTCTCACACTCTCTCTCTCACTCTCTCACACTCTCTCTCACACACTCTCACACTCTCACACTCTCTCACACACACTCTCACACTCTCACACTCTCTCTCACACTCTCTCACACTCTCTCACTCTCTCACACTCTCTCTCTCTCACACTCTCACTCTCTCACACTCTCTCTCACTCTCTCACACTCTCTCACACTCTCACACTCTCACTCTCTCACACTCTCTCTCTCACTCTCTCACACTCTCTCTCACTCTCTCACACTCTCTCACACTCTCACACTCTCTCACACTCTCACACTCTCACTCTCTCACACTCTCTCTCACACTCTCTCTCTCACTCTCTCACACTCTCACACTCTCTCACACACACTCTCACACTCTCACACTCTCTCTCACACACTCTCTCACACTCTCTCACTCTCTCACACTCTCTCTCTCTCACACTCTCACTCTCTCACACTCTCTCTCACTCTCTCACACTCTCTCACACTCTCACACTCTCTCACACTCTCACACTCTCACTCTCTCACACTCTCTCTCTCACTCTCTCACACTCTCTCTCACTCTCTCACACTCTCTCACACTCTCACACTCTCTCACACTCTCACACTCTCACTCTCTCACACTCTCTCTCACACTCTCTCTCTCACTCTCTCACACTCTCTCACACTCTCTCACTCTCTCACACTCTCACACTCTCTCTCACACTCTCACTCTCTCACACTCTCTCTCACTCTCTCACACTCTCTCACACTCTCTCACTCTCTCACACTCTCTCACTCTCTCACACTCTCTCTCACTCTCTCACACTCTCTCACTCTCTCACACTCTCTCACACACTCTCTCTCACACACTCTCACTCTCACACTCTCTCTCACACACTCTCACACTCTCACACTCTCTCACACACTCTCTCACACTCTCACTCTCTCACACTCTCTCTCACTCTCTCACACTCTCTCACACTCTCACACTCCCTCTCACACTCTCTCTCTCTCACTCTCTCACACTCTCTCACACTCTCTCACACTCTCTCACTCTCTCACACTCTCTCACACACTCTCACTCTCTCACACTCTCTCACACACTCTCACTCTCTCACACTCTCTCTCACACACTCTCACTCTCTCACACTCTCTCTCACACACTCTCACTCTCTCACACTCTCTCTCACACACTCTCACACTCTCACACTCTCTCACACACTCTCTCACACTCTCTCACTCTCTCACACTCTCTCTCACACACTCTCACTCTCTCACACTCTCTCTCTCACACTCTCACACTCTCACACTCTCTCTCACACACTCTCACTCTCTCACACTCTCTCTCACACACTCTCACACTCTCTCTCACACACTCTCTCACACACTCTCACTCTCTCACACTCTCTCACACACTCTCACTCTCTCACACTCTCTCTCACACACTCTCACACTCTCTCACACACTCTCTCACACTCTCTCACTCTCTCACACTCTCTCTCACACACTCTCACTCTCTCACACTCTCACACTCTCACACACTCTCTCACACTCTCTCACACACTCTCTCACACTCTCTCTCACACTCTCTCACACTCTCTCTCACACACTCTCACTCTCTCACACTCTCTCACACACTCTCTCACACTCTCACACTCTCTCTCACACTCTCATTCTCTCACACTCTCTCACACTCTCACACTCTCTCTCACACACTCTCACACTCTCACACACTCTCTCACACTCTCTCACACACTCTCTCACACTCTCTCTCACACTCTCTCACACTCTCACACTCTCTCTCACACACTCTCACTCTCTCACACTCTCACACTCTCTCTCACACACTCTCACTCTCTCACACTCTCTCTCACACACTCTCACTCTCTCACACTCTCTCTCACACACTCTCACTCTCTCACACTCTCTCTCACTCTCTCACACTCTCTCTCACACACTCTCACTCTCTCACACTCTCACACTCTCTCACACACTCTCTCACACTCTCTCACTCTCACACTCTCTCACACTCTCACACTCTCTCACACACTCTCTCACACTCTCTCACTCTCTCACACTCTCTCTCACACACTCTCACTCTCTCACACTCTCTCTCACACTCTCACTCTCTCACACTCTCTCTCACACTCTCACACTCTCTCACACTCTCACACTCCCTCTCACACTCTCACTCTCTCACACTCTCTCTCTCACTCTCTCACACCCTCTCACACTCTCTCACACTCTCTCACTCTCTCACACTCTCACACACTCTCACACTCCCTCTCACTCTCTCTCTATCACAATCTCTCTCACAATATCTCTCACTCTCTCTCTCTCACACTCTCTCTCACACTCTCTCTCAGTCTCTCTCACTCCCTCTCTCTCTCACACACTCTGTTTCACACTCTCTCTCACACACTCTCTCTCTCATACTCTCTCACACTCTCTCTCACACTCTCTCTCACACTCTCACACTGCCGCTCACACTCTCATTATCTCTCGCTCTCTCTCACACTCCCTCTCACACTCTCACACTCCCTCTCACAATCTCTCACAATCTCTCACACTCTCTCACACTCTCACACTCTCTCTCACACTCTCTCACAATATCTCTCACTCTCTCTCTCTCACACTCTCTCACACTCTCTCTCTCTCACTCCCTCTCACATTCCCTCTCACTCTCTCCCTCACACTCCCTCTCACTCTCTCTCTCACACTCCCTCTCACTCTCTCCCTCACACTCCCTCTCACACTCTCACACTCTCTCTCACACTCTCTCTCTCACTCTCTCTCACACTCTCTCACACACTCTCTCACTCCCTCTCACACTCCCTCTCACTCTCTCTCTCACACTCTCTCTCAACTCCCCGCGCGCTCCAACCGGAACAGGCGGACCGCCCCCAGCAGCACCGCGTGGCCCTCTACGAGAGCGAGGACTTCGGCGGTCAGGCGATGGAGCTCACCGACGACTGCCCATGCCTGCTCGAGCGATTCCGCCGGCGCGAGACGCACTCCGTGCGCGTCTTTGACGGCGCGTGGGTGGCCCACGAGGAGCCCCACTACAAGGGGCGCCAGTACCTGCTGGAGAAGGGCGACTACCACAAGTGCAGCGAGTGGGGGGCCACGAGCCCTACCGTGCAGTCCATGCGCTGCATCAAGAAGCACTGATGGCCGTAAACGACGACGGGGCGACTTTGAGCGAGCGCGCGCGTGCACGTGTGTGTGTGGGTGCACGTGTGTGTGTGTGCACGCGCTTCGACGCACGCGCACGCGCGACTTAACCTGCTGAACGACACATCGAAAGCAACTCTCCCCACCCCCCCCCCCCCTGACACAGAGAAATGTGGTACCTGGTAAATTATTTTTATTTGCTGCAGATTTCAATAAAGGATTACGATGTTGCAAAGTACTGAATGAGTATCGGAGTTTCCTTGTGGGTGTGCTTCTACTCTATATGAGGTCTTTTTCACACGGCAGATGTTGATCGAGATAAACTACGATAATGTTATAGGGGAAATAATAAAATAATAAAATAAAACATAATAAAATAAAATTCTTACGACCTTTCGGCCACTTGATACCGCACTTGACACAGCAATTTTGCTGTGACGGTTTCCACCTGAAGATGGAAGCTTGTGTTGCCTCCGAAACGTCGCGATTTAATTTAGTTGCTTTAATTTATTTTATTTTACCTACGTGACTTTACCGAAAAAACCAAAGAGTATGAATCCTTGCAGTCACGAAAGCTTCAAATCTAGAAATAAAAATGAAACATAATAAAATAAAATTCTCACGACGTTTCGGCCACAACGCAAGCAGCCGTCCTCAGGTGAAGAACAGAGCTGTTGCAGTGAGGTGGTTAATCAGCAAGAGCCATGCTGCGGGTGTAGAACAGTGCATCCCTCCGATACCTCCTTCATATCGTCGTCTGTGTGAGTCTATGGGTGTCTGCGAGTCTGAAGGTCTCGGTGTGAATCTATATAACTTCATGTATATGTGTGAGTCTGTGGGTCTTCTCCATGTATAGGTATCAGTGTGGATCTATAGATGGCTTTGTGAGTCTGGGTCTCTGGATGTATGAGTTCAGTATCAATATATAGATCTCTGGGTGTGTGATTCTCTGTGTGAGTCTATGGGTCTCTGTGTGAGTCTATGGGTCTCTATGCGAGTCTATGGGTCTCTATGCGAGTCTATGGGTCTCTATGCGAGTCTATGGGTCTGATGTTGATGAAGAGCAGTAACTGCCATTTTAAAATTGAGGAAGTGAATGAGATCATACAATTGCACGAGAAGTTCGGAGTAGTGCATCGCTGCGATTGTCTCCTTCCTATTTGTCAATCGGGCATGTAGTCGTTGTGAATTCCATGGTCTGTTGTGGATGGTAACCACAGTAACCACAGTAACCACAGTTGCACACTTCCAGAGAGTTGTTAATTTTCCATTTGTGCATCATCATCATCAGGTATCCGCATCTGCTGCCGTGGTTTGTGCAGTGGATGCGGTTTAGGGGTTTTAGCCGATAAGCTTCGTGGAAGGTCGAAGACCCAAAGTTGGGTCTGACAACAGTTTCCACGTGGAGGTTGTTGAAGGAGACCGAACCAAAATAAGAAATTGGCGGAGTTGCTCCAGGGCGATTGATGGCTGAACAGGAAGGAAGTGATGGATGGCAGGGCTGCCAAAGTTGGGGAAATCGTGACATTGACCAGGGCTGCCAAAGTTGGGAAAATCGTGACATTGACCAGGGCTGCCAAAGTTGGGGAAATCGTGACGTTGACCAGGGCTGCCAAAGTTGGGGAAATCGTGACATTGTCCAGGGCTGCCAAAGGTGGGGGAAATTGTGACATTGTCCAGGGCTGCCAAAGTTGGGGGAAATCGTGACATTGTCCAGGGCTGCCAAAGTTGGGGAAATCGTGACATTGACCAGGGTTGCCAAAGTTGGGGAAATCGTGACATTAACCAGGGCTGCCAAAGTTGGGGGAAATTGTGACATTGATCAGGGTTGCCAAAGTTGGGGGAAATCGTGACATTGTCCAGGGCTGCCAAAGTTGGGGGAAATTGTGACATTGACCAGGGCTGCCAAAGTTGGGGAAATTGTGACATTGACCAGGGTTGCCAAAGTTGGGGAAATCGTGACATTGTCCAGGGCTGCCAAAGTTGGGGAAATCGTGACATTGTCCAGGACTGCCAAAGTTGGGGAAATCGTGACATTGTCCAGGGCTGCCAAAGTTGGGGAAATTGTGACATTGACCAGGGCTGCCAAAGTTGGGGAAATCGTGACATTGACCAGGGCTGCCAAAGTTGGGGAAATCGTGACATTGACCAGGGCTGCCAAAGTTGGGGAAATCGTGACATTAACCAGGGCTGCCAAAGTTGGGGGAAATCGTGACATTGACCAGTTTGCTCCACTGTAGTCACCAGGCGGCGCCAATGCGGAGGTTTCAGTCAGCGAGAGGCTTTTAAATACGACAGTCGTTCATAAAGCCTGTCTTCGCCAGGCTAAAGTTCTCAATAAATATAATAATTAACCTGATATGGAGATGTTTTTAGTGTCTGATCTACAACAAGACACTAAAAACTAATAAAAAAAGATTTTTCCGCAAAAAAAATTGTTGACGACTTGATTAAATCTCCATATATATAAAAGGCAAAGTTGTGAATGTGTGTCTATTCTAAATGTTTAGCGTACTTCCCGACATGCAACAAACTTGAAATTTGCCATGTGGGTACTTTCCAGACTGTACACCATGCAAAAATACACTTTTTTGGGGGGGGGGGGAGCTAAATAATGCATTTATTTTTTGCACGGCAAGTGAGCTGTGACGTCAAATCTGTCATGTGACCCGCGCATGTGGAAGCGTAACGCATTGTAGTGTAGTGGTTAGCGTGCCGCGCTACGAACCCGGCGACCCGAGTTCGATTCCCACTCACGGCCACCACTGGAGACGGTTATTTTTACCGTTTCTGGGCCTCCTCTAGGTCGACTCAGCATCAAATGAGTAACTGCTCTGCTGTGTGAACATCGCGACTGGGGAGACAAAGGCGGCGGGCGTGGTGAATCCAAGTCCCGGGCGAAGCCGGGTAGTACAGCTAGTTTCTTATATTTAAAGATATACCCATCGGAAATCGCTCAATTTAAAGATCGCGTTCGTTTTTTGTTTGTTAGAACGAACAAACATTAATTAACTAAAAACTCTATGAGGGTAAAATCTTCTATCTTTTACCGTCTTCGAATTCTTCAGATTTGAACATAATAAAATGTGTATTTTTTCATTCAAAACAACTTGAATCCGAAATACCTGAAAAACAATACAATATGGAACCAATGGTACTCGCTGTAATTGTTGTTTAATGCTCTATAAAAAAAAACGAGAAAACATCTCGCCATCTTATATGTTGAACGGCTGCTGAATGACACCACGCACAAACATGCTCATGGGGCACTTACAATCGAGATTTGGGGGCCTTCAAGTGAAAAAGTCTCGGATTTTCAGATATTCCCTGTGGTTTGTGTACTAAAAGCTACCTATATGCCAAATTTCAGAATTCTACCTTGTCGGAAAGTACCCTGGAGGGTTTTGAGACCTATGTGTATATATACGGATATCTTGCGATTTTAGTGGTGACAACCACTCGATCACAATGCACTGAATGTCAACAAGTGCATACGTGCCACCAACCCAGTGTCCACTACCATTGGTTGAAAATGCATCAACAGCTTCGCTATTCTATGGGCCAATGCAGCAATCAAAACGATATATTCCCCCAAACAAACCGATGCATTACACTATGTAACATATTTTTTGTTCCTGGGTAGTAAGTGTTATTTCGTAATTGCTTAGGACAGTGATATTTTGAAATGTACTTATTTTCAATGAGAAAAAGGGCGAATTTGTGTCTTTTCGTTCACATAAAGTCAGAAAAAAACTATGAACCAAAGTAATACAAAAAATACTACAAAAGATTTAGAAATTAGTAGTTTTTCGATATTTACGATTATACTTCTTTGGTTCTTTCGGTAAAGTCACGTAGAATGAGAATAAAATAATAAATTGATAAAATAAAATAACACAATATTCTCACAACGTTTCGGCCAGAACACAAGCGGCCTTCATCAGGTGAAGGGACGAGACTGTCTGGAGGACAGCGCTGGAGTGAGTATACTGTAAATCACTTTCACGAATTAGCCCCCAAATGTAGTCTCCCATCATGTTCTCGTTATACTGACCTTGGTAGCGGTGTACAAAGTCCAGTATATCCTGGTGGAAGCGCTGGCCTTGCTTCTCCGAGTACGCTCCTATGTTCTCCTTGAATTTATCAAGATGAGCATCAAGGATATGGACTTTGAGGGACATCCTACAGCCCATTGTGCTGTAGTTCATCACCAGAGTCTCAACTAGCTCTACACAGTTTTCGACCTTGTGATTGCTCAGGAAGCAACGAACCACTGCGACAAAGCTGTCCCAAGCCGCTTTCTCCTTAATAGTGAGCTTCTTGGGGAATTCATTGCACTCCAGGATCTTCTTTATCTGTGGTCCGAGGAAGACACAGTCTTTGACCTTTGCCTCAGACAGCTTAGGGAAGAGGTCTTGAAAGTACTTGAAGGCTGCCGACTCCTTATCTACAGCTCTGACAAATTGTTTCACGAGACCAAATTTGATGTGCAGTGGTAGCATCAGCACCTTCCGGGGGTCCACCAGTGGCTCCCACTTGACGTTGTTCCTCCCCACAGAGAACTCGGTCCGCTGTGGCCAGTCCCGCCTGTGGTAGTGCATCCTGGTGTCCCTGCTGTCCCAAAGGCAAAGATAGCAGGGAAACTAGGTAAAACCACCTTGGAGACCCATCAGGAATACCACCATTTTGAAGTCTCCGATGACCTCTTGATGCTGTTGTAATCCTCTTTGAGGTGCACCGAGTGAGCCAGAGGAAGAGACGGGTACTTGTTACCATTATGGAGCAGCACGACTTTGAGGCTCCTGGATGAGCTGTCAATGAAGAGGCGCCACTCATTCTGGTTACAGGCAATTCCGATTGCCTCGAACAGACTGGTCACATTGTGGCAGAAGCAGAGCCCATCTTGACGGGTGAAAAAGCTGCAAAAGGTTGGTGACGCTTCCTCTGATCTGCAACTTGCACACTTTCATCCAACAAGTTCCACTGCTTGAGCCTAGATGTCAAAAGCTCGGCACTGGACTTGGTGAGACCAAGATTTCTGATCAAGTCGTTGAGGTCTTTTTGGTTGGTGTAGTATGGGTTTCTCTCCTCAGCTCCACCTCTGAAATTGTCATCTGGATCTACAACGTCTTCCTCGCTCTCTGACTTGCTGCTCTCTTCTAAAGACGGCTGCTCTCTCTCCGGAGGAGTGGGTACGGGGAGCTCATGGCAGTGTGGCACCGGGGCGATGGATGAAGGCAGGTCCGGATACGTGATGGCAGGTGCATTCTTGCCAGTCCGATGTTTGGAAGGGTCCACCATGCAGAAGCAGCAGTTGCTTGAGTGGTCGGTGGGTTCCCGCCAAATTCTGGGGATAGCTAACTTCATGGCTCTCTTTTCCCCTCTGTACCATCCTACAAAAATATATTTATTTCACCCATGACTAATTTGTAAGAGACTCTCGCAACATTTTTCATATATGATATATCTTTTCAATAACATTGAAAATTGCAAGACATTTTTAAATTAAAACAACTTTTACAATTTTTCAAATTTTCACAAATTTTATAATATATAATTCCGAGCAACAATTGTCCATCTTCTTCTTTGGTTCTTTCGGTAAAGTCACGTAGAATGAGAATAACATAAATTGATAAAATAAAATAACACAATAAAATTTTCACGACGTTTCGGCCACAACACAAGTGGCCTTCATCAGGTGAAGGGACGAGACTGTCTGGAGGACAGCGCTGGAGCGAACACAGCCAAGCTCAGACCGCGACCTTTAAGCTGTGTGAGAAGAAACAGAGCGTCTTGACAAAGGAATTAGCATAGAATTAAGCATTGAAATAGCTGAGTGATTAGCTTGTGACTGGTCATAGAAATGGCTATGTTAAAGTCAAAGCATACACATCCACAGAGGCACCCCTTGACAAAGGAATTAGCATAGAATTTAGCATTGAAATAGCTGAGTGATTAGCTTGTGACTGGTCATAGAAATAGTTATGTTAAAGTCAAAGCATACACATCTACAGAGGCACCTAGTACATGAACGACAAAGGGGCTGCAACAACTCGACTATCATATAGTAAACCGATGTGAAAAAACCTAAGTCTAAATTAAATCAATAGAATAAATGTACTCAATATATTCTTCAATAAGCTGAGCTATTAACAGTAACTAGGTATACACTACACTATATAATGAATGAATACTATATAATGAATATATAGTAAACCAATAAAACTAAAATATAAATTACCTCCATGTTATCAATAAACTCTATATATTCTCCAATCAGCTAAGCTACCAACAATAAGTCGTTATATATCACAATGCTATATGGCGAAAAAAATGGGTGGATTCTTACCCTCAACTTCAGCACCACGGATAGCTACGGGCCCCGTTCAGACGGACGAGTTCATCCATGGTCGGAACAGAGGAGGGGGAGAGAGACAGCTGCGAGGCCCTAGTATACTCCATGTTGTAAACCATACCATTAACCGTGGTGTGAGAGGTATTAAGAGTCAATGCTGGCGAAAGAGCTGCGGTCTGAAGGTCATCGTAAAATACAATTAATTAAGAACCGAAATGGTTTAAAACATCTTTCCAATGGTTACTAAGCCAGAATCCATCTTCTCGGTTGAAAATGCATTATTGAACTCCCCCCCCCCCCCAAAAAAAAGTGTATTTTTATAATTTTTGCATGGTGTACAGTCTGGAAAGTACCCACATGGCAAATTTCAAGTTTGTTGCATGTCGGGAAGTACGCTAAACATTTTGAACAGACACACATATTGACAACTTTGCCTTTTATATATGGAGATGGAAGCGAAAGCCTCCTGCAGTCACAGAAGTTTTAAGTCAAAGAATCGGTTTTACCCTTTCTGGCATTAAAACAGATGTTAAGATTTTGATTTAAAGCTTTCGTGACTGCAGTAATTCATATTCTTAGTTTTTTCGGTAAAGTCACGTTGAAGAGAAACAACAAAATATATATAAAACAATAAAACATTCTCATGACGTTGTGTGTCCTGATGATGACCGTTTGAGTTATGGTCGAAACGTCGTGAGAATTTTTTTATTGTTTTATATATATTTTGTTATTTTGTTGTTTCTCTTCAACGTGACTTTACCGAAAAAACTAAGAATAAGATGTTAAGATGTTCAAACACCAAACAGAAACCTTTTGCAAGGATAATTCGAACTTTATTCCTTGCAAAAGGTTTCTATTTGGTGTTTGAACATCATAACACCTCTTTTATTGCCAGAAAGAGTAAAACATCCTTATTTTTTCGTAATCCATAAAAAAACCTGTATACCACGAATAACGAATCGCGCTCGCGGCAACGGAATCCGCCCGGCGACCCGTACCCGGACAACACTCAATTGCCCTCCCCCCACACCTCCTCTCTCCTGCCCACCAACCAATAGGAATGCGGCGTTTTATCTACGCGCGGCCGCGGGAACCAATCAGGGGGTGTGGGAGTAGCAAGATGGCGCCCCGTGGGGACGACTACGGGAGCCCTGTGGTGGTGGTGGCGGTTCGGGCCGTGTAGGGGGTCGAGGGGGGTCAGTGTCGCGGGGGGTCCGTGTGGAGGGGGGTCCGTGTCGCGAGGGGGTCCGTGTCGAGGGGGGGGGGGGGGGAGTCCGTGTCGAGGGGGGGGGGGAGTCCGTGTCGAGGGGGGGGTGTCGAGGGGGTAGCTGAGTAGGGAGCGGTTCGCGGTACGAAGCCCGGCGGCCCGAGTTTGATCTCCGCTCACGATCGTGACGACGATCTGTACCGGTACCTGGGCCTCCCCTAGGTCGACTCGGCCTCAAATGAGTACCTGGTGCGGTGTGCAGTAAACATCGCCACTGGGGAGACAAAGGCGGCCGGACGTGGTTGCTGGCCACCCACCCCCTCGTGTGCCGTGCCGGTCTACATCAGGTGCTCGCTAACAGCACTTTGCCCCTACAGTCTGTGAAGGCGTGTACACGGGGGGGTGGGAGAAGTCCGTGATTCTGTCCCCCGGACAGCCCCTCACGTGTGTGGTGGCTGACGAGCGGGGATTGTTTACTTTGTGATTTGCTCGTGACGATGGACAAGAAGACGAAGAAGATCGTGTTCAAAGTGAACGCGTCCTCGGTATGTCGTCGTGTTTCTTACCCCGCCTCGCGGCCCAAAGGCTTAGGAACCATTGTCATCATTCATGTATAGATCATGATCATGATGATGAGTACGATCAGGCATCACGAGGACAGTATCTTCCCCATCAATACTAACGCCATTGTTATATCGAAGGTCGTTATCGTTGATTGCCATTAACACAATCGTCATTTATGTATGTTGAACTTCTTTCGCACCATACAATGTATGGTGTATACATTCGCATGTGTGGAGTCGAGTGGTGGAAGGGTATCACTACGAGAAGGTACGTTTCTTAAATGCATGCCGAAACAGGTCACCATACTTCAATAGGGGTTACCGTTGGACATTAACAGGTACTGCTATTTTAGTGCACACAATCTAAAGGAGTTACAAGAATAATTGGCGTACATAATGCGCATGCATAATGCACGTTGATTACCATATAAATAACCCAACCAGCAATGGGTACCCATAATCATTTATATGCATTAATTAATCCCCACCCCACTTCGCGCAAGAAGAGCTTGCAAGCGACGGGAGGATTTCTCCACAAATCTGGCTGTCGCCTGATGAAGCTGGTTGTAATTACTGGCGAAACGTCGTACTCAGATTGTAAATGTTGTGGCTTTGCTCTCCAACACACCGGTGTGCTGTACTGGTAGCGAATTGGCACGTTCTGTTTACGTGACAAACCTTACTAAACTGGCTGTGTCGGGTGGTGGCGGGTTTAACGACGCATTTTTATTTACGTGATCTAACCCAACAAAAACCCTGTATGAAGGCTGTAAACGATTGTGTGCAATCCTCACCATGTGTGTCGTGACGCCTCTCTCTCCAGCTGGTGGACCTGAAGGCCGAGCTTTACCGCAAGCAGGAGTCTTTCAAGCAGGAGAAGATCCATCAAGAGCAAGGACTTCCCAGTCAAAGGCTTCCCATCAAGGTAACGTGGCCATGAGTGTATGCTTGTATGCAGCAGAATACTTGATCTCGGTAGACAATAGGATAAATTACATATTCGCTGGTGTCTCCCGTTTATAACAGCATGTATGGTTAAGGTCGTCATGGTTTTCAAGGTGAAAATACACGGGCTAAGTTTCTGTTGTATTAGCTTTGCATGTTTGGGTTGTATTGTATCTTGTTGGTTGTAACTCGTTGACTCAGGTCACCCATAAAGGGACTTGTCAGTCTCGATGTTGGGTTTTCACTTGGTAAAATAAAGTCGTATCAATCCACCAATCGTGGGTAATTGGCATATTTATCTTCACAATTTCAGAGTAATGATCTATACTGGCCTTTACGCTTATGGTTCAGTGTTATCTTGTAACAAAATTGCACCAGTGGATGGTTTTGTGCCTTTCATATATGAACCGCGGTACCCAGGGGTACCATAGTACCCCGGCTCTCGCATAATGTCCGTGATGCAGTCAGTTCTAGTCTGTTGATGGTCGGCGATGCGGCAATCGACTCATCTGGATGAGCTGTACTCACGATGCACTGATGCGTACGAGCGTTTAGGATCTCGGAGCGGTCGTCCTCGCTGCGTTTCGACATCGCGGAGTGGCACCGATTTCGGATTGATTGGTACCCCAGTCGCGGAGTGAAGTTCACCCCTGGAAAAAAATATTGTCCCAGAAATAAAATATTTAATTGCCTCGGCCATTTTTTTTATTATTTGGTACCCCGGGGTACCACCATAAGGATGATATATTTAAGACGTTTTCCAGCTTGTTTCAAGTTTATTATGTTTAGCCAGGATAAGTCTCATTTGCAAGAGTGACATGGGTAAATGTTGTCACCTGTGCTTTTATTGGTTGCCTTTGGTCTTGTGCTTTAGAAACCAGGACTTTGGAACAAACAGAATGTGGGTGTTGCGGAACGTTCCGAGAAGGACCAGAAGGAAAAGACGGAGGAGGAATTGACTTTGGACAAGGCGAGGTGAGTTATGGTTACACTTCAACACAGTTGGAGTTCCCTTGATTTTTCATGAGCAGGCATGTTCATTCCACGGCTGGATGAAGGACTTCCCAAGCTACCACCACCACCTCTCTTGATAATTCAATGGGATGGAAATAATTTAGGAGAGGTTGCAACTCTCGGCAACATTAGCATTGTCATCAACATTGTACCGTGTTATGAATGCGACCTGGACTACATCTGAAGTGCTTTAATTATAAGCAAAGCAGGCAGTTATTGAACTATGTACATCTTCACACACCAGAACATGTTCAATAACTAAACTGCACCAAGGCAATGTAAGTGAAGAATGTTTTAAGATGAATTATTTTGGAGCAAACCATAAAACACAAGGTGAGATTAATCAATTAGCCTTGTGGCCTTCTCTACCCATGTTTTCAAGGAGCATTAAAGCAGGGAAACTGGACCAGTTTGATCTTTCTGGGCCACATCATCAGTCAGGCCGTTAAACGAATGCTGCTGAGTTGACTGATGTTATAGGAAAGAGTACTTCAAGTATAGGTTGTGAATCATGCAGGTCAAAATAGCAAAGTTACATATGGCTAACTTCCGAATATTTAACCACATCTTTGCTGCCCTCCAATCCAATTACTTTGCATATCTAGTTTTCCAGTCTCACTATCTATCCTGCATAGTTTACCCACCCATTCAACAAACCCAGCCCACTTATGCTTACCTATCTTCCCATCTTCCTGCTCTGCTGCCTTTTGGAGTTGCATTAATGAGGAGAATCAGTGGTTAAATATTTTATTACATGCTCCACAGTACCGATTAATTAAATGTTTATTTTGTGGCATACAGCAGCAAAAGTAATATTTTCGAGATTATTTTCTTTCCCCCTGAATGGTCTTAATTATTAACAACCATTGGTCATTCTTCTTGTGATTTTTACAGGGAGAAATTGGAAGAAAAAGCAAAGCTGTACGACCAGATGGAGAAGGGTGGCCTGCCTGGTATGGAGAACCATAATACATGATCGTGTCCCTTACCACCGGTGTTCTGTCATGGGTAGTGAGTGAACTCTGGCCACAAAACACCACTGCTTTGTCCTATGTCAACTGCAGGACTCTGATTCATGATGTCGATTAAAATTATAAACACACATATATAACTAGGGGCAGAGCCAGGGGGGGTGACAGGGGTGACATTCTGCGTATAAGTGTACGACACTCGGTCTGGCAGGCTCCGTGCAACTGCATTGTCAGAGTGTGTCGCCAACCGATGGCGTCTAGTTCAACAGCCGGACTCTAATCATTTTTTAAATTAAAATTTGTTGAATGTCACCCCGGCCTGAAATCCTGGCCCTGCCCCTGTATATAACAAACAAGCAAGGAGGCAATATATGCACGTAAGATAACGTGTGTTGTGCATTGACCTGTTTTATACACCTTATGAAAGTGTTTTCCAGCACAATGAGCAAGCACGCCAAATCTCAAATGGTTTCATCTATAGATAAGAATAGCACATTAACTCGTAGACATTCAAGAGTGAATACATTCAATGCAGTGTAAATGGAAATAAATGTGTATTAATTTAAGGCTGCAGAACTGCATCATGGGAGAAAAGTTACAAAATCTGGGAGTACTGAAGGAATTTAATTTGTGTGAAGTCACTTATTCACACTGCAGACACTTTGGGAATTGTGTGTTCGAGTCAAACCTGTTCTTCTGCAGTTACCTCCATTGGTACATTTTCACGTTTAAATCATGTGTGTTTTTCTTATAAACCCTTTGAGTAACATGTATCTTGTGTGTTTAATATTGGATGGCTTGGAAAGGTGAGGAGGCAGAGGAGATGTTCCTGGTGGACTTCACTCAGAAGTTTCTCAACAAACAAAAAGACGCAGTGGTGCAGCGTGGCCTCCGGGAGCAGGAGGAGGTGGTGGTGGGCCCAGACGAAGGGGCAACCAGGGCCAGGCATCCAAACGGACTGGAGGAGGAGGAGGAGTTGGCTAAAGATGAGGATATTCCAGCACCATCAAACCCGAGTGAAGAATGGTGAGAGCCTTTTAACGGGTTAGGATGGGTGTTTCCTGAAGGTGATCTTCGAGATTAATTATCTTAGGTTTGTGAACTGTTATGTTCTAAATTCAATCTGTAATTTCATTTGGCATTATCTAGCATTGCTGGTCAGTCGTGTCTTTCTGTCGGCTGTATACAAGAGGTCGTGGATTCGATCCCGACCTTGACGATGCCTTTATATTTGGAGTTTGCATGTTCTCCTCGTGGTTGCGTGGATTTTTCTCCGGTTGCTCCGGTTTTCCCCTCCACATTTAGAAACATGCGTTTAGAGTATTTGGCTGCTGTAAATTTCCACATGATATGCATCTTTGTTGACTTATCATTTGTGATAGCCAGGTCGCTTCTGAAAAATAGTTAGCTCAGTGGGCCTTACCTGGTAAAATAAAAAAGTTCAGTTAGTTTAATAATTGCTGCCCGTGTTCTGTAATTCCCTGCTGTTGGACATCCATGCTACCAACTCCCTGCCCCGGTTGAAGTTCAGGCTCAAGGCCTTCCTCTTTTCCTCTGCCTGTAAACTGTCTCCTCTATTTGAAGTAAAACCAACTAAAAAACGTGGCTTCTTCCAGTGCGTCATGTGATGCTGCATGTCCTGAAACTTAGTACAAATCACAAAATGCAATTGCATTTAAAATCTATTGAATTGTATTTCTTAAGATACATAAATTGTGTACACACATGAAACGGAGTTTAGCATTGCACAGACGTGTGCATGTCTCTAAATGCACACGCCAGTCGATGTGAGTATTGAGAGGGGAGAACAATCTTGTAGCATGGACAATTGTCAATGCACCTGATTTATGTGTGTGCAGGGTTGACTTTGTGGACTCGCTGGGCCGATCGAGACGCTGCTTGAGGAAGGACCTGCGTGACTTGCAGGAAATGGACAAAAAGCTGGCTGGCAGCAGGGGGTGAGATTCCTCTTTTCACCACGTTTAGCTAACGGGCATTCACGCATACGTGTATTTACCCAACGTGACATGACATTTCTTTGTACATGTTTTCATGTTGAGTGGTTTTACACGGAATACAGGTTTTTAACTTGTTTTAATACATATAGAAATGTACCCTCATGTAAATGGATGTACATGACACACGAGCTGTTCTCCAAACGGGGAGGCAGGAAGTGAATGACCACTCATTATACATTGTTGATTTTTGTTGATGAATCTTTGTGTGTAACCTGGCAGGCCCGTGGCCGGTGAACGGACTCTGCTGTCGGAGGATATGCGAAAGGAGATGGAACGCGAGCGCTGGGAGAAAGAGCAGGAGGAGCTCCGGGCACAGCCAATTGGTCCTATCCACTACGAACACCTCCGAGAGCACGGTGCGAACACACGCACACAGGCCCACGAGGAGAGATTGCTGGATGTTATTGGCAGGAGCACTCCCGTCAAAGCTACGGCACCCTAGTCAACGAAAAATAATCAACATTATGCACAAACTCGTTCTTGCGTTGTTGTCAAGCGTCATGGGTCGTAACATTTGGCAACCCAGAGTAGCATTGCGTTTAACAAGCCGGACCCTTCTGATAGGGTCAAAGGTTCAAAACTGGTCCCAGAGGCTTGCTCGCATGCGCAAGCGTGTGCGGGTGTTTGTGTATGCATGTGCAGCGTCCTCTTTGTGTTCAAAACAGAGGTGCGAGATCTGGGCGTCGGCTACTTTGCGTTTTCCAAGGATGAGCTCAAGCGCAAGAGACAGATGGATACCCTGGATATGCTGCGTGATCAGGTGGGCCAATATGGTTCCTCTGCATTGCCCACCGGCTGACTGATCGCTGTCGATTGCCCAAGTCAGTTGCTGCTTGTTTTTGCCTGGAATTACCCTGTTGTCCTCTGCTTCGAAGCATGGAAGCGTAACCTTTGCATCACACCAACCCGTTTTCAAATAGCTCGTGTTGAATTTGATGGTTTATCCATGAGAGTGAATTTAATGTTATTTATAATTCTCCGTTTTGGTGCCTCCACATCCATTATTTCGATTCCAATTATTTAAAAATAAATGTCCACTCTAATGTTCATTCTCCTTAATCTGATGCCAAACTCGACAATCATCCTCCCAACCGAGAAGCTTTACCCAACATTTTATGGAAATCACCCGGAATGATGTTGTAGCGTTTTTCCCTCGCTTAACTAGTTGGTTAAATTCATTTGACATGTAATTTGTGGAAATTTCACAACATTTCAAGACGTGGTTTGGATGTATCGTGGACATGAAGAATCGATTGATCAATGCGTCGTTGAACAATCTTCGTTGCCCATCTCATTGACCCTGGAGGGATGACTATGCGCTAAGTTGGTTCCGTACTGGGATTGATATTTGCGAATATCCAATGGCGAATCGTTTGCTTTACACCCCCACTGCGTACACTCGCCAAGCGTGGTTTGCTTCTGTACAGACACTAGACCAACGCTCCAAGAGAGAGAAGCTGAAGGAAAAGCGGCAGGCCGTGTTGGAGGCCCGGCTGGAGCGAGTGCGACAACGCAAGGGCAAGAAGCCTGGCACGGATGGGCCTGAAGGAGAGACGCTGGATGGAGGTTGGTTCAAACACACCGCCTCTGCGGCGCGGTAATAGAGAAATGTGCACATTTTGATTCTCTCGTGCATGAATTATGAAAAGCAAAAACCAATCGCTTTCAGTACATTTTGAATCTATATTTTTATTTTCAAAAGATTCTGATCGTGTCCATTAGTGGGCGCTGAACTTCTGCTAACTGCTGTTATATGGAATGTTAAGCTCTGCTTTAGCCCTCCCGTGTTCTGGCAACAGTCGTCACTTTGTCCAGCACTCGGGTCACTGCCTTGCAGGATAGATTACGTCCTACGGAGATGACTTTGCATCCACCAAAGTTTTGAGGCTTTGTGCACTGAGGTGCAAACAAATCGTAGCAGTCCACGATAGAAGATGTCATGAATGAGAGTTAAAAAAACCCCACTAAATTGCAAATCAAGTCAGTGGCAGGATGAGCCTGCATTTGTATTATTCATGAACATGGTGAAGGGCACTTGGATTTTAAAATCGATGTTAATTGGTTATAAAAAAAATACTGTTTCTGAACTTAAGGTGAACATTCGCTCACGTTTTAACTTGTCTAATTGCTGTAATTATTGAATGTTATCTGAATGACACTGTGTACCCCTACAAATATCCTCAATCGTTTTTGTTTTACAGAACATGTGCGTGCTGGGTCAGAGCCTGCAGAGGATGTCCTCCAGCCAGGGCCGAGTGCAGGGAAGGTGGACGTCGTGGTACAAGTGAGAAGAGACACCAAGAAGGGAGAAATGCCACGGGTCCGAGATTGGGACAAAGGCAAAGGTAAGACAAAAAGCATCGGGCTGCGTACTGTCTGGTTTTTGTGGCCTTTGTTGGCGGAACGTTCAAGTATGATCAACGCTAGTATATATGACAGTCTAAAGAGTTGTTGATGCTTGTGATGTTCATGTACTATTAGGCTGGATCATATAGTGGTGTGGTCACTTGACCTCTATAAAGGTCATTGCTTCAGGTCCGGTTCTGCCTTAAAATGGAGCTTTTACCTGATATAGATGGCATGTGCTGCTGTCTGCAGAAAATAAAATTGGCATATTGAAATGACTAACTCAAGTCACACTTTTTAAAATGTACTTTGCTTGAGTACAAAAATAACTGCTCATGTTGGTACTGCTGCGTATGTTTTTGCAGCTATGCCGATGGTGTTTGTCGGTTGTACCTTTTGTTGAGTGTCTGATATTTTGATCCACGTTGCTGGCAGCTTCATATCCTAACGAATCAGCAGTTCCTGGAGAGCTCCCAGCACGATTCGCGAAACGTCGCACATCACGAACAACACGTGTTAGTCCAGAAGCAGAAAAAAACATTGGAGAGCTTTTTGTCATGTTCCTATTTCATGAAATGAAGTTTTTACTCCGTTGATTGCGGTGGTTTTATAACATCATCGGTGGCAAGATGTTAACTGCCTCGTGGGTTCGATGCCGTCCCTGATGCCTGTATATTTGGAGTGTGCATACTCTCCCTGTGATCGTGTGGATTTTTCTCCGGATCCTCCGTTTTTTTTCTCTTCCACATTTAGAAACATCTGTTTTAGAGTATTTGGCTGCTATAAATTTTCACCCGATAAGCCACTCCTCGTTGAGCTATCATTTGTGCCCAGGTCGCTTCTGAAAAAGAGCTACGTAGCTCATGTGGGCCTTAACTGGTAAAATAAAAAAAAGTTTATTTTAGCTTCATAATTTTCTCCTCCGTGCAGACTTCATGTTGCAGGACTGGCAGAAGGGGCACGGGTCCCAGCAGCGTTTGCCACGCGATCGACCAGCTGAGTTTGCCCCTCCCACGACTTACTTCAGTGGCAACAAAGCGGGGACCCTTCCCAGCAGCGAGAGGCTGCCCCGTATGGCCACCCAGGGTCCACGGACATCCGACTCCTCTCAACACACGCCCGCACAACCACCCACCCAGTTGGATGAGATGCTTGCATTCTACAAGCAGTCGAATAAATAATGTACAGTGTACAGCATTCTTTTTATCGTATCATTCATTTGGTAATCAAGCAATGTGTGTGCAGTGAGCGATGGATATAGTTACGGGGATCTGTATAAAAAAAGGTGTATAAAATAAAATATTTCCGTTGATAATTTAAGAATCCTGTGATTGTCTTCATGGCTTATTTTGAAATATTTTAAAGAAAACATTACAGATAATGTTAGTGTGATGCAGTCTTTTCTTGGTATGATTCTGCCCAGTTAAATGTATCCAAAACACAAGTGCTGTGACAAATTTCACCTTCAATGTGCTTATCCGAAATGGTGCAAAACTCCCTAAGATCATCCACATTCTTAAATTGTCGACGCATCCCAACTCTGCAGGAGCTCTTAACTTCCACATGTGCAACATCTCTACTAAGTTTAGTGTCTCCACAGCCAAGACCCTCATACCCGAGTCACCTCCGACTGCAATAATTTCCTGAGGCCTCGGAAAAAATTTAAATCTCACAGCAAGAGTCCTCATCGCCCACACCCACAAATGAAACATCACCCTCTCGGATCTCTCCACTGGGTCCCGATGAAGTGCCACAACAAGCTCAAGATCCAAGGACTTTAAAAATGACGGCCACCCCAACACCTTGCCTCTAGGAAGGTGTGAAACCCCATAGAGCTCCGCCCAGTGTGATGCGGCTGATGACACCACAAAAGCAATCACCTGCCCATCGTCGCACGCCTGAATAAGAGGTGAAACATTTTTTAACTGCTGTCTCATGTAATTGGTTTACCAAACATAATTGGAGAGTAATTAATTAAATAATTGGCTAGCCCATCTCGAGAAAGTACCTGAAATACGCTGTGCTCAAGGCAAAAGCGGAATGTGTAAAACGTCAAGCTGAAGCAACGCGACATTTACACGCAATGATAGATGTTGGCATATTAAAAAAACTTAACATAATTCTACAAAATCGAAAAACAAACAATTGGAGGATGTGAATGTTTAAGATGCGTATCTTAAATTATAAAAAGGAAAGTAAATGCAACAAAATACAATTCATAAGAATAGTTTAATTTCAACTACTTACTGCAAAATATACAATAAATATACAATCTCCAACATTCAAATGGTTAGTCTCCTCACACCAAGCAAAATAAGTGTTGGTAATATGTATTACAAATCTCACTTTCGATATCCTTAGCTTTGCGAACCTTGACACCGTAATCGATATGATATCTCGACCACTACGATTCAAGATTTTTAAAAAGTTGTCACGTGATGAACAAACGTGCCAGTATATTACTGCTTCAGCAGTACCACCAGTCGATTGTGGGAGAGTGATCCACACACATTTGACAACAGAGAAGAGGTTTCACGGGTAGTTACAGCCAACATCAAAAGGCAGCTGCCAGGATTGTGCCCAGCAGTAGTAATAAATCAGTACATTTGTTAACGCGACAAACTTTATCCATTGGCTGTGTTGGGTGGAGGAGGGTTTACGACACAACATTTTACTTTCGCGATCAGACCCAAGCATCAATGGATATCAAGGCCGTAATTATAACATATGCTCAAAATGTACCCCCCAATGCTATAAAAATATAAAAAAATAATTGCTATGCTATGTTGCTAAACCTTGGCCACAATATCTGGACTTGTCTTCATATGACAATGAATAGATTTCTGTTTATATGATTGTGGTTATGGTTGTACTTTATTAATCCCATTACATACAATGAAACAAGAAAAGGTAAAAAAACAGCAATGTAATACAATACACTATTAGCCATTGTTATAAAAAAGTCCATCCCACGTGTTACTGAAATTTTTTATATTTAAGGCAGGAAATTCGTTTTCAAATTTCCATTTTTTTCTGGGGGGGGGGAGACCCCCAGGCCCCCTGGGAGATTTGATCCCCCCCAATGTTGACTCCATGGCTACGGCCTTGATGGATATTGCATCGTGCGAAATCTCTCGAGCGCTCGTCTGGCACACACCGACTGCAACACCGGCGATGCCCAAACCGCCAAGCGTAGAAGCCAAGAACGGCTTTCCCCTCGCTACGCGCGGGTTCGGTTTGTGTGTGATGTTGCATACACGCGGCTAATCTATTTCTACCCAAAATTCGCTTTGTGTGGTTCGAATGCACTCGTATGCGACTGTGCAGTCAGATGTGGGACACGACAGTGTGTGTGTGTGTGGACTGTCCACGCTAATCGGAAGGCATCCGTCTCCGCGTGCGGCGCATTGTGGGTTGGGTGACCGTGCCGCTCCGTGGCTGCGCGATTTCGCTTCGTGCGCCACCGTTTTTTTGGAATGCATCCACCACAAAGTGAGGACAACCTGTAACGAAGACGTTGGCGACAATACTGACCGGTCAATTTTTACGGAAGAAACTTTGGACCATGTTTGTATTTGATTATGCTTTTTGATTTTCCGTAAGTTAGAAATTAGTTTCTACACAAACCGGTTCATCCAACAATAACATGTTTCACATTGATCTATTAAAAAACGTTATGTGCTAATATAGCCAACACGGCCACGTACTAAAATGTACTCAATGTCCGCACGCTGACGAGTGACGCGCTGCAATGGTAAAATAAAAACTTAAGCATTACAATTAAGAGCTTATCACTTAACAATTCATAACGTTCACATTTTTTTATTTGTGTTTTTAGCATAACAGGTTTGACTAATATTTTACCAATATATGTACAAAAACTTTGATACGAATTGGCAATAATAGGTGCGTAGGTTCTGGATGAATCACTGCAACGCAGGCACCGGCTTGGCAAGGCCTTCCTCCAGCAGTGGACTGATCATGGATGATGATGAATCGACATGCCTGTATAACAATGAACAATGAATGGAATGAGTCACGGTGGCAAGATGTTAAATACTTTGCCTGGTATACAGGAGGTTGTGGATTCGATCCCGACCGTAACACCTGTATATTTGGAGTTTGCATGCTTCTCTCTCTCCCCGTGGTCGCGTTGATTTTTCTCCGGGTCCTCCGGTTTTTCCCCTCCAAATTTCGAATCAACATCACGCGTTTAGAGTATTTGGCTGCTAGAAATTCGCACACGATAAGGCACTTCTCGTTTGAGCTATCATTTGTGGCCAGGTCACTTCTGAAAAAGGGCTACGTAGCTCAGTGGGCCTTGCACCTGGTAAAATAAAACGCTATCAGCCAGTGGTAGGCCCAGCCAGTGGTAATCCATGCTAAGCCCAGCTCCACATGGGGTCGGAAGTTTCTTCTCTTTGCGTTAACGCCAGCGAGCGCTGCGATGGGGCGCGTGCAAGTTTTCCAGTCTCAGCCCCAAAGCACACACACATCAGGAGTGAAAGGTAACGGGCGCAGCCCTGCTATCTTTTGTATGGCATGGTCTGTGAATCGGTGGTGCGGGCAGTGCTGGATCATGTGACCCATGGTATGTGAATCGGTGGTGCGGGCAGTGCTGGATCATGTGACCCATGGTCTGTGAATCGGTGGTGCGGGCAGTGCTGGATCATGTGACCCATGGGCCTGTGAATCGGCGGTGCGGGCAGTGCTGGATCATGTGACCCATGATCTGTGAATCGGTGGTGCGGGCAGTGCTGGATCATGTGACCCATGGGTCTGTGAATCGGCGGTGCGGGCAGTGCTGGATCATGTGACCCATGATCTGTCTAGTAGTGACTGCAGCAATCACACTGCGACCTGTTTTTAATTTTCCATCGATGAATAAATCAGAATCTTAAAAAATCCTGGAGGAATCCGATGAGCTATGAAGCTCTTTTCACACCATGTCCAGCAGCTGATCACATCTGCCATGCCTTGTTCTGCAGGGTCGGCGCTAGTGTGGTGCACGCGTGGGCTCTGCACCACCACAAGCCCCTTTGGATAAAAACCCGAGTTCACACCTCCTCCTTAGCCGTGAATCACTGTCACACATGGTGGCCCACACAATAGCTCTGCTACCCTGAAAAAACGTTGACTCAGGTGGCTAGGAAAAGTCACAAGAAGAGAGGAAACCACTTGGGGATTCAGGTGACGAACATGGAAGTGCCTGGGCAGAGGCCGAGAGGCAGGCCCAGAGGGCGGTGGTGGCTGGAAGTGATGAGAGATACTTCAGATGTTGGCTCAGGACAGGGATGGGTGGAGAATAGGGCCAAGCCCACACGAGCGGGAACAATGCCAGGAAGAAGATGGAATGGTCGAACAACATTTTTACGTGACACTGCAGGGTCTCCTTAACACAACAATGAGACCAATTCAGTTGGAGCATTTACACATCCGAGGCAAACGCCCCGGAGGGAACTGAAGGTAACTATGCTGTGTTCTCCTGCTGTGGCGATGCACCACATTCTAGGCTGTTTGAGTCTGCCGTGCTGTGTACAATATCTGCTTGCTATTTGCGTTCATCAACAGCCTGCTTGAGACTATGAAGAGTGATTTTCTTCAGCTGCGGCTTGATCTTGATCTAAAAAAAACAAATATTCATATAAATTAGGGTATTCATGTTGATGCAATGAGATTGAACACCAAATGATGAATGTTATTTCATCCGCATCTCTTGTGGTCTATCAACTGCTGGACGAAAGCGTCCGCAAGCATGAGGGTTTTGTTTTTTAACCATACTTTCCCACGCCGATCGGTGTGGCAGAGTGGAAGGCGGGCAGTATGCACGTGGGAGCATGCATGTGAAGCAGGACAATGTGTGGTTCTGCACTGCCACCTGCTGCCCGCAACGTAGCCCCGCAGCAGCTTATAAGCACCTGTTTAATGGTCAGCAGCCACCCATTAAAACACTGTCCGGGCTCAAAACGTGCTTTGCTTCTGAGTCCTGACAAGATTCGAAAGCATTCCGAGCGATATGGTCGTAATATTTTGGTAAAAAATCTGTTAAAAATCAACACACAAAAGGCCTAATTGGTAAACGTTACATATATATTTTTCCACAAAACTATTTCCTCAGAAGTCATCGGGGGCAGAATAAATTTTCCATAAATAAATGTGCTTGGCTATTCATAATAAATTTTGATAAAGAACAGTGTCTCAAAAACACTGAAAAAAAAGAATTAAGAAATATTATCGATGTCACTCGCCAAACATTTCAATACGTGCGACTCATAAAAAAATACTTTTTTTACATTTACAAAGCTTAAACTCATGCCAGACAGCCGAGCACATGAAGCCTCGATATCCATATTCCTTCCAGCAACGTCTGGAGGAGTCCACGCGATCGCTGACCAACGGTTCTCGCCTTCCACGCTCTTACCTGCATCCAGAGAGACCAGCTCTGCTGTGTCGATACGTCCCTCCATGTACAGCTGGATTTTGTTCATCATCCTCACCTTGGCAGGATGCGTATGCATTTCTGTAAGTAAATAGAATTTTGTAAAAATCGAGCGGTTTTGTCAGGCATCACATCGCACTGGGTTTGTCCCGTCATGCTTATTTCTCCAGAGCACAGAAATTATTAAGGGCCACTGCCCAACACACACACACGTATTTATTTGATATCACGTAGGCGTTTTGCGGTTGTGCCGTGTAGTTCTCCGACGTGTTTTCGGGTCGTAGTGAACGTTGTTTGGCGTGGTGTCAGACGCGTCGCTCCACGTGCTGCTCCAGGAAGGTCCCAGCGCATGCGGTGAAATTAGAAGACTTTGTGCCAAACAACCCGCGGTTACAAACCAGGAAACGTGTTAGAGGTGTCTCTTTGGGACCTCTTTATTGCCAGTATACAAAACGATGAAAAATAAGAAGAGGTTTGACTCTTTCTGGCAATAAAACAGGAGGTGGTAAGATGGTCAAACACCAAATAAAAACCTTTTTTCAACGCATCAAGTCTGCAAAGACTCTTAACACCGGTGATGAGACTAGGCCATGAAGAAGGCTGTCTCTGGTGTAGGCCGATCAGTTTCAAAGACAATGCATCAATTATCAGAGCGTGTTTGTTTGCATGTTTTGCCACAAGTACGTGTGGTTAGTGCAGACTTGATGCCTGGCGATGATGACAGCGACGGGGTTTTTGCTCTCTGGCCCGGACACCGACGGCCAACGCACTCTGTTTGACTTAATCGTTGGTTTTAGGATGATCTTGCCGCTGTAGGAACACGAGTTACATTGTAAACGATTCATTAAAAAATAATTTTGCTTAGAAGAAAAGAAAAGCATTACTCGGTCCACATATACTGCTCTACAGTGATGGCTACACATTCTGGACAAGCGGATCTTCACCTTCATTTTAGTTTTTACTTACCTCTAGAAATATGCTGCGATTCGTAGGCCCCCGTTGACCCACACGCTCCAGCCTGCTCGCTTACACTCCCTGCCTCGAAATTACTTGGACCTTCCTGAGACGTTTCCCCAGCGGCAGCCGCCGGCTTTGTAGAATCCTCGCAGGGACCGCCCTCGTCGGCGCCACCACCCGGGGGACGTTCCCGTGGGAATCTCTCCTCGGGGGCCGTGCACGAATCGGCCCCGACTACCTCTGGCTCAACGTCCGCGAGGGCATCCCGTCTGGCGGCGGCGGCGGCATCTTCCCTTGCGCGAGAGAGGGAGAGCCCGCTCAGGGCCTCGCTTGCCGCGCCAGCGCCGTGGTCTGCCCGAGGTACGCGACTGCTCACCGCCTCGGCGTCGGCACGGTCGAACGGCTCCGCCGAGCGCCTTCCGTCAGACTTGTCTTCGCCACGCGCCGCCTCCAGTTCCAGCTGCATCACAGGATCCAGAGACTCGGCGGGAGCTCGGCCATATTTTGCTTCGATCAAATCAAATGTCCACGAGTCGGTGTCAGCTTTGAACGACGCTTCGAGGCTTTGCAAAAGCAGCGAAGAAGTGGTGCCCTCGTGTGGAAATACTTCGAAGGCGTCAGCTTTGGATACACCGCCGTAGGCTTTCTTTGTACCGTCCTCGTGTCGAAGGCTCCTGGCATCGACAGGTTTGCAGCTGGCAACGTCACTTTTTGCTACGGCTGCACCGCCTGCTTTGAGGCTGCGAGGGCCTGCAGCGGGTACTGCGAGCGGCAGCTCGGCCGAATGAACGTCCGTCATCTCTGCCGGTCTACGGCGTTGCGGTCTGTGCTGCTGAGGAGCATTTGCAAAGGTTCCTCCGAACGTGGAACCGGCAAACACGTGTAGATCATCTGTGAAGTGTCCTTTGTGAAGGATTTCGAGTTCTTCGTAGACCTGAATGAAAATAGACAAAGCACGAGGATATTCACCGCTTTACGTTTGAAACTAACTCAGTTCTGTGTTTGTATTCGATATTTAAAACACACGTGGTGCAAGGCTCCCTTATAGTCGAGGGCCTTCTTCCAGCGGTGGTGTAAGCTAGAAATGGCAGGGCTGCACCCTTACCACGTGTGCATTATGTTGTGTCCACATCAGAAATGATAATAAAACCCATTTCCACAAATAAATAGTCGTCTCTCCAATGTATAACTATGAAGGCCTCCCTTGCCAAGAGAGATGCACAAACTAAACAAGACTATTCTTACTTTCAATACATAATTCGAGCAATGTGAAGTAATAATTTATAACCTGCTGCAGCAGATGATAAAATGCTGTTCCTTTTCCATTCAACTAATAAGAGGAAATTAAATCTGGATCGGCGACACGTAGGAGTCAAGAGGGACCGGCGGCCAGCTGCAGGAAAGTGATGGTGAGAAGATCATTTGAGCAAAGACCGAGAGGAGGGAAAAGTAACGGTGACCCTGGGTGGTGTCGGACAACGATGGCCGTGCAAACGGATGAAGAGGGTGCAGCGGAAGGCAGCATGACAACGGAGGAGAGACTTGGTGCCCCGGACCGGTCTCTGCACACAACGGCCCACCATATCTCGCCACTCGTGTACATATATGTATATATGCGTGTATATATGTGTATATATGTGCATATATTTGTGGCACCTGGGTCTGCCCCGTGACCTCCTGCCAGCGGGCGTTCGACACTTCACGTGGCCTCAGGGTGCACATAGCCTGGCACAAGCGTCGTGGTGACGTCACCGCCACTTAGTGGTGAATGGCGGTTGTTGTTGTATATTTGTGTATATATGTGTATATATGTATATATATGTGTATATATGTATATATGTGTATATATGTATATATGTGTATATATGTGTGTATATATGTGTATATATGTATATATGTGTATATGTCACTCCTTCAGCTGGTGCTCAATCCGCGCTTTCGCTCTTCCTCTCTTCTCCCCCCCCCCCTTCACTGGAACAAACTTCCCCCTCCACATCCAGCGGTCACCTCCGCTCACTCGTTTCCGCTCCTCACTCTAACGTCACTTGTTTTCCCTCGCTCACCCCACGACCCCCTTAATCTCTACCCCCGTAACCGCCACCGTTACCGTTCCCTCTTCATATTCTCATGATATGGCGAACACTCATTCCCCGTTCATTCACTCCATTCATCATCATTTCCTCTCATCAATTTCACTTTCACCGAATTCACGCATCACAGATTCGCACTATTGCTTCCTCTCGTCTATTTCATTCACCTCATGTCCACCACAACATTCATATGTAGTACCGTTGTGAATTCTTTATAAAGTGCCTTGGTTAAGGTGCTAAATAAGTGATTATGTAGTATTCCAATGAAGTGCAAAGCAAAAAGAACAACAACGCACAGCAGATGCCACCGATGTCGCTGTTGTTACCTCTCTGATGTGAGGCCGCGACTTGCGTGTCCCGATGCACCGAAGGGCGAGCGCGAGTAGGGCGGACGACACGGACGACGGCCAGGCACCCGCAGTCTTGTCTACAAGCTGCTCTGGCGGCAGCGAGGGATCGCTGTCCAGGACCAAGTCCTTCTGCTCTCCAAAAACAAACGGCGTTCAATATATATTTATCATCAAAGACAAAGATCCCGCGTACAACCTTAACAGTGTGTTGGGGCAAGTGCTGTTAGCGAGTAGCACCTATGAAGGCCGGCACTGTGGCACATGACGGGGCGGGTGGCCAGCACCACGCCCGGCCACTTTTGTCTCTCCAGGGGCGAAGTTTACACATCGCACCAGGTACTCATTGGAGGCCGAGGCCATCTAGGAGAAGCCCCGGACCGGTTCAAATATTCGCCACTGATATTGTTCGTGAGCGGGAATTGAACTCAGGTCGCTAGGTCCGTAGCGCAGTGCGCTAACCATTGCGCCACTGCTCCCAGCACGCACACACATAAAGGTCCCCCGTATAGCATTAACAGACTGTTGGGGCAAGTGCTGGTAGTGAGTAGCAACTATGAAGGCCGGAAGGGTACACGAGGGGGTGGGTGGCCAGCACTAGATCGGCCGCCTTTGTCTCCCCAGTGGCGATGTTTACACATCGCACCAGGTACTCATTTGAGGCTGAGTCGATCTAGGGGCAGCCCAGGACCGGTTCAAATATTTGCCACCGATATTGGTCGTGAGCAGGAATTGAACTCGGGTCGATGGGTTCTAAGCGCAGTGCGCGAACCATTGCGCCACCGCTCCCCCCACACACACACATAGAGACAGGGGGTGATACAAGCAAGTTGAGTTCATTAAACAAACAGATGGTTTGGTATCATCCGTTCTCCGTTCAACCACCACACACCGCAGGTCACACACCGCAGGTCACAACACCTGTCAGACTCTTTCCTCGCACTGCTCCACTTCAGAGTGCCATCCCAAGTTCCCATAACAGCCTTTGCTCGATTCAAGAAAAGTGTTAACTTTTATCTAACACAACTGCGATCGCGATGACGATGGTGATGTGTTTTGCTGCCACTTAACATTTCGGGTCTTCGGGGGCCTGTGTTCAGCAACTGTGCTTAGAGAAAAGGGCTTCACAGCGATGGGAAATCAATAAATCACGGCCCTCTATTAACTCACCGTAGGATTAAGGCCTCCCCAGGCCAGTGTGAGTGAATAGTGTTTGTCCGATTGCTCAAAATATAATTCACAAAGGAGATGGAAACTGTAGAGGAGGGAAAGGTTTACCAGTAATCGGGGCTTCCGGCTGGCATCGTAGGCCTTGATCCCACTCAGAAGCTCAAGCAGAACCTTGGGATTGGGACAAACAAGAGGAGCGTGCATTTTGAGCGACAGACATTGCAGTTTTGTTAAGGATAGTCAAGATATCGCGTCCATACTCAAGTGACAACATACAACAACACTGTCATTCCACCGCTGGATAAAGGCCTCCCGAACTGGCCTGTCAGCCAAGGGGGTTGGTTTGACCATAGTTCACCATACTGGTCAGTGCTTGTCGGCGAATGTGGAGCTAGGACCGGCTCAGATTTCACTTGCCACTGATGTTACACGTGGCCTGGAATCAAACTCGTGTCCACAAGGTTGACGGTCTGTGGCCTGACTGCTGTACAAGTGCTCCACCCTTTCAGATATTGTAAACCTGTACCTATTCTTGCAACCGATATGCTTAATTTTCATTTAGTATTTATTTGATACGCTTTACGCTGTTTAGTTTGTCCCAGGCTTCCGTTGAAAATCAGACCGGAGGTCTCAAAAAGGCTCTCAGCTGTGGGGATCTGTGAGTGTAATCCCCGCGTAGGCATGGGTTATCTCCGGGTTACCTCTGGCTACTCCAGTTTTTTTCCCCGCAAACAAAACAATTATTTTAAAGGGATTCACCTATGACCCTATTGCAGAAGCCCCCTGGGAAAAAAAAAGATACCTGATACTCTCTTTAAACGATTTTTATTTTACCAGGTAAGGCCCACTGAGCCAGAGCTATTTTTCAGAAGCGACCTGGCCACAAATGATAGCTCAACGAGAAGTGGCTTATCATGTGGACATTTTACAGCAGCCAATTACTCTGAACGCACGTTTCTAAATGTGGAGGGAAAAACAAAGAGGTCCCGAACAAAAGTCCACGAGACCACGGGGAGAGAGACACGCAAACTCCAAATATACAGCAGGCATCAGGGTCGGGATCGAACCCACAACTTTCTGCATACCAGGCGAGATAGTTAACATCTCCTAGCTACCGTGATGATGATGAGAGAGAGACACGCAAACTCCAAATATACAGCAGGCATCAGGGTCGGGATCGAACCCACAACTTCCTGCATACCAGGCGAGGTAGTTAACATCTCCTAGCTACCGTGATGATGATGAGAGAGAGACACGCAAACTCCAAATAAACAGCAGGCATCAGGGTCGGGATCGAACCCACAACTTCCTGCATACCAGGCGAGGTAGTTAACATCTCATAGCCACCGTGGCGCAGTGAAGCTTCCCCAATTTAACAGGCGAGGACATCGTCCCTAAAAAGCCCGCGCGACTCACAATGCCGCAGCTGTAAACGTCCAGGCTGGTGGAGAGCTGCCCATCCTTCAGGAACTCGTCAGGGAGGTACGCCAGCTGGCTGCCGAGCAGGCTCGTGCGCATCGTCACCGTGACGCTGTGATCGCGAGCGAGCCCCAGGGACGGGCGCAGGCTCGCGAGCCCAAAGCCGCCCAGCTTGGGCTCAAAGCCCTCGGTCAGCAGCACCTTTGAGCTGTGCGGTGCCGGGGGGCGGCGGTGGGGCAGTTCATTCGTCAGCAGCACAAACGAACACCAACAAAACAAATCCACGCTGCAGTTGCGGAGCTCGCACGATGCCGCAGTCGCGAGAGGCGTCGAGGGGGGAAGGGACAGCCGGCAGTGGGCGGCAGCGAGGCGCAATGGCAACACTCGTGCCACACGGCAAGCAACAATCTGGGTTCGATTCCTGACTCGGGTGCCCTTTGTATGTGCGCCCCCTGTTCTGTCCTGGTTCTATCTGGGATTCTCCGCTTCCTTCCCACAGCTGGAATAATATAAAATGGTGACTAAACATCCCACCAATGTACAGACCTTCCCAAAACAGTCAAAGGATTGGTCGAAGCTTTCCTGATAAAAAAAAGAATAAGCAATTCATAAAACCAAAACAGAGGTCTGTGTTCACATTATAGATTCAATTTCACCGTTGCTTATATTGTTAATGTTATTTTAATGTAGACTCAAGAAACTTGCATATTAGAACAAGTAACAAGTACTAAGTCATGTTTGGCAGAGGGGTTAAATACTTATTTCCCTCATTACAATGCAAATCAATTTATAACATTTTTGACATGCGTTTTTCTGGATTTTGTTGTTGTTATTCTGTCTCTCACTGTTCAAATAAACCTACCATTAAAATGATAGACTGATCATTTCTTTGTCAGTGGGCAAACGTACAAAGTCAGCAGGGGATCAAATACTGTTTTCCCCCACTGTACACACAAACAGAATATACAGCAGTAGCTATTTTTTTGGAAATAAGCGATTGAATGGAATTGACTCATCTGCAGCCCTTCTTGTCGATAGAATTCTGCACGAGAGCCTCCCCACCGCGGGTACATTTTCACACGTTTGGCAAGTCGGTGACCACAACACCGGCACACAACCGCCTCCTCTCCCTGCTCTGTTTTTTGTTCGAACAACACCACGGGGGGGGAGCATCGGCGTCCGCCGCGGAGCAGACGGCGCGTCACTGCGTCCGCGATAAACCCACCCCGCAGCAGCGGTAATGAAGCAGGGGCGGCCGCGAGTGGGAAACTCGCCACTGTGAGGCCGTGCCCACGTAAGCCCGGCAACCCCCAATTGGTGCCTCCCTGCACACGTGCAGCTCTGTGGTCCGCTACGAGCTACGTGCGACATGTGACGAGCGACGTGTGAGCAAGCGACGAGCGAGCGACGAGTGACGTGTGACGAGCGACGTGTGAGCGAGCGACGTGTGAGCGAGCGACGTGTGAGCGAGCGATGAAAGAGCGACGAGCGAGCGAGCGACGTGTGAGCGAGCGACGAGCGAGCGACGTGCGAGCGACGTGTGAGCGAGCGACGTGTGAGCGAGCGACGAGCGAGCGACGTGCGAGCGACGTGCCACGTGCGAGCGACGTGCGAGCGACGTGCGAGCAACGTGCGAGCGAGCGACGTGCGAGCAACGTGCGAGCGAGCGACGTGCGAGCAAGCAACGAGCGAGCGGCCGGGTGTCGGGAGGCCGACCTGCGGACGTTTCCGTGGACAACGGGGGCCGCCTGCGACGAGTGCAGGAAGAGGACGGCGCGGGCCAGGCCCACGGCGATGGCGAGGCGCCGGCGCCACCCCAGCGGCGCCGTGCCCCCCTACGGGACAGAACGACCAAACGTCTACACGAGGCCTCGCGTGCACTTTTACTTTCGGGCAGACGTTGAAGATTGTGCAAGGCAAGTTGTGCTCGGGCAGATGGATTTTGAGAACGGTTATCCGGCGTGCGTGAGCTGAGACGTTGGCAACGTAGATAGGTATGAGGTTTTATAGTAGCTTGAACATATGACCTGAGTAACCTAAAGCTTTTTAGCCAGTAGGTTTTGTTGCAAACAATATTTTCGTTCGTAAATCATTTTTGCGTTCGGTCACGACAATTTGACCAAATTTGTGTCGTTAATACGTCCCCCACCACCCGACACAGCAAAACAAATGAAATTGTCAGGTGTGCAAGCGTTTAACGCACCGATTATTCACGGTTTCAGCTCACACACGAGTGAGTTGAAAAAACAATCCTCACCGCCAAATTTAGCAAATAGATTCGATGTTTCTATTCACAGTGTGTCATTAAACATCAAAGTAAATTAGAATAAAAATAAACATAAAATCTTACACACATGCGGTTGGATCAATATGGAATGAGCCGAAGGACTGATACTAATCGATGTATAGGGAAATCATCCACCACGAATTAATATGGTACGTGGAATGCTGGGCAGGGTTACAGCCACACTAAATACAGGGTGTCCATAAAGCTATGGTAACATTTTCACACTACTCACACTACCAAGTGTGTGTGTGTGGGGTTTTACATGTCAATCGACCGCGCGCAAACTGCCGGTCACAATTATAAACCGAGAACAATGGATGACAGCTTTGTGGACGACGCCCCGCTAGGTGAAATTGCCACGGGGGGGGGGAGGGGGGGCGGCTTTGCCCACGCACACGATACTGAGCGTGCAAGCGTGCGATTACAGAGGCCGCGTGAGCATGCACGTGCGACGTTCGCTGCGAAGAGCGTGCGCCGACACAGGGCTCGCACAGCGCTGTTCATCGCTACGCAGCCCGCGGCAGATGATTCGCAAAGCGCCTTACCCACAAGCGTCGGGACCTCCTCTAGCCTGTAAATATTTTCACAGCACAACAAAAATAAGTTCAGGGGGCTCACTCTATACTGCGCATGTAGCCACGACATGCACGTTGATAATTCCAAGCTTGCAACGTAGTGTCGCACGGTATCCGCTCACTCCTCGGAGAGACGGAACAACTCGGGGGCAAGTAGAGGATCCGCAGACAAGCGGGAAAGCAGCAACCAGCCGGTGTGTCAGCGCCAATAATTGCCCAAGCTCTGCGGTCCTCTACATACAAAGATGTTTACGGCCAATAAATAAGTGTTGAAAACGTGGGAGGAAACCAAAGCACACGCCGAAAAGCCACGCGTGCGAGAGGGCAAACGCTCGATCCCGTACAAACGGGATAGAGCGAACCGCCTTCTCCTGGCGAGACGGAACAATGTACCTCGGACACCCACGGGCAGGGAGCTTCTCAACATCTGTGTGTGTGATCTACCAACCCTCACCTGCACAGTGCTGGATTCTGGGCACGCATAGCCACCACTGCCTGGCTAAGGTCGACAACTTCGCCTTGGCACAGGGAAGACCGCTGTACATTTTGTAGATGCTTTATTGAAGATTAGCTCTGTACTGTTGAAGGCCTTCAAATATGTGATGTATTATTTGGGTCTTTCTGTAAAGTCACGTAGATAAGTTCAAATTTATACAAATAAATATAAAATGAACAAAAAACTACGACATTTCGATCACAACAAGCGATCATCACAAGCATTGTGCCCGAAAATTCAAGGTTCATGTTTGGAATAGGCCAAACATGAACATGCAGGACCCTCCTGAAAGAGAGCCTTGAAACTCAGGAAGGCTTCCCCAGATAAATCTCTCCATGAGTAACCATCAACAATGGCTCACCTATACTACCCCCAACTCGAGACTTCATGTCAGAGTCGAGGTGAGACAATTGTCTAATTTAAACCCACATCCCACTATGGAAACATCTTTCACGTGGCTGCTGGAACATAAATGACAAAATCAGTTACCCGGCTTGCCCTTCGGATCCTCATTCTACAACAGCCTGACAAACTGAACATTTAACTTGGCCAAGCACTTCCGACACATGTGTCCATCATAGAAGAGTAGGCCCAAATACCTGCACCGCTTCCACCTTCACCTTTAGTGGGGTTTGGGAAAAGATATTACGAAAGGCCAAAGCATGTTACATTCGGCGATTAAAACTACGGGCATGGATCTGCAGCCTGACTCACCGCACGCTGGAGCCGGTCAGACAGGGATCCGTTTGCCGCCAGCTCGTAGATTAGGCAGCACTGCTCATCCTTCTGGCTGTAGCCGGCCAACACGATTATATTTGGGTGTTTCAACCTGCAGCCACACGGGGAACAAATTCATTTGTGAATCAATGCCGTGGCGTTTCAGATCCCTATCCCTGTGGGAACAAGATGACCCCGTACCTGGCCTGTAATCAGGAATTAGTCTGCCAGTAGGGGGGGGGGGGGCAAAGCATGCCGTGTGTAATCCAAATTATGCAATGTGGGAAATGTTTAGAATTTGGCAAATTTGGAACGAAGACACCGGCACACAATTGCCCACTCGTTTTCGAATGCCGTCAGAGGGGACTTCCTTTAACGGCCGTTGTGGAGCAGATGGCGCTTAGTATTCTGTGATTATTACAAATATATTATAACCAGGGTGGGCACTGGAGCTCTAACCGTGAGCCTCTGCCAATCATTCATTCATTCAATTTATTTTTTGAGCAAGAACTCGCCCCCACTAAAGAGGGCATGGCAATACTTTACAGTATAAATTAAACGAAGGTAGTCTCTACCTATAAAATCAAGAAACGTATAAAAACATCAAAATGAGGGAACATACACAGGGAAAAGCTAAACGGAAAAAATAGCCTTGCAGAGTTTCCTGAACTGTTTGGTGCTGGGAGCCAATCTGAGTGCCGGCGAATTCACTAACCACTGGGCCATATCACCGACAGCAGTGGCACAAGCAAAGCAAGAAATTGCAGGGATTGCACCTTGAGCTTTTTCCTGCTGCGAAATGAGGGCTTTTCAGTGATGGAGACGTATTTCGCACGCCCGCCGTTTCAGAGCGACAGGGCTCAAGAAGCGTAGGTACGGGGGTGGCATCTTCCCCACCCCCGGTTTTAGGTGTAGGGATGAGAGCACAAAAGAATGCTCTCAAGATGGGGGTGTCATCGTGGTCGAAGGCGTCGCTGCTACCACACCTCGCCAACGCCCTCTACCCTCCTCCGTCAGGTCCCATGGTTGTTACACCGTAGACACGTGACCACCACCCCCACCACCATCTGGTTAAATTGTCCGAAATAATGAAGCTTTATTCAAAATAAATTTCTGCTTAATCTCTCATGTTAATGTGTCGTGGTACATGTTTTGACAGTCGACGTGATATTGTTGACATTTGGTTTTTGCGAACTTACTGGGAAAGGTTTCTGGCTTCCGACTCAACAACTTTCCAAGCGCCCTCCTCTTTAAATCTACCCGTCTGCGACAGACAACAACACAATCCTCAGCACGCAAATTTCTCTTTACGAACGCATCGTGTTTAAAGCCAACGGAACCAAAGACATACACTCGAACTGTACGCATTTTATCAATACAAACACGGTGTTAAGAACAACATTGTCCATCAAAATTTCACTGGCAAAATAAGGGGGAGTGAAATGCACGCCCAGTCCAAACAATCTTCAAGCAGAACACGACCTTCATGCAGCAGATAGTCATTTGAGGCCGAGTCGACCGAGGGAGACCCAAGATCGGTTCAGATAATTTCCACGGGTATTGGCCGTGAGCAGGAATCGAACTCGGGTCGCCAGGGTTCGGAATGCAGCGCGCTTAACCATTACGATGCCCATACACACGTACGCACGTCGATGTACGTGCATTAAGAATCCACTTGTTACAAAGAGCACGAAGATGCACTCGCATCGCAGTTCAAGGTGAGGCCAAGGAGCTTGCGCACCACGACACCCCAGCTGCGCCGTAGGAGGGCGGTGCCCTCCTACTGTTCCCGTAGCACCTGTCGGAGCAGCTTGGCAGCGTAGTCGGTTTGGCAGATGAAGGCCCCGTACACGGTGCCCAGACTGCCCTCGCCGATCTTGCGGCCTTCGCTGAAGTTCTGAGTGCCAGAGCAGACCATGTCGTGCGAAAACCGTAGCCAGGATTCCGGCTCTGCCTGTAGAGACGCTGGACACGATGGGACACTGTTAGTGACACCGGACACTAACGTATATATATTTAGTTTTTACATAGCAGCGTTGTTAATGCTATCGTATCTCATGTAGTATCGGTGAACGTTTTGTTTGCAAGTTCACCACATGTAATTGTGGTTAATGCAGTAACTTGGTTCCTTGCAAAAGGTTTTGATTTGGTGTTTGAACATCTTAGCACCTCCTGTTTTATTGGCAGAAAGGGTCAAAACTATTTTTTTAATTTTTTATTCTTTAATACTGACAAAAAAGGTCCCATGGTATAGCTGCTCACCCCGAGCTAGAAATGCTCTCATAGTGCATTGTCTTTGTCCTGTTCGCCTTTCGGCGTTCTCTGGTCTGACACTGGTGAGACTAGGACATAAAGAAGGCTGTCGCTGGTGTAGGCCAATCAGTTTCAAAGGCAATGCTGATAGAATCAGAACATGTTTTGATTGCATGTTCATGACAAGTCATTGTGGTGAACATGCAGACTTGGTTCCTTGCAAAAGGTATCGATTTGGTGTTTGAACATCTTAACACCTCCTGTTTTTATTGCCAGAAAGGGTAAAACCAAATCTTATTTTCAATCTTTGAAACTGCCAGAACAGGTCCCATGCATGATGCATCTCACAACGCTGCACAATGGGCATGCACACAAGGCGTGTTCCACGTGAAGAAGTGTTCTTTCAAATATTGAGTGTTTATGCACGTGGGGAGGAAGCTGGGGCACCTGGAGCCAACCCACGCATGCAAGTGGTAAATACTTTATTCCGTACACATCGGACGGATGGTGATTAGGCCACGCTTGCTGTACCGCTTTTTCCTGGTAAGCGAGTACATTTATTTAGTTAACACATAAGACTTCCGCGACCAATATCATCAGGTTTTTGGGGTTAGATCTCGATCTAACCCAAAAAAAAAACTGTATTATGGGTGTTTATTTATTGCTGGAATGTGGCGTGCGTCGGAAAACTGTGGAATGCACGCATCGCTGATTTTGGGTTCAAAATGTAGTTGATGACAATAGTTGGGGTTGTATCCCGTGAAACGCGAAGCCGCGTACATTACTGGAGATCTCTCAGTTGAACGACGGAGCGGTGGACAGAGAGAGAGAGAGACGTGGAGAGAGTGCGGCGAGGAGGAATCCATTGAGGTAACGGTCAGGCTCCAGTGGGCCCAAAGGCCAAGGAAGCATGGACAATGTGAAAGATTTTGATTTAAAGCTTTCGTGACTGCAGTAATTCATATTCTTAGTTCTTTCGGTAAAGTCACGTTGAAGGGAAACAACAAAATAATAAAATATATATATATAAAAACAAATAAAAAAATATATAATGTGAAAGATGTCAGTTGAGCAGTGCGAGGTCATTTCTCTGCCGTAATTGTGCCGCACAAGGAACACCAGAGGCACATACCGGAAACTTTTGAGGAGGGAGGCTGGGAAAGATTGTTGATTGTTGTCCCCTTCTCTTTTGGATTCCCCTGGGGGAATGAACATTCAAAAAACATTAACAAGTTAAAAAGAAAATTACCCTCTCGCAGAGAAATTACAACCGCGGGCAGCCGCTCTCCAGATCACGGCGATGGTTTGTGAAGAACACGCGCAGGATAGCTACACGCCGAATGAACGTCGACTCTTGCGTGTACACTCATCTGTTGCATCCGCTGAAGCGAGGACACGGTGCACTTCCTGTATCGTTACGAACCAGTGCTCCTGAAACTCAAGCCTCACGACCACACGGATGCAGCTTCCCCAATTACAGCCCGTAAGGTGCACGCAACGTGCACATGCTTAATTTAAGTATGCGCGGAAAAAGATCACCAAATTATTACAGCTGCAACAATTTGACTACCATGGATTCAAATCATTGTCACGATGATGCATTTAGATGAACGGGGGAGCCGCACGTAGCCAACCGTGCTCATCGGAGGTGCGGGAGAATGACAGCCAGTGTAGGAAAACGATTTAACCTGTGAACGCTGACCTGGGGCGCAACGGACAGAGGCGATGGTGTTGCCGACGTATGGTCTGCACACTTGATGGGGTCACGTGGCTGGAGCAGATGCTGCTTGTAGCACTTTAGGGAACAGAAACTGTGGCTGGGTGGATGTGGGGGGAGTAACAGGACTCCAGGTTCATCCATCTCAACACCTCCATCTGAGCGGAGACACAAAAGGGAAAATGAGACAATCGTGGCGGTGACGGTGGACAAGTGGCAGCGTGTTTGCCATTTATAAACAAAACCATTTTTTTTATTTTACCAGGTAAGGCCCACCGAGCTATGTGGCTCTTTTTCAGAAGCGAGCTGGCCACAAACGATAGCCCAACGAAGTCGCTTACCATCCATCACGTGGGAATTTATAGCCAGCAAAATGCTCTGAGCACATGTTGTTGATTATTCTAAACGTGGAGGGAAAACCGAAGGACCCGAAGAAAAATCCACACAACAACGAGGAGAGAGATATGCAAACTCCAAATATACAGCAGGCACCAGGGTCGGGATCGAACCCACGACCCTCCTGTATACCAGGCGAGGTAGTAAACATCTCCTAGCCACCGTGGCGTCCCCAACGTTGCACAGCATCGCAGTCCGAGGACAGCGGCCACCCTGGTTAATCCTGCGGGTGCACCAACTGTGAGCACGCGCCGTCCGCTCCATGGACGGCGTATCTGCAGTAGGTGCTGTGATGTTATTCGAAAAAGAGTAGGCCATGTGTACCAGCGCCACGGTCCAAATTTTATACATTATTCGGAAATGACCTAATTGGGAAGATAAAACAAACCCACATAACAACATCGCCCCCGGCACAAAACCACCTATGCTGACGTTTGATCGATGCAGCCTAATATTTATTCTGGTTCTATTATACATGCTTAACATTTAAAAGCCACATTTGCCAATTGAGTCTTTCCTGGTTACACAAGTGACATTGCTATTGTTGTTCAGGAAAAAAACAAGTATTATTCCAAAGTAGTTTCAGATCATTATATGAAGTAGCATTTCAACAACACTTTTAATGCCGAAGATATATATCAGAAATGACACATCGGTAATGAAGACAGCTCCCCATGTTGCTGTTGGCTGATCCTATTATCCACCTATCTTCCTCATCTCAAAACGTGCACACATGTGGACAATCGGTCGAATTTGCTGCCAATTATTGTTACACATCTCAACGGTAGGCAAGCGTGGATCGATTCAGGTGCAAATATATTTTGGAGTGGCAAATAGGAGGGGGCAGATAAGAGCTATGTTGTAACTGCATATGTGCACACTGGATACTGAATTAGGATCTGGTCGTGATCACTCAGTCATCCAGTTGCGATCCCTTTGCCAATCGACTATTTACGGATGAAAGCTTCGCCACGCCATGTCGACTGTGCGGGTGACGTAACGCCGCACAACAACACTGCAGTCAGTGCACGTGGGTGAAGAAGGCACTGGTTCATATATCACCGGTCAATTGTTGTTGTTAGCCACGGCCAGGGATCAAAATCAGGCGGCCGTGTTTACAGTGCATAGAGCTAACCACCGTCCGTGATCGCTCCTCCCCCTGTTAACCCTCAATGGGTTGGCAGGCTGAAACCGGTTCACCAAAATGAAAAGGGTTGTGCACATACCCATGGCTAATGTTTACACTTCATGTGCAAGTTAATCTGAAACCAAGCCCATTGACATTATATGCAATTACAGTTAACGTACTTACTTGACAATATATTTGCAATGCCTCATCATGTGAACGCATGTATATTATTACATACAGCATCTTGAGGTGTGGTTGCACTTACAGTTTATGCTCCGTATATCCCAACTGCATTGTAATTGTATTGCACTGATTGCTATTTGATTTTGCACGACTTTGGAGAGTGCTATTAAATCGGCCATCTGAAAATTAACCAATGTTCCTGGCTCTGTAAAAGCATTGATGAATGATATTTGCATATTTCAAAAGAGGTGGAGATATTAATGGGTGAGACCATTACCACGGAATTTCCAGTGCCCTATTAATAATTACCATTATAATAATTACGTACTTATGACTGGGAGAAGGACACAACACTTGAATGTGTGGTATGATGTTAAAATATATGACATATTGTTGAGCCTCTGACCAACTTAACGCGAATGTGTCCAACCTTGACAGATCTGGCAAGCTAAACAGAATTGAGCCTGGATAGTGCCTGGGTGGGTAACCATCATGTACACAAACAGGTTGTCATGGGGGAGGACAGGGGTGCATTGTGGGATATGCGGTGGACAGCAATGTTCGAACAAAAATCCACCGTTGTATGACACTTATACGTTCCCGTGACTGTGCACCACGTCTTCGCCAACCCCGCACCGAGCGGCGTGGCTAAAGCATGGTGACGTAACCCCCACACGAACAGCACATTGCAAGGGGGTGAGGCCCTCCATCCAGCAGTGGACGTGAGGCAGTGATGAACGGGGGAAGCAAAAGGGCACCTGGTGTGGGCGGCACGGCTTCTCGCGCGAAGTCTGGCGAGGCCGGTACGGAGTGGTGGTGGTCAGGAGGAGGAAGAGAGGCACCAGGGAGGCTGTGCCGTGGATGTGCACTGGGGGAGCCGGTCACTGCAAGCAAACGCAGCAGCAACAAAAAAAAAACAGGCGCCAAGCTAAATTTGGCTTCTCAGGATTGTTCTTCGTGTTACCGGTGAGCCGAAAGAATAAATTAAGTGGCGCGTTAATAAACACTTGCACGCCTGACATATTGAATTTGTTTGGCTCTGTTGGGTAGGGGGCCCTTATCGACGCCCACTCGTTCACGTGGCCCCACCGAAACTCACAGCTGGGGTGTCCTTTAAGCGTCAAATCACTGGGAGGTTGGTGACAATTATAATTTTCATAAGTGGCTTAAATGTCATCATCTCCTGATGCTCGACACAACAGGTGGGACAAGTTTATCGGGATGGGGAAGGGGGGTGAAAAAGATTGAGTGGAAGTTATATATCATAATGGAGGTATACTCCTAATCTCTGTTTTATTGAATTCCATGTGATATGACAGTTGCAACACATAAACATATACATAATTACACACACACACAAAGGATATTATCGATTACCCAGTGAATCTGAAACATCTGCAAATCATCCTTACATATGAACATTTGGAAGATGCGACACCATTTTTTTATTTATTCGTGAGAATGGCGTCACCTGCATCACGTCACTGCTTCTGTGTTTTTCCTACCAAAAGTGTTGTCACGTGGCATTGGGCAACGTCACTCTTGTGAGCATGAGGCTACCTTCTGCACGTGTTAAATATATTTATGAATTACAGTAGACTCTCGTTTATCCGCGCTATAGGTCTAAATCATGTTTACGTTAAGAAAATTGAGTTTGTTAATGAACAACTGAGGATTTCGATTGTTACTCTTTCGATTTAGAATGAATACGATTGATGCGCTTGCTCAGTGATGATGACACTTTCCTGCACCTGCCCACCAGAAGACTCGCCCACTAAGCGGACAGCAGCAGAGCCACGCCAATCAACATCAATCAAACTCCGCCCACTGTTGTAAAGATATTGCAACTCCTGTACTGCAGAGTCGATCACGTGGATTTCAGATTAACCGGAGCACATTTGTTCGATTTAAGCACGTGACTTGTGTGAACATTTCCGAAAATTACAATGTGCAACTGTTTTTAGATTTCTAATTTGGGCTAAAGGGAAAATCCACGAGTAATTAATTTACTTAAAAATATCAGGTGTGTGGTTCATCTGCAAATCGGATAAACCGCACGCTTATAATCGAGTCTATTGTACACAGAAATGGACCGTCACCAGGTTCGAAGTCTAATAGTCCAAGTCCCTCCATACACATCCACAAAACGAGAAAAGTGGCTAATTCTCCACGTTGCCATTGCAAGGCCCAGTCAGTCCAGATGAAGGCAACTGTTAACTTCCGAGCGGTTGGCACTCACTGAAGCAACCCTTGAGGAGTGATATACTCAAAACTCAAACAGAAACCTTCTAACCACCGTTTGTCTGCAATTGATATGTACAGGAGATCATTGATTATTCGGCAGCTTCAGGGTGGAGGGGGCGCCGGATTTTCAAAAATTCCGCATTATCATTATTCAAAAGAGATGATTTTTGCGCATTCTTGTGCGACATTATGTTTGTAGAAGTTGTTAAATGATTTTTTTAGTGTTTTAAATTTGTTTACTATGTGAAATTCGCATAAATAAACATACAGAGACAAAAATAAAGATCCTACTTTCAAAAGTTACCGTATTTACTGTGCCGTACTGACCACTCCAATTGTTTAAGTTGTTGTGTGTAATGTCCTGTATATATTTGACACCGAATTCAAGCGTAGCTACTTTTTTAGTCACGCACACGGTGCCGATCGCTGGACTGGTTTGCAGCCTTGGGAGCGGTTTTGCCGGATTCGCCGGATTCGCCCGGGACCGCCTGATAGTGTTGGAAACCGGATAATTGCACGCCGGAAAATTGGCGATCGACTGTAGATTAATGTGTGCAGGCTGCCGCCGGGCCTTGCATACAATTGCCATGAAAGCAATTGGGGGGGGGGGGGGGAGTCAACGCTGGAACATCGGAGGCTCCTGCGATGTTTCGTGCTTAAGTGTCACTCTGGCACGCAACATCCACGCGCGTGTCCCACGGTGTGTGTGTGTACGTACGCTCGCGTTGCAGGTACTCGACGCAGCGATGGTTTTCGATGGCGATGAGCACCTGCAGGAGGTCGTGAACTGTGGCGTTCTTCTGGGCCCACAGCCAGAGCACCTCCTCTGCCATGCTGTGTCCTCGCCTGGAATTCTCGATTTCGCGCACCTTCATTTGGTCGTCCAGAACGTGTGCCGCTGGAATATCAGCGACGATTTGTGTCAAGAGACGTTGAACCACCGCGTATAGTTTTTTGCGCGATTGTGCCATACAGCTCTCTCAATGTTTTCAGTTACACGTGTCTGTCCGGGAGCTACTCCAGGAACTGAATTCAGGTCCTGAAGAAGCCTCCAACATACACAGCAAAACGAACAAAATGCAGTACAACATGCAGACTTTGGCACGGGCCCAAAGTTTTCACGGCTCCACTTTGTGCATTTAGATTGACACAAAGGTCCTGGCCTATGACGGTGCACACTTGCAAAACATTGCTTTGTAGACCATTGTTGATGCATTGCACAGATATGGGAACACTCTAAAATTGACTTATCACAGGCTGTGGTGGGACAGGAAATGGGTCTTCAATATCGATGCGACCTTTTTGCCAGTATCTAAAAATGATGAAAAAAAGTTAGGTAAAAAGGAAGCTTTTCAATGCACACACTTTTATTTGCGCTCAAATGTGGAAAGTAACTTATTTTGACCCCGGAATAAATCAAATTTGACGTGCTCAATAAAAGTAGGTGGCTTGCATAAAGAAAATGAAGCATGCTCTGATTAATATATGCCTTTCTTTGCAACTGATTGGCCAACATCAGAGACAGTCTTAATTTTGGCCTTGTTTATGCTTTTATACAAGTACGTGTGGTTAATGCAGAATTGATGGAGGGTCTTTATGCCACCAAGTTGGTCAGACAGTTATGGCCTGAGCTAAAAACCATTGTACATAATTCCGAATTATTGTACAATGGTATCCCCCAGTGCCTCCTGCCCCAATAAACAAAACATTCACATTTGCTTTCTAAACTCTTCACACACCATAGGCATTGACACGCACCCTGCATCAATTATATCCAAAACTTTGGATTTGTCTCGCAGACCAAGGGATTTATACTTCAGTCCATTTACATTGCTTCTCGATGTAGGTGAAGACGACATTTATGAGAGAGTTGGCTTGCGCAGAGTGCATAAACAAGGTAAAGTACAAAGCGACGATGGGTCTGCACTGACGCTCACCGCGCTCACCGCGCTCACCACACTCACCGCGTGACATCGCTCCACGTGTGTGCCGAAATTGGACCATTCGGTACGGCAATTCGGCTCATGGTGAATTACTAATACACCGCATACAGTATGTCCCGAAAGCACAGCCGTGCCGAATTATCCCCCATTACAAATCATCAAATACCGAAATAACGAGGTTTTACTGTAAACATAAAACACCGACACACCAGTACAAACCCAATCACGATACAATATTATTTGCAGCACACGAGATTCCCCCTCTAACCTTTACAAATGCAATGCAGCCCTACATTAAAAAAAATCCTGCATTAAAGAATGTAGGGCTGAATTGATTCTAGAAAACAGAACTGGCAAAAAGCCTCTGTTCATTAAACTCACCACAACCATTCAGGCCAGTGTGGGAAATTCCCTACCCTGTTTATTTAACTTTCTTAAAGCTCTTTCAAATCTTTGAAGACCTACAGTGAGGGAAAAAAGTATTTGATCCCCTGCTGATTTTGTACGTTTTCCCACTGACAAAGAAATGATCAGTCTAAAATTTTAATGGTAGGTTTATTTGAACAGTGAGAGACAGAATAACAAAAAAATCCAGAAAAACGCATGTCAAAAATGTTATAAATTGATTTGCATTTTAATGAGGGAAATAAGTATTTGACCCCTCTGCAAAACATGGCTAGTACTTGGTGGCAAAAACCCTTGTTGGCAATCACAGAGGTCAGACGTTTCCTGTAGTTAGCCACCAGGTTTGCACACATCTCAGGAGGGATTTTGTCCCACTCCTCTTTGCAGATCTTCTCCAAGTCATTAAGGTTTCGAGGCTGACGTGTGGCAACTCGAACCTTCAGCTCCCTCCACAGAGCGGGGAAGGAGGAGGAATGACTACCGCAGAGAGACAGATGGTTGGCTCGGTGTTTTCGGGCGGCAGACCTGGTGAGTGGAGATCAGCTGAGGGGTGAGGGGAGCAAACCCGTCAACCCATACGGCTTGCCGGTATTATTCTTGTACAGGAAAACTGAGTTTTCAGGTCCATACGGCGTACAGCCATTTCAATACCAACACGTACTTATCGTCAATTTGTTTGTGTTTCTCCCTTGTGATGGGACTTTGTAGGAGGTCTTAATTGGTTCTGTAATAAGGTAGGGCACTGATAATGGGTTGACAGTGATGGAGAAAGGTGATATTACATTGTAAAGGTCGGTAGGGAACCAGTCCGTCGGTGGAAGATCTTGTAGAATGGAGGGAGGGAGGGAGGCACACTTTGTAATCGTTGGTGGGTCTGGGTTGAGAGCTGGCGGGAGCTTTCGGAATCATCCGAGTAAAGTGGCCATGTTTACAGGCGCAGGTGATAACGTGAAACGGCAGAATATTAGCCCTTGTTTGTTTTACAAATTATATCGGTTACATAGATTAAAGCTATAACGGTAAATGTGTATTGAAAAGTACAAGTTGGTAGTATTACACGTATATACTGTACTAAGAAATGAAGATAGTTTAAGGTAGAATAAATGCACGTTATTTAGTTTATGCGTGGGGAAATGCCGGTGTACATAGAAGCAGTAGTGACCGCAATTGTTCCTAGATTTCTAACTCCGCTTGAACCAGCGCTTGTGTTTATAGTAGTTGTGTTGAACCAACTCTGCTGAACTTACACAGGGACAGAGATAGGAGGAGCGCATTCCCTGAGTAATTACCATTAACAAACATTTCCAGGTTCCTAAAGGTGGACACGACTGCCACGAATTTCCCAAGCAGTATTACTCAGACTGCCACTTCCCCAAGGAGCAAATCGCATCCACTGCACAAACCATGGCAGATACGGATACCCAATGCGTGAAAAATTGTAAAACTCCCCAGTGTGCAACTGTGGTCATCCAGGACAGACACGGTACAACGTAAAACGATGCAATGCCCGATCCACAAATAAGGAGACGTCACAACGAGACACCACTCCGCTACTCCTGACGCGGTTGTCTGGCTTGGCCAACCTGAATGTGAAATTCTAGTTGTCACTCTGCATCAGCCTTACGAAAGAAGGCTGACCAATGGAATCAATGACTCAGTCATGATGACTTGGTTGAAACACATTCCAATCATTGAGGCATGTTGTGCTATTAGACCACAAGTCAAAATCAACTTTTGCTCAAATAAGCATTTGGGTAGTGCTCATTTGCTGTGTTACAGCCTAAGCCAGTGGTGGAAATTCCACATTCCTATGATGGGGGGAGGGGGAGTTTAAATAGGTCAACCACTGTTGACTTCCTGAAAAAGCGTCACGGATTTCATAGACCCTAGGGGAATGATAGGCTGAGTGAACTCCCCACAGTATTTGGACTTGCACAACTGAAGGATATGCTCCAATTTATATTCTCTCAATTCATGACGGAACTTAACCCATGTACATTGTGCCCTTGTTGTCTTATCCCATGCATTATTTTGTCCATGGACCACGTGAATCCTCTTGTAATCCGCAAATTCTCCTACAAATTGAATGCTGCAGAAAGATGCATGCAATCCTAACAGCAGACGCGATGCTGTGCATGATGCCGCTGGCAACATAAGTTTCCCTGGCACGCGGTTGACCAACTTGGTGTAGCGAGCTACGTTATCAATGGACGGTATAAAGTGAGCATGAAAGATGTAGTGTCGTCCATGGACAACAACAAGGTCGTCTGCACGTTTGGCATCATGTTTGCGTTCCTGTCCGGCTCAGGGCGCTGGGTGACATGGTATCAACAATGGAGAAGTCTTTAGCAAGTGCTTTCAAACCACTACACAAATTACACAAGCTATTGGCCACATCATATCCGACCACAAAATGAAATAACAGAAGGAAAATACGATTAAATGTTTTTGGTTATTAATGAACGTGCTTACCCACAATATCAAGTGCCAAAAGCATGTACAACACATGTGACCACATCACTTGTTGATGGGAGCCCTCCCGATGCCGTTGAGGCCTTGGTGAAACGTTGACATATTGCTTCACGATGGCATTAATGACAGGTTGGTGAAGATAAGGAGCACGGACGTAGAGGCATAAAGTATCGTCTAGAAATGGCCTTTGCTGACTACTCCCTTCTGCTGCCCACCACTTGGCCTAGCGGCAAGTTCACCCGTTGTATGCACGGTGATCATAAAATAGGTTAACTATCCAGGCACAACCCTTCTTCACTTCTGTTATCGGGTGACGGTGAATCCATTCCCCGGTGATTTTGGCGTCAGCTCCGTTGACGTATTTGCACCCGAGTCAAGAGCCGCATGGCTCACAGAGCGATACCTAATATATGAACTGAACTCAAATGAACCGAAATTAAGACCACCGATTTGGCACGGAGGGTACCCAGGGAATGGAAATCATGAACTCAATAAAGTTTGCTAAAGCTTGGAATTTGCTGTAGTAACGTAAATAAATTGGCCCGCTCCATTAATTTCCCTTAAAATGTAAAATATATATATCAATCTGTGTACTGTAGTTACGTCATAACGTGTCTCTGTACCATTCTATTCCATCCTGAATTGATTTGAAATGCCAATTTTTTAAAGGAGGGAATTTTATTAAATTAGTCACCTGTTTTTTTTTTCTTTTTTAATAGACTTGTACATCTTTAAATACATTTGTGTTCTTATTTCAACAAGAATTAAAGGAACGTTTAGATGGGGCATCAACTTCGATCTTATTCCTGTAACCTTGTTTGTGAATTATAATTTTGCTCAGTTCAGCTATGCATCTTTGACAAGAAAAATGTATCGTGCCACGTCTATATTGTACTGTATAATAAAGTAATTCGAAAGAGAAACGTGGCTTAACAAGACATTAGATTATGAACAAATGTTTTTAACCAAGCCAAATGTGCAATCTAAAAAAATATCACGGATAGAATCCCACCTCTGGGATTGTATCTTCTCAACGAGTTAAGACTGAAATGAAATTCATGCGATTCGTTTTTTTAGTCAATCGCCAGCAAGGATTTGAAGTGGAAACCTTCCGACTGTGATCGAGCGAATACCACGGGGAGTACAGAAGTGGATGAACAGTATGGTTGGAGTTTGAGTGATAGCAGTGCGAGAAGACCGGTGGAGTTAATGTGGAGGGCAGCACAGCTGTGGCGTTAGTGGATGTGGGGATGCTGAATGTGGAGGAAGAACTTCAGATGGAATTTGTGATTGAGACAGCACTGCAGTGGTGTTGGTGCGGGTGGAGCAGTGGAGCTGGTGAATGTGGGGGGTGGTGCGGGTGGAGCAGTGGAGCTGGTGGATGTGGGGCTGGTGGAGCAGTGGAGCTGGTGAATGTGGGGGGTGGAGCAGTGGAGCTGGTGAATGTGATGGTGGTGCAGTGGGGCTGGTGAATGTGGGGGTGGTGGAGCAGTGTAGCTGGTGAATGTGGTGCGGGTGGAGCAGTGGAGCTGGTGAATGTGGGGGTGGTGCGGGTGGAGCAGTGGAGCTGGTGAATGTGGGGGTGGTGCGGGTGGAACAGTGGAGCTGGTGAATGTGATGGTGGTGCAGTGGAGCTGGTGAATGTGGGGGGTGGAGCAGTGGAGCTGGTGAATGTGGGGGTGGTGCGGGTGGAACAGTGGAGCTGGTGAATGTGATGGTGGTGCAGTGGAGCTGGTGAATGTGGGGGGTGGAGCAGTGGAGCTGGTGAATGTGGGGGGTGGTGCGGGTGGAGCAGTTGAGCTGGTGGATGTGGGGGTGGTGGAGCAGTGTAGCTGGTGAATGTGGTGCGGGTGGAGCAGTGGAGCCGGGTGGTGGAGGGCCTCACCGAAGTGCCTCGCCCCGCTCACGGAGTCGCACGAGTCCAGGATCCGCGCCACGCCGAAAAAGACGGCGGGGGGCAGCTCGTGCACGTGCAGACGCGACCACGTGGGCTCCATGCCCCCCACGACTGATACCACGACCACGCTACTGTTAGACTGATCCCACTACTACCACTACTACTGTTAGACTGATCCCACTACTACCACTACTCCTCTACTGTTAGACTGATCCCACTACTACCACTACTACTGTTAGACTGATCCCACTACTACCACTACTACTCTACTGTTAGACTGATCCCACTACTACCACTACTACTCTACTGTTAGACTGATCCCACTACTACCACTACTACTCTACTGTTAGACTGATCCCACTACTACCACTCTACTGTTAGACTGATCCCACTACTACCACTACTACTCTACTGTTAGACTGATCCCACTACTACCACTACTCCTCTACTGTTAGACTGATCCCACTACTACCACTCTACTGTTAGACTGATCCCACTACTACCACTACCACTCTACTGTTAGACTGATCCCACTACTACCACTCTACTGTTAGACTGATCCCACTACTACCACTACTACCACTCTACTGTTAGACTGATCCCACTACTACCACTCTACTGTTAGACTGATCCCACTACTACCACTACTACTCTACTGTTAGACTGATCCCACTACTACCACTACTACTCTACTGTTAGACTGATCCCACTACTACCACTCTACTGTTAGACTGATCCCACTACCACTCTACTGTTAGACTGATCCCACTACCACGACCACTCTACTGGTAGACTGATCCCACTACTACCACGCTACTGTTAGACTGATCCCACTACTACCACTACTACTCTACTGTTAGACTGATCCCACTACTACCACTCTACTGTTAGACTGATCCCACTACTACCACTACTACTCTACTGTTAGACTGATCCCACTACTACCACTCTACTGTTAGACTGATCCCACTACTACCACTACTACTCTACTGTTAGACTGATCCCACTACTACCACTCTACTGTTAGACTGATCCCGCTACTACCACTCTACTGTTAGACTGATCCCACTACTACTCTACTGTTAGACTGATCCCACTACTACCACTCTACTGTTAGACTGATCCCACTACTACCACTACTACTCTACTGTTAGACTGATCCCACTACTACCACTCTACTGCTGGACTGATCCCACTACTACCACTACTACTCTACTGTTAGACTGATCCCACTACTACCACTACTACTCTACTGTTAGACTGATCCCACTACTACCACTCTACTGTTAGACTGATCCCACTACTACCACTCTACTGTTAGACTGATCCCACTACTACCACTACTACCACTCTACTGTTAGACTGATCCCACTACTACCACTACTACTCTACTGTTAGACTGATCCCACTACTACCACTCTACTGTTAGACTGATCCCACTACTACCACTACTACTCTACTGTTAGACTGATCCCACTACCACGACTCTACTGTTAGACTGATCCCACTACCACTCTACTGTTAGACTGATCCCACTACCACTCTACTGTTAGACTGATCCCACTACTACTCTACTGTTAGACTGATCCCACTACCACTCTACTGTTAGACTGATCCCACTACTACTCTACTGTTAGACTGATCCCACTACCACTACTACTGTTAGACTGATCCCACTACCACTCTACTGTTAGACTGATCCCACTACTACCACTCTACTGTTAGACTGATCCCACTACTACTCTACTGTTAGACTGATCCCACTACCACTACTACTGTTAGACTGATCCCACTACCACTCTACTGTTAGACTGATCCCACTACCACGACTCCCACTACCACGACTCTACTCGATACACCAACACTGGTATTAGCGAGTATCGATACACCACTGGTATTAGCGAGTATCGATACACCACGAGTATCGATACACCACTGGTATTAGTGAGTATCGATACACCACTGGTATTAGTGAGTATCAATACACCACGACTATCGATACACCACTGGTATTAGTGAGTATCGATACACCACTGGTATTAGTGAGTATCGATACACCACTGGTATTAGTGAGTATCGATACACCACGACTATCGATACACCGCCACCGTTGCCTCTCCACCGGCTGCACTTTGCTGGGGCGAGGCCACCGCCACAAGAGGGGGGGGGGGGGGAAGGTGACGCCGCCGTCGATTCGATTCAACGATTCCTTTCTATTCAACAAGAGAGTTATAGTTACGTATCGATGTCCGCAAAGGCTAATTATACATTTATATATCTTTAAATCATCTCCCAGTAACAGATTTACTAGAATTTAATCTCGGCTATGCCATCCCAGCGAACAACCGAAATGCTTGCCTCCGTTTAGTCTGCGTGCCGAGTCCGGGAGCCGGATGAATCGAATATGAAGATTGAATCGATTACCCCTTCGATTCTCAACGCGGAAATTCTCACGGCGCGCGTTCATACCTTCGCGTACGGGGGGCGAGATAATCGATTTATTTTATTGCGCGGCGTCGATTCCCCAATCGACGAATCACGAAAAGAAAGGCTTGTCCAACGTTCGGTGCTGATGCCAGATCCAGAGGTGCTTATGGACCTGCGGGTTGAGATCGGCGGTTTGAAGTCATGGTGACACTTAGACGCCAGAAGGCGAGTGGATTGCTCCACTCCGCTGGATGTAAATACCTGGCGAGACGTTACGGCGCTCAAATGGTAAATGTGGGTTTACTCTCCAACACACCGGATGGGCTGAAGTAATATACTACACTATACACTACATTAGTATACACTACACTATACACTACACTATACACTACACTATACACTACATCAGTATACACTACATCAGTATACACTACACTATACACTACACTATACACTACACTATACACTACACTATACACTACATTAGTATACACTACACTATACACTACATTAGTATACACTACACTATACACTACACTATACACTACATTAGTATACACTACACTATACACTACATTAGTATACACTACACTATACACTACACTATACACTACATTAGTATACACTACACTATACACTACACTATACACTACACTATACACTACACTATACACTACATTAGTATACACTACACTATACACTACATTAGTATACACTACACTATACACTACACTATACACTACATTAGTATACACTACACTATACACTACACTATACACTACACTATACACTACATCAGTATACACTACACTATGCACTACACTATACACTACATTAGTATACACTACACTATACACTACACTATACACTACACTATACACTACATCAGTATACACTACACTATACACTACACTATACACTACACTATACACTACATCAGTATACACTATACACTACACTATACACTACACTATACACTACACTATACACTACATCAGTATACACTACACTATACACTACACTACACTATACACTACATTAGTATACACTACATTAGTATACACTACATTAGTATACATTACACTATACACTAGATTAGTATACACTACACTATACACTACATTAGTATACACTACACTATACACTACACTATAAACTACATTAGTATACACTACACTATACACTACACTATACACTACATTAGTATACACTACACTATACACTACACTACTATACACTACATTAGTATACACTACACTATACACTACACTATACACTACACTACTGTACACTACATTAGTATACACTACATTAGTATACACTACACTATACACTACATTAGTATACCCTACATTAGTATATACTACATTAGTATACACTACACTACTGTACCCTACATTAGTATACACTACATTAGTATACACTACACTATACACTACACTACTGTACCCTACATTAGTATACACTACATTAGTATACACTACACTATACACTACACTACTATACCCTACATTAGTATACACTACATTAGTATACACTACACTATACACTACACTACTATACCCTACATTAGTATACACTACATTAGTATACACTACATTAGTATACACTACACTATACACTACACTACTATACCCTACATTAGTATACACTACATTAATATACACTACACTATACACTACACTATACAATAGAGTCTAGTGTATAGTGTAGTGTATACTAATGTAGTGTATAGTGTAGTGTCTAGTGTAGTGTATAGTGTAGTGTATAGTGTAGTGTATAGTCTAGTGTATAGTGTAGTGTATATTCTAGTGTATAGTGTAGTGTGTAGTGTAGTGTATAGTGTAGTGTATAATGTAGTGTATAGTGTAGTGTATAGTGTAGTGTATAGTGTAGTGTATAATGTAGTGTACAGTGTAGTGTCTAGTGTAGTGTATAGTGTAGTGTATAATGTAGTGTATAGTGTAGTGTATATTCTAGACCGAGGGAGATTGACAGTTCTTTTGTGTTTCTTCCATTTGCGAATAATCGCACCAACTGTTGTCACCTTCTCACCAAGCTGCTTGACAATGGTCTTGTAGCCCATTCCAGCCTTGTATAGGTCTACAATCTTGTCCCTGACATCCTTGGAGAGCTCTTTGGTCTTGGCCATGGTGGAGAGTTTGGAATCTGATTGATTGCTTGTGGACAGGTGTCTTTTATACAGGTAACAAACTGAGATTAGGAGCACTCCCTTTAAGAGTGTGCTCCTAATCTCAGCTCGTTACCTGTATAAAAGACACCTGGGAGCCAGAAAACTTTCTAATTGAGAGGGGGTCAAATATTTATTTCCCTCATTAAAATGCAAATCAATTTATAACATTTTTGACATGCGTTTTTCTGGATTTTGTCATTATTCTGTCTCTCACTGTTCAAATAAACCTACCATTAAAATTATAGACTGATCATTTCTTTGTCAGTGGGCAAACGTACAAAATCAGCAGAGGATCAAATACTTTTTTCCCTCACTGTAACCCCCTCACCCTCTAATCCCCTATACCCCTAATAGCCGAATCCTTTAAACATCTAACCCTCTAAATCCCTTTTCTCTTAAAATCCGAACCCTCTAAACCCCTAACCCTCGAATCCCCTCAACCACTAACACTCTCAACCCCTAAACCCTGTAACCCTCGAAATCCCTAAATCTCTAAATCACTCATCCCTAAAATACCCCGAAAGTTCTTAACCCATAAACCCATAACCTTATAAACTTCTAAACTCCTAACCCTCTAAACCACTAAACCAATAACAATTGAAACCCATAAACCCTCTAAACACCTAACTCTATAAACCATCAAAACCCCTCTACCCTTAAAACCGTAATTCTCTCAACCCCTAAACCTCTACACCCTCTAAACTCCTAACCCCCTAAACCCCTAACCTCCAAACCCTCAGTTATTGGTCTCGTCATCTCACAGTGTATGCATACAATGTATCTTGCCAAACTGTATTGATACATTAGTTATGGGGAGATTATGTTCGCTCAATGCTTTTTCGCTTAACGTGGCATTTTTAAGGAATGTATCGACGGCTTTAAATGAGGACTTACCGTAATGTGGAAGTAATCTTTCAGCAATGGGATGTTTTGGCCCAATACCTGTTTACACTGTGTGTGGGATTCACAGTGTTTAACTGGGACCCACAGTCTCACACTGGGACCTACAGTCTCACACTGGGACCCACAGACTCACACTGGGACCTACAGTCCCACACAGAGACCCACAGTGTCACACTGGGACCCACAGTGTCACACTGGGACCCACAGTCTCACACTGGGACCCACAGTCTCACACAGGGACCCACAGTCTCACACAGGGACCCACAGTCTCACACAGGGACCTACAGTCCCACACAGGGACCCACAGTCTCACACTGGGACCCACAGTCTCACACTGGGACCCACAGTCTCACACAGGGACCCACAGTCCCACACAGGGACCCACAGTGTCACACAGGGACGAGTTTCACACTGGGACCCACAGTCTCACACTGGGACCCACAGTCCCACACAGGGACCCACAGTCCCACACAGGGACCCACAGTCCCACACAGGGACCCACAGTGTCACACAGGGACCAGTCTCACACAGGGACCCACAGTCTCACACAGGGACCCACATTCTCACACAGGGACCCACAGTCCCACACAGGGACCCACAGTCCCACACAGGGACCCACAGTCCCACACAGGGACCCACATTCTCACACAGGGACCCACATTCTCACATAGAGACCCACAGTGTCACACTGGGACCAGTCTCACACAGGGATCCACAGTGTCACACAGGGACCCACAGACTCACACTGGGACCCACAGTCTCACACAGGGACCCACAGACTTACACTGGGACCCACAGTCTCACACTGGGACCCACAGTCCCACACAGGGACCCACAGACTCACACAGGGACCTACATCCTTAACACGGACTCACACGCTTGGAAACTCCTACACGCTGTCGAGGAGACGCATTTTACTGGTAGGAACGAAGTTGTAAACTGAGTGTACCAGCCTGCAATAGATTAATGTGTCCGTCCGTCCCCTTTCAATACTTTAACGAAGTGAAATCTCGTGCTGTTGGGTGTAAAATCAGCAATAGACAGCGCAGAGACTTGACAAAATTCCAATGTTCCTACCAGCCCACCCTGCAGGGACCTGTTCCACCAGAGGGCAGAACGTAACCATGCACATACAGCACTGTACAGGCGCTTTAGTACTGCGACTCCCACATGGTTCAGTGTCAATCGCTCAGGCTCCCCAGAGCCAGACTAAAAACTCCTGTAGGGTTCAATGTTATACAAATTGCGTGCACACGAGCAGCTCTGTCAATCCACTGCTGGATAGATGCTTCCCGCTTGCTGTCTCGGTCGAGAGATGCAATTGCCGGTTCACACGTGACTCACCACACGTGACTCACCACGCGTGCTCGCCGTGGCCGGGAAAAATGTCTTTCAGATCGCCGGGTTCAGAGTGCAGTGCGCTAACCACTGGGCCACGACTCCTCCGCCACTGTGTACAATACGTGTGCCTATGTGTGTGGTGTGAATCATTTAACATCTAATTTGACCACGTAGTTCGTGGAGCCTTCAATAGCTGTACCGGGGGAATCTCCATATGGTACAGATATAATGGGAGGCTGATCGATGCCTGGGTGCGGTCAAGGGATGGCTCCCTATTACTCAACCACGTTATGTATGCCGATGATTTGGTAATAGCTGCTCATTCGGAGGAGGAGTTGGAGACCCTGCTGCTGAGACTGGAGCGTGCCACGAAGAGATGGGGCCTTACCATCAGCCCCACCAAAACTAAGCACCTGCCTGGGTATTTTGTACCATCGGACACTCCACCCCCACAACTCCCAATCGGTGATGGGGCAGTTGTGGAAAGAGTGGAGAGTTTCCCATACCTGGGCAGTGTGCTTATGACCAGCTCCAGTTTAACAGCAGAGGTCTCACTCCGAATCAGTCGAGCGGCAATATCTTTTCATCGGTTGCGTAACGCTGTGTGGAAGCTACCTGGTCTGTCGCTCCGCACTAAGCTTCAGGTCTTCTCGGCCACGGTCATTCCATCCCTTCTCTACGCTTGCGAAATGTGGACCCCCCCCCTAATGGAACATCTTCGCCGGTTAGAAACATTTAGGCTAGCCTGCCTATGATCCATCCTGGGTTTACCAGGCTGGATTGTGTGAGGAGCTCACAAATTCTTGAAAGATCTGGGCAAGGTCCCATCGGTGAGCTCCTTCGGCAGGCAAGGCTACGTTGGCTGGGTCATGTAGCCCGCATGCCCAGCCACCGCATGCCGAAACAGCTTTTGTTCGACCGGATCGAGGTGGCTAAATGGGCGTGGCACGGGCTAGAGAAGAGATGGAGTGATGTGGTACAGGAGGACGTGGAGCTGAGTGGACTTGCCGATGACTGGTACCAGCGGTGTCAAGATCGGCCTCTGTGGAGGAGGCTCGTGAAGGACGCTGCTGGGTAGTTAGAGGTAGTCGCCCTCCAACAACAACGGAGGGCGGAGGAGCGACGCTCACAACGAGCAGAGCGCCGGGTGGCTAAAGCACAGCAGGTTGGCACAGTAGGGGGCACAGGTGGTGCACCAGCCAGTCATCTCAGTCATCTTAGTCAGTCGACCCGTGGCACTTGGGTCTGCCCCGTGACCTCCTGTCCGCGGGCGTTGGACACTTCACGTGGCCTCAAGGTGCAAATAGCCTGGCACAAGCGTCGTGGTGACGTCACCGCCACTTAGTGGCGAATGGCGGTTGTTGTTATTGTTGATGTGAATCAATGCAGTGTAGACTTACACACAGACCCATAGACTTACAGATCCATAGACAAACACACGCAACCATTGACTTACAGTTCCACAGACAAACACACACGACCACTGACTTACACACAGATCCATAGACAAACACATAACCACTGACTTACATATCTATAGCCATACATACACACAACCATTGACTTACACACAGATGCATAGACAAACACATAACCACTGACTTACATATCCATAGACAAACACACACAACCAATGACTAACAACAACAGCCATTCGCCACTAAGTCGCGGTGACGTCACCACGACGCTTGTGCCAGGCCATGTGCACCTTGAGGCCACGTCAAGTGTCGAACGCCCGCGGGCAGGAGGTCACGGGGCAGACCCAAGTGCCACGGGTCGACTGACCATTGACTAAACACACAGATACATAGACATACACACAACTACTAACTTATACACAGATCCATAGACACACACACACAAGCACTGACTTTCACACAGATCCACAGACAAACGCACGGAACCACTGCCATAGACATACGGTCTACATAGCATCATTGACTTGCACATACCCATAGACACACACAGACCCACAGACTCAAATCGATACCCATACAAGCACTCAGACTCCCACAAAGACGCACAGCCTCACCCGGATACCCACACAGATGAGAAGGCCTATGCAGATGACACTGGTCGCACTCATCCCACACAAAGCGCTTGCCACAAATGACCACAACACCTTGCCGATCTCGTCAAGGAACATGAACCACCACGGGAACTGCGGTGGTCATCCTCGCAGCAGCGAACAAAGGCGGTGGTCACCGCATCGCGCGGCGCATTCAGATGCGCTGCTTCTGCGGCGTCTGGAGCGCTCTTCCTTCCGATATTAGGAAGCCGTTGGAGCTATGCACTTTAAAATAATCTAGATTGACAAACTCATTTCTTTATAACTGCTTGTTGTGTTTAGTTTCCTGTCCTTCCCCCGCACCTTCGATTAGCACGGTTGGCTACGTACGGTGCGAAATAAGCTCAACATACATACAGAGGAAGGAGAGGGACATTTAGGGGGAGATGGGAAGTCTACGGAGGAGGGAGATGTGGTGACAGTGAACGTGAAGTGGCACAGAATATACATCAGGACAGTGCAGTGACATCACACACATACACACCACTTGTGCATCACGTCACGGATTCCTGTTTGCACATTCTCTCTCACACACACACGCAGCAGCAGCAGCAATAGGAGAGACCACAACTTCCTCGGGAGCTCCGTGTCCTGAAGAAGCTCCCAGCAACGTGGAGCAAAACGTCGGGCATCGTGCTGAACAAACGCGCGGCTCAACCCGAGCACACGCGACGATTCTTGACTCTTCTTTGTGTATTTCATGAGACGGAGTTTTGTTCCGCAGTTTGCACGCAATTTTTGTTGAGCGCAGTCAGTGTCCTTTTGCGGACATTATTACATCGCATTTATATACGCGCATTTAATTGCGAAGTCCAATTCTCATTAAACTGTTGTACAAATGTACTCTAGACATATTTTCTCAGCGTAAAAATGTTTAAATAATTCAGTGTGCTTAAAGTGTCTTGAAGAAGGGCTCGGGTCACCCCTTGCAAAATAGTCTGACGACGTCCCACGTGCCTCTCCGCACGTGCATTGCATCCAGTGGTAAAAACAGCAGATACCGAGTGACCGAACGGCTTACTGCTGATGATACACTGAATGTCAAAACCGGTTCATATTTTAATTACTGTTATTTCTGTTGTTATTCCTGTCATTGTCTTTAGGCAACACCAATAAGGTTACAATCCTGTCCATAGGGGGCTCCCAGAGGCATTATGGCTGCAGTAAAAACGGATAACGGTGCTGCACTGATGAGTCCGAGTGAGAATGAAACCAGTCTACAGCGACCTCGTTTCACTGCTGCCTGCTCGGCTGAGTCACATTTTCTCAACTCTTGAGTTGCTGGCGCTAAATGACAAAATTGCCGCACATTCAGTTATTTTTGAGCTGGTGGTCTGGCTAAGGCTGAAAGTGTTTGTACGTGCAATGCAATACCCTTCGCGTGTTGTGATGATGGATGGCAGGTGTCGACCTGCAGGAAGGGAAGTGATGGTTATATGCGAGGTGGAGTGGTGGGACGCTATTAAGCACGTGGATAGAAACGCGTTTTTGTTCTGTTGGAAGTAAATCGACTCGTTCACTTGAAATTTAATCTTGTACATTTTATTAAATGCAAGGTTACACTTTTTTTATACGTATGAATGTGCCAAAGTTGGCTTTTGATACATGCCTCTGACCTCACGCTCCTGGGTTTACACAAACGACGCGAGTTCCGTGTGTCATCGGCTTTTGGTTGTGACCAACATATACAGGGATACAGAGCCCGCGTGATTAAAGCACCCCCAATGAAGCCAGAACACACCGCATACTTTGGTGAACCAGGCCATACATGCAGCTCACCTGCTCTGTGTGAACAGCATAAGTTTAACTGGAGCTGAAAGCGAGGCCGATTCTATTCCTTGACACTCGATATACAGTATAACGAACAGGCTTCAATGTACGTGCGAGTTTACTTATCTGTGATGGTTGTTGATTACATTATTTGAAGCAGCGTTCTACGGCACGATATGTGGAGCGCAAGCATACACTTCAATCGTACTCTGGTACAAGGTCCAAGTCCTAACCCAAAGTTACCGGCAGATGTTCGGAAACCCATCTTTCGAGTCTGAGCCAGCTTTTACGACAGACTTGAGCGTCATTATTCCCAAAGAGCGTTCCCCGTGTGATCAGTGCGGCGCATTTGTGATGGAAGTGGGTCTCGGAGGAGCGCGGGGTGACAAATGTTCAGACCTGCACGAATGCGTCTCTGCACGAGCACGCGACTTGGCACGATCAGACGACGGGGTTACTCCGATGAGCGTGCGTCAGTGGCCATATCCATCGCTGGCTCTGAAGCAGATGGCGAGCGCTGGGAAATTCCTAAATCCTATGTCAGGACCGGTATCGCCCGTACGGTGACCGCCGTTAGCGTCCCCGGCAATATTTGGTCTCTTCCACGTGACCCACAGCCCTAGGATACTGCTGACAAGAGTGGATGTCTAACACAAAACCCCAACAGCAACGAGTCTGTGCACGTCGACAACGGCAGAACGCGTGTTACACAACCCACGGATAAAAATACGCACGGGACACCTCACGTACACATGCGAGTGAACGGCGACACAAATATGCACATCACTTAAAGCAGCCCATGCGAATAGGCAGTCCACACCACGCACCGCACGACTCTATGACGCGCGCACAAACGCCATTCGTAACGCCACCGCTCCTCCGATTTAGCCCACGGTGCTCACAGTCGTGTACGTGTAGCGGGACATGGACGCGCTCGTCCCAGTCCCGTCCTCCTCCCCGCTAGCCTCCAGTCGAACGCCGCCGCCCCGAGTTCCCCAAGACCGCAGGTCCCAAACCCACGTCCGCCCTCGCGCCACGATCCCCCGAGGTTCCCTCAAATCCGGCCACTTACCCGAGGGCGTGCCCCCGTGAGTGCAGCGAGCGCCTTTGGCGGCGCCCTTCGGCGAGCAGCAGACGGAGGCGCAGCAGCGCGAGATCGTGGCGGTGCACGCCTGCCTAAAGCGCTTGTTCATGAAGCAGTAAATGATGGGGTTTAGGCACGCGGAGGCGTAAGACATGAGGTGTATGAAGGAAATCGGAGCGCCGGAGAGGACCTGGCTCGCCCTGCATTTGTCGAAGGCTCGCCAAGCGTTTGCGCTGAACACCGGCGTCCAACAGATGAAAAACATCACCACGATGGTGATGAGCATACGGATGACGCGCTTCTTGGCCAGGAGGTTGGCTTCCGAGGCAGTGCTGCGAGCGCGGTCGATGGGCTTGGAGCCGCAATCCGCGTTCTCGCCGCTCCGTCTCGTGGATTTATTCTGTACCCCACACAAACACGCGCAAAAAAAAAAAACCATTATTAAGCACGGCTCCGAAACTTTACTCTCATCGTCACTATCAACTTGCATCCTATCGCTCTTCACGGTTGAGTTCTTATCGAATGATCAATCAAGATCGGACATTTCATTGTCCTGTTCCACTGCCAAATAAACACAGATGATCGCGACACACACATATCAATGACATGCTATACATTGATGACCATGTGCCAAAACATGTTGCATTCATGCAGGAAGGTTAAGAAACACAAACGTTTGTGAATAAGGTCCAAGCTTACCAGAGACGGGTTGCGATGTGCCAGGGATGTCTGCTGCTGCTGCTGCAGATTGCCCATCTCGATGGCGGAGCGACTTGGGGAAACGTAGCATCCATCACCATCCCCATCACCATCATCGCCTCCATCGCTGTAGCCGTCAGAACCAGAAGCGTACCTTGCGCCTTGCTTTATTTCTGCACCGAAAGTCAGACCAGGGATTCAAATGTAAATGCTGGTCTTTTATCCCAGAGAATCTGAGAGCCCATTGGGGTTTTCCCTTTTAACGAGTAGTTGTTGGGGCGGCAGGGGGGTAACACAAAGTGAAATGAGTTTGCAGCAGCATCTTCAATCGACAAGAGTTTACGGACACCCGTGGACGCGTTTTAAAGTCCGAAAAAGGCAAAACGACACGAACTCTCTCCCGAAGCCCTCTCGTGGCGAACAGACCTCAACATTTCCATTTACCTCGTGAAAATATTGTCATATGCAATGGTAGAATAGTCGACGAGTAATGGTAAGTATATGGACAAACTCAATCTACAGGGACTTCTCTACCTACGAAAAACGACTTACGAACTTTCAGAGACACGAACAAACCTGTCCGTATGTCCAGTTCCCTGTTCGAAGCGAGTCGTAAGTTCAACCGCCAGGCAATAGATGGTAGTGGTGGCATCTACATCTGAAGAAGAGTGGCATCTACATCTACGGGAAATTATATTACTTTTAAATTCCCTGTGTGTAGTGGACATTACGTACCACGTATTTGGAACCGACGGGAGTAAAGTTGGACTTACGACCACATCGACTTACGAACAGACCTCTTGAACCTAACTCATGCATAAGTAGAGGAGTATCTTCATATATTTTTTTATTGTATGGACCGTAGAGTAAACAACTGTAATCTGCGATCCTTCAGCGGAGGAGGAAAAGCAAAACTCCAGAAACTCTCTCCTGAAGCCCTCTCGTCCTGGCCAGCAGCAGCAGACCTCGACATTGGCATCTGTAGGTGCTGAACATATTGCTGCTGCCATTGTAGAAACCCTCTTAACGACCACCCCTCTGAACAACTAACCGCTTAACGACGGCCTCCACAGAGCCCAATGTGTAGTTTATAGTGTAGTGTATAGTAGTGTAGTTTACAGTAATGTAGTGTATAGTGTAGTGTAAAGTAGTGTAGTGTATAGTGTAGTGTATAGTAGTGTAGTGTACAGTAATGTAGTGTATAGTGTAGTGTATAGTAGTGTAGTGTACAGTAATGCAGTGTATAGTGTAGTGTATAGTAGTGTCGTGTATGGTGTTATGTATAGTAGTGTAGTGTACAGTAGTGCAGTGTATAGTAGTGTAGTGTACAGTAATGTAGTGTATGAGTGCAGTGTATGAGTGCAGTGTATAGTAGTGTAGTGTATAGTAGTGTAGTGTATAGTAGTGTAGTGTATAGTGTAGTGTATGGTTAGTATAGTGTATGAGTGCAATGTTTCGTAGTGTAGTGCCTCCATAGAGCCCAATGTGTTCACTTACTGACCATTCCACTGTTAACGATGGGCTGTTGTAGGTACAGTAAATATGAATGCATTGATTAACCGTGTTTATTTTCATATTATGTCTTATAATGTTGTTAGTATCTTTACGTATTAATATCCATTGTTTAAATGTTATAAAGTAGATTTTGGGTAAAGAAGGGTAACTTCCGATGCTATCGGAACAAATTCAGCCTCTAACACGTGGTTATCTATACTCGCTTAACGAGCAATTCACTTAACGACCGGTTCGTGGAACCAATCAACGTCGCCAAGAGCGGTTCTACTATATTACATTCACTAATAACTTCATTGGCTACATTAGCGTAAGATGGAATGCGCATTATGAGTTAGAATTTATTTTTCATATCGATGTGGCATGGCGACGCCGTTACCAATGAGTAGTGGCGTCACCGAGCGACGTTTCGGTAAGGAGTGAAATTTCGATTGTTGATTTTGCCATGGCTCAATGTTTGCGGGAAAATTGCGAACTTGGAAGTTCAAGTGGGCTTCACACCCTCGGTCTCTCTCCTCTGCCGACTCTCGAACTTGATGCCCTTGTACAGCTCCCAGGAGATGAGTCCATAGGCCACCATCATGATGAGGCCGGGCAGCAGGAATAGCGCCACCAGTAGAAACAACTGCCTGCGTTACACATGGACACACAACACAACGACTGTTGGGCCAAGTGCTGTTAGCGAGTGGTACCTATGAAGGCCAACAACAACGCCCGGCCACCTTTGTCTCCCCAGTGGCGATGTTTTACACATCGCACCAGGTACTCAATTGAGGCTGAGTCGACCTAGGGGAGGCCCAGGGCCGGTTCAGATAATCGTCACTGGCGTTGGCCGTGAGCGGGAATCGAACTCGGCACGCCGGGTTCATAGCGCAGTGTGCTAAACGCTACACACACATGCACACGCAGATATGGTGTTAGCGAGCGCCTATTAGACTGACATGGTGTATGAGGGGGTTGTGGTGTGGTCAGCACCACGCCCGGCCACCGGTGTATTCCCAGGGCGGATGCCTTTGTGACGTTGTGCGAGACGAAGTGTAATTGGTCGATTCAGCACGCGGCCCCAGGCTCCCACCAGCAACCCCCTCGGCTTGAGGTGCTGAGAGGGGAGCCCACCGCCCGATCTGCACGGCGCGGAGGACGAATTTGGTGGAATTGTTTTGACGCAATTCAACCCATTTGTCGCTACAATTCCGGATCAAGAGGAGTAAGGATGCCCCCCCCCCCCCCCGGTAGTCTCCCCCTGGAACTCTGCCGGCCCAGGACACGCTGCTGCTGCTGCTGGCAGTGGTGGTGCTGGTGGTGTGACTGCGTCGCTCGGCTGGCCTGGGGATGCCTGGGAATTGCCCAGGAAGAGCTAGAATCTGTGTATAGCAGTGGAATGTATAGTGTAGTGTATAGTAGTGTATAGTGTAGTAGTGTATAGTGTAGTGTATAGTGTAGTATATAGTGTATAGTAGTGTACTGTATAGTGTAGTAGTGTATAGTGTAGTGTATAGTGTAGTATATAGTGTATAGTAGTGTAGTGTATAGTGTAGTAGTGTATAGTGTAGTGTATAGTGTAGTGTATAGTGTATAGTAGTGTAGTGTATGGTGTAGTAGTGCTAAAGTCCATCACCAGGGAAACGGAGGTCTGAAACTCCCAATACTCAACGCGCTGCCTCCGTGACCCTCACCAGGACAAGCGGACTGCTAAACCCGCGACAGCTTCTACCCACGAACTCAAGCTGCATCAAGCCGTGTTGGATCAGCCCCTGTTAACTTACTCCACTTCCTCCAAACAATTCCACACAATTCCCCGTTCCACCCCCTCGAGCTCAACCCGGGTGTGCTGCGCGGCTCGCGAACCAGGCCTGCTGCAGCGCCACGTTGGTCAACGCCATCCGGCACATCTGGCCCGTGGTGCCGTCACGCTTGGTGAAGACGAGCAGGTCGTAGAACGCCGCGTATGGGATCATGAGCAGCATGGAGAGGCTCCAAGTGACGGCGATCACGCGCTGCGCGTGGGACCGCGTCTGCCACACGCGCGACGCCAGCGGGTTGCAGATCGCGCCGTAGCGCTCGATGGAGATGGCCACCAGGCTGAAGGTGGAGACGCTCACGGAGAGACCTTGGAGGGACGGGGGCAGAGAGGCGCACGCGAGGGGGGGGGAGGGGGGGGAGGGGGGGGCGCGTTCGTGGTTTTAGTGGCGCGTTCTGGCCCACCGCCGTGGCGGGGGAGACCAAATGTATAGACATGGGTGGTGAAGAGACCCCCCCCGGGGCCGGGCCCAGGGCACGCTGCTGGAGGAAACTGTCGCTCGGCTGGCCTGGGAATTCCCCAGGAAGAGCTAGAGTCTGTGTATAATAGTGTAGTGTATAGTGTAGTGTATAGTAGTGTATAGTGTAGTGTATAGTGTAGTGTGTATAGTAGTGTAGTGTGTATAGTAGTGTAGTGTGTATAGTAGTGTATAGTGTAGTGTATAGTAGTGGTGTATAGTAGTGTAGTGTATAGAGTATAGTAGTGTATAGCGTATAGTAGTGTATAGTTTAGTGTGTATAGTAGTCTAGTGTATAGTAGTGTATAGTGTAGTGTGTATAGTAGTGTAGTGTATAGTAGTGTAGTGTATAGTAGTGTATAGTGTAGTGTGTATAGTAGTGTAGTGTATAGTAGTGTAGTGTGTATAGTAGTGTAGTGTGTATAGTAGTGTAGTGTGTATAGTAGTGTATAGTGTAGTGTATTTTAGTGGTGTATAGTAGTGTAGTGTATAGAGTATAGTAGTGTATAGTAGTGTATAGTGTAGTGTATAGTGTAGTGTGTATAGTAGTCTAGTGTATAGTAGTGTATAGTGTAGTGTGTATAGTAGTGTATAGTAGTGTAGTGTATAGTAGTGTATAGTGTAGTGTAGTGTATAGTAGTGTAGTGTGTATAGTAGTGTAGTGTGCATAGTAGTGTATAGTGTAGTGTATGGTGCATAGTGGTGTTTAGTGCAGTCGTGTATAGTAATGTAGTGTATAGTGTAGTATATAGTGTAGTAGTGTATAGTAATGTAGTGGATAGTGTAGTATATAGTGTAGTGTATAGTGTATGATGTAGTGTGTAGTAGTGTATGATGTAGTGTATAGTGTAGTAGTGCTGGAGTCTGTTGCCAGGGAGAGGGAGGTGCGGACCGCCACAACTCAACACGCTGCTGTAGTGTATAGTAATGTAGTATATAGTGTAGTGTATAGTGTATGATGTAGTATATAGTGGTGTATAGTGTATGATGTAGTGTATGGTGTAGTAGTGTATAGTAATGTAGTGTATGATGTAGTGCATGGTGTAGTAGTGTATAATAATGTAGTGTATGATGTAGTGTATGGTGTAGTAGTGTATAGTAATGTAGTGTATGATGTAGTGCATGGTGTAGTAGGGTATAGTAATGTAGTGTATGATGTAGTGTATAGTGTAATAGTGTAAATTAATGTAGTGTATGATGTAGTGTATGGTGTAGTAGTGTATAGTAGTGTATAGTGTAGTAGTGTATAGTGTAGTAGTGTATAGTAATGTAGTATATGGTGTAGTGTATAGTGTAGTAGTGTATAGTAGTGTATACTAGTGTATAGTGTAGTAGTGTATAGTAGTGTAGTGTATGATGTAGTCTATAGTAATGTAGTATATAGTGTAGTGTATAGTGTAGTAGTGCTGGAGTCTGTCGCCACGGAGAGCGAGGTGTGGACCGCCACAACTCAACACGCTGATGTAGTGTATAGTAATGTAGTGTATGATGTAGTGTATGGTGTAGTAGTGTATAGTAATGTAGTGTATGGTGTAGTGTATGGTGTAGTAGTGTATAGTAATGTAGTGTATGATGTAGTGTATAGTGTAGTAGTGTATAGTAGTGTATAGTAGTGTATAGTGTAGTAGTGTATAGTAATGTAGTATATAGTGTAGTAGTGTATGATGTAGTAGTGCTGGAGTCTGTCGCCAGGGAGAGAGAGGTGTGGACCGCCACAACTCAACACGCTGCTGCTGCTGCTGCCGCAGAGACCCTCACCAGGACAAGCGCTCTGAGAAACGAACGAGCAACTCTGAAAATAACATAAATTACATTTTAAGACGAGCTATGTTTTATATTTTCAGTAAATATCCCACCAGTCAACGAGCCCCACCACATGGCAGCTAACCTAGCGGTCAACCGAGCTCACAGGTCAACAGAGCCCACAGGTCAACATAGCCCACAGGTCAACATAGCCCACAGGTCAACCGAGTTCACAGGTCAACAGAGCCCACAGGTCAACCGAGCTCACAGGTCAACAGAGCCCACAGGTCAACAGCCCACAGGTAAACAGCCCACAGGTCAACAGAGCCCACAGGTCAACCGAGCTCACAGGTCAACAGAGCTCACAGGTCAACAGAGCCCACAGGTCAACAGAGCCCACAGGTCAACCGAGCTCACAGGTCAACAGAGCCCACAGGTCAACCGAGCTCACAGGTCAACAGAGCCCACAGGTCAACAGAGCCCACAGGTCAACCGAGCTCACAGGTCAACAGAGCCCACAGGTCAACCGAGCTCACAGGTCAACAGAGCTCACAGGTCAACAGAGCCCACAGGTCAACCGAGCTCACAGGTCAACAGAGCCCACAGGTCAACAGCCCACAGGTCAACAGAGCCCACAGGTCAACCGAGCCCACAGGTAAACAGCCCACAGGTCAACAGAGCCCACAGGTCAACCGAGCTCACAGGTCAACAGAGCCCACAGGTCAACAGCCCACAGGTCAACAGAGCCCACAGGTCAACCGAGCTCACAGGTCAACAGAGCTCACAGGTCAACAGAGCCCACAGGTCAACAGCCCACAGGTCAACAGAGCCCACAGGTCAACAGAGCCCACAGGTCAACAGAGCCCACAGGTCAACAGCCCACAGGTCAACGTTGAGAAGTTCTCAGTGAGCGATGCCATCACACTAGGTTAGAGAATGAGTGCAAAGATGATGATGACGATGTTTATTCTTTGTTTTTTTTCGGCAAAGTCACGTAGATAGGTAATGATTAAGACGCCATTTGCCCAATTAAATGGAAGTTTAAATTCGGCAAATGGATTTGCTGTTGTATTTCATGATATTCTCGTGTCTTAGTTTGCACGCACTATCGCCACGTTCAGGTGTCTGCCGCCGTGTCCTCTGTTGCAGGGCTTCGAGACACCGCGATGAACGTCGCCTGTGGAGGTCACGTGGGGACACGTGCCAGGATCGAGGGTGGCGGCGGGGGGGGGGAAATCACGTAAGGGATAAATGAACAGCACCCGGAGAAGTGGTTACACAACAAAGGCGCTGGCAAAGGGATTTGGTGTGGAATAAAGGGGATTGGGATTGGAGGAAATCCGGCCGAAATGATGAGAGATTATAAAGAGGTGTGAGTCAACGACTGGGACGGAAAAGGCTGGACATCAACAACATTTGTTCCTTCCCTCGGAACTTCCGATTAAGCACGGTTGGCTACATACGGTGCGAAAGAAGTTCAACACACACACACATTTACACTGACGAGTGGCAAGGCAGCAGCAGCAACCACGTGGCGACCCGGTGCCAAATTGGCCCCCAAGTTCTGTGATCCTCTATATATGAAGGTGTAATCGGTTAATAGACGAGTGTTTACTGGAGCAGCTGTAATAAAAGCCCACAAGTACGAGGGGGAAACACTCTATCCCACACAGAAGGACCAGTTGGAGTTCACGCTTTGCTGTGTATACCGCCTTCTGGCAAACCAGGGTTATGGCTCTGCCCTGCAAGCGTCAGCGTTGAACGGATTCAATAAAAGTTCCCTTCACCAGGACAACTCGTGTGGACTCCCTTTCAAGTACAATTGCTCCCATTATAAATCTGCTACAAAACCGCTTAGGTGATCAAAGCGCGTTGCACCTCCACACACACACACGCACGCACGCGCGCCACCGCGACCACGGAGATCGCGCGGCCTCACCCATGAGGTAAGCCACGGCCCGGCACACCATCTCGCCGAATATGAAGTCCTTCATGAGGTTGGGCACCAGCGTGAAGGGCATGCAGAAGAGCACGAGCAACAGGTCGCTGACGGCGAGTGATAGCAGGAACACGTTGGTGACCGTGCGCATGCGCCGGTTGCAGGCCAGCACCGCGATGATCATGCCGTTGCCGACCACGCTGAGCAGGAAGATCGCCGAGTAGAGGGCGATCCGCAGGGACACGGCAAGGTCTGAAACTGACAAAGGGGGTCAGAGGCCATGAGGTTTTTTTTTTCAACCGAATTTGTTCATTTCCATACGATTGACAACAGGTGGAAGCCAATAGAAAGATGGTCATAATAATTCACACCACTTATAAAGCGCGTTGCACCCAGAAGTCGCAAGGCGCTGCAAAGGGCTAAAAGCAAGTCAATAAATAAATGCAATTCCTAAACCTAAAATTAACAACGCAGGCTCATAATTTAACCACAGATATAAATACCCCCTCCCCTCCCCCCACACACTCCCTAAACACACAACAAAATTAACAAAGGAGAAATAACTTTTAAAGAAACAAAATGCCTTAAGGCGGGATTCAAATAAACGGAGGGACTCAGCAGATTGGACAGGGAGTGAATTCAACAGCTTGGGGGTCACACGGGATAAAGGACCCGCGGGTCACCCATTGAACGGAGGCGCAAACTCGGCACACGCAACAATAGCCCACACTCAGACAAGCGGAGAACTCGCGTTAGAACATGTGGGTGGAGGAAGTCACGGACGTAAGAGGGGGGGGGGGGGTTATTGAGCGCCTTGTAGGTGGGAAGAAGGATCTTGAACTCCACTCGGAAGCTGACCGGTAACCCACGGAGAGACTCAAGTTCAGGGGTAATGTGCTCAGCGGCTGGTGTTCAAGTAAAACCTCTGGCAGCTGCATTCAGCACAGCTATTGTCTATAAACACAGCTAATAAACACAACTACATGTATTGTCTTGTAGATGAATACGTGCCATGCTTGTGGGCTCCAGGCTGTTTGGAGAAAGAGGGTGTGTTTAAAAGGAGTACATATATACAGTATATTAAAGTCACTATCAGGGGTCCTCTGGCTATGTCACTGCAGACCATTTCTGTACGTTTCATGAGAACACTTCCAACTCATGTCAGACAACCCAAGACACAACACCGAGATATGTATACACAGCTGGTTTATTTTATCGTGGCTTGCATCTTCATTAAATAGTATGGAAAGTAGTAATGTTACTCGACAAAACCAACGTGTACATCGAAGCAGAATGGCTTTCTGGAAGGAATATAAAATGCCTTCCACCGCATTCTGGCAGTACGGTTGTGAAATTTATTCTTTCATATTACCTGAATATTCAACCGACCTTCCCCCTGCCACTCTACCATAATGCCTTCTCTCTTCGGCTTCCCCCATTCGTCACACTGTGAGAGAGTCACAATCTCCTCCGCTGTCACAGTCGCCTTCAGCTGCGTTGATGCGGGCGACTGACGGCACTGCTGTGGGCATTTTCCAGATACGAAATGGGGCTTCTTTTTTCCCCACTGAGAAGTTATGCGTAGCCTCCGTCTCTCGCTGGGTTAAAACTTCCCCCAGGTCACTGCAAAATCCCTTCTTGGTTCTGTAATGCGATGGTGTTGACTTGATCTCTCAAGGATCTCGCGATCTCCTCACACAATTGCAGCTTGGTCAAACCCGGGATGGATTGGAGGCAGGCCAGCCTAAACGTTTCAGACTGGCGCAGATGTTTTTTTTTTAAAGGGGCCCACATTTCGCAAGGACAGAGAAGGGAGGGCATGACTGTGGCCGAAAAGAACCGAAGCTGCATATGGAACGATATACAAGGTAGGCGATCCCACAATAGCCTTGGACTCAAAGCTTCCACACCACCATGGTCTCACGCTCCCCTTCATTATTTTGTTCAGTAGAACGAGACTAACCTAAACTTTTTTATTTTACCAGGTAAGGCCCACTGAGCTATATAGTAGCTATTTTTAAGAAGCGACCTGGCCACAAATGATAGCTCAACAAAGTGGCTTATCGTGTGGAAATGTACAGCAGACAAATACTCTAAACGCATGCTTCTAATTGTGGAAGGAAACACCGGAGGACCTGGAGAAAAATCCATGCAACCACGGGGAGAACATGCAAACTCCAAATATACAGACGTCAGGGTTGGGATCGAACCCACAACTTCCTGTAAACCAGACGAGGCAGTTAACATCTGGCAACCGCAGCGCTCAGAACAGCCCACTCCTGCCCCGAGTGGAGAACTGTACATCCCTTGTAGCGACTAGAGCCACGGAGCCAGTCCACCAGAACTCCTGATCTCCACAGACTTCCAGGTGGTATAGCTCCAACTCCTGACAGAGGAATAGCAGTATCCCCCCCCCCACCCTGCATTTAGCGTTTGAACATTCCCACGTGGCCAGCTTCAGAGTTTTCCGTTGCTTCTGGGGGGACTCGCAGGAGGGGGGATGGGGGGGTCAGTCTCGTGCCTCTGCCGAATGGCGTTTGGCCAGGAGATGTCACAGGCTCCTGCATGCTGAGTCATCCCCTGCATTAGGAGTGGGGTTTGCACCACAATCTGGCTTCGACCAACGTGTAAGCGTAGCAGTAAAGAAGGCCGAAATAAACTACACCTTGCCCCAACCCCCGCCCCCACCAAAAAAAAACATGAGCCAACTCCACTTTAGAGAAACAAATTGTTTCTTTCATTTGACATCATCGAAGTGCTTCGTATTTAAAAGTAGATATTTTTAAACGTGAGCAAATAATCCACCTGTTGCCACTGGCTTACGTGGGGCAGAGCGCTGTCCCTTACCTTGCTGCCGAGTCGGGCAGGAAACGTTGCGCTGGGTCTGGTTTTGGTGAGAGCCCTGGGCGGCTTCTCCCACCGCGTGGAGTAAGCCCGCAGAGCCGTTTGCGTTGCTGACATTCAAAGCGTCCATGTTCAGTCCGTTGTCACCGTTACACGAGTCTCATCGTGCACTGCAAGGGGGGTAAGGGGATTTGGTCAATGAGAGGCACGGATATGGGGGGGGGGGGGGTTCGTTAATAAAACTACACGAATTAAATTGATTACAGATGTTATTGTTTTACAGTGCTCCTTGTTGTTTGATTGATGGGGGTGTTGTTTGTGGTCTGAGGGCCAGGGGCCAACAGTAAGGGATCTCAGCCAAGGCAGTGCAGGGCAGGCATTGCCTCGTGTGGTGCTTAGGATGCATTCTTGGTAAACGGGGCATTATTGGAAACAGCGCTGTTAGGTGGGTCACTATAACATGGTCGCGATGAAGATGCGCCTACTGACAATGCTGGGTGAGCCACAGTGGCCAGGAGATGTTAACTACCTCGTCTGGTGCGCAGGAGGTAGTGGGTTCGATCCCGACCCTGACTGCTGTACATGTGGAGTTTGCCTGAGTCTCTCTTCCCGTGGTCTACGTTTAGAAACATCACCACGCGTTTAGACGATTTGGCTGCAATCAATTTCCACGTGATGAGCCACTCCGTTGAACTATCATTTGTGGCTTCTGAAACAGCTATATAGTTCATTGGGCCTTACCTGGTAAAATAAATAATTACTTTTCACCTATGAGCGACATATGAAGGCTTCATTTGGGGTATTGGTAATATCCTTAATAATTATACTGTATACGTGATAAAATGTATTACATCCTTTCATATGTTATTATTTTAAATTATAACGACCATAACAAAGTCTATATACAGGGACTCTTTTATTTAAGAACATTCGACTTTCAAACATTCAGAGATACGAACAAACCTATCTGTATGTCCTGTTGCCTGTTCGGACCAGTGACATGTACACCCACAGGAGATGATACAACTCTTAAAGCCATTCCCATGTTTAGTGTACATGCCGTACAACGTGTTTTAAATCGACAAGAGTAAAGTTGGACTTACGAACAAATCGACTTACGAACAGACCTCTGGAACCTAACTCGTCCGTAGGTAGAGGACTCTATTCCTCATTCCCCCCGTTTGTAACCCTAGAGCCAATGGTCAAAATTCCAAGTATATAAATATATGTGGCAGGGCCAAGTCCGTCGGGTTCCCCACCAAGTGGCGTTAATAGTTTGATCGAGATAAACAAACAAAAAACATCCCATACTATCCCATACTTTACAACACAGCCTTGCCTGGACGTTTAAGAATACAGGTGTTGCTGATACATTATGTGTTTTTTGTTATTGTTTCCCCCGTTCACAGTTCTTCTCACTTGCGCCGTTTCCACTCGACCCATCGGCACGTCCCACGTGCTGCGCGAGATGCCACCTTGATGGAGAAATGTTACCGGCGAATCTGACGGCGCTCACTGTTCACCCCGTGCCCCCTCTACGTCTCGGCGCTGAATCAAAACAGCAAGAGCACGCAAAAAAAAACACCGCGGTAACAAACAATACAAAAATAAATTAACATTCCAACATGTTTTTGCATCGGCAAAATAAATATTCGGCACGAATACGTTGGCCTCATCGCGAGGGTCACGGTTTGGGCCGATGCGAGCTGGCAGAGGAATGATGACGGGGCGCAGACACTCACTTGTCTCTGACGTCCACGTGAACACTCACTCAGAGTGAGTGAAAGTGAACACTCAATTGTCTCTGACGTCCACGTGAACACTCACTCAGAGTTAGTGAAAGTGAACACTCACTTGTCTCTGACGTCCACGTGAACACTCACTCAGAGTTAGTGAAAGTGAACACTCACTTGTCTCTGACGTCCACGTGAACACTCACTCAGAGTTAGTGAAAGTGAACACTCACTTGTCTCTGACGTCCACGTGAACACTCACTCAGAGTTAGTGAAAGTGAACACTCACTCATAGTTAGTGAAAGTGAACACTCACTTGTCTCTGACGTCCACGTGAACACTCACTCAGAGTGAGTGAAAGTGGACACTCACTTGTCTCTGACGTCCACGTGAACACTCACTCAGAGTTAGTGAAAGTGAACACCCACTTGTCTCTGACGTCCACGTGAACACTCACTCAGAGTTAGTGAAAGTGAACACTCACTCAGAGTTAGTGAAAGTGAACATTCACTTGTCTCTGACGTCCACGTGAACACTCACTCAGAGTGAGTGAAAGTGAACACTCACTTGTCTCTGACGTCCACGTGAACACTCACTCAGAGTTAGTGAGTGTTCACTTTCACTCACTCAGAGTGAGTGAAAGTGAACACTCACTCAGAGTTAGTGAAAGTGAACACTCAGAGTGAGTGAAAGTGAACACTCACTCAGAGTGAGTGAAAGTGAACACTCAGAGTGAGTGAAAGTGAACACTCACTCAGAGTGAGTGAAAGTGAACACTCAGAGTGAAAGTGAACACTCAGAGTGAGTGAAAGTGAACACTCAGAGTGAGTGAAAGTGCACACTCAGAGTGAGTGAAAGTGCACACTCACTCAGAGTGAGTGAAAGTGAACACTCAGAGTGAGTGAAAGTGAACACTCAGAGTGAGTGAAAGTGAACACTCTGAGTGAGTGAAAGTGAACACTCAGAGTGAGTGAAAGTGTAACAAGGTGGACAAGTATTCCACGCCAGTGCTCTCCTCCACTCGCCGTTTCACTACGATACAGACCCTGATCCAGCCGTGGCCACTGGACATCAATGAACCCATATCTAAGTGGGGACGAGGATCCTTACCGGTCAACATCTGGCAGTTCACCAGCACTGGTTTAACCAAAGACGACTGCTGATCAAACACTGGATGTCAAAACCGGTACATTTTTAAACCAATGCTGCTTGAGATTGCACTTTATTTGTCTGTGTAGACAGAAAAATAATGCCATATTTTCTGCTTATCTATTTTATCACTCAGAAATAAAGTGTGACACTGGGAAATATATAAATCACCATCTTGACCTGGGTTAAGAGTCACCCGTGATTCTTTAAAAAGTCATCTCTCCGCGCACTGACAGATTGATGAGTGTATTTACTTATGCACTTATTTAAGAGGTCCCATGATGTACGCTTCACTTCGAACCCTCTGGGATGACATTTTGACCCATGTTGGTATTCATATATTCATTTGTTTATGTATACTCTTATAGCTTTCATTGTGATATGGTATTGACTTAAAGGGAACAAGTGGAATAAGTCATATGGGGAACCCCCCAAGCGTGAAATGTGTTGACGGATATCGTATAATAATAATACATGGCGAGTTGACAGATATTCCGATCGAACATCATAGGAAAAAGCCCCCATTACCTTGCGAGCCCTAGCTCAGCTGTCATATCCACATCAGCCCGAATGAGCGAGCAACTTCACAGAAGCCATTCAGTCATTTCCCATGATAATACGCAGGCTACCTGTCTTTCACCTCTAAGTGAATTCATATCTCGTCCTGGTCTACAGTAAAAAAAGAGAACACAACACGTTCTTGCTGAGAATAATTCCCTTTGGCGAGACGAATGCATGCGGCGACACTGCGATGGCAGTGATGCAGAGGTCCAAATAATCAAAACAAAACAAAAAATCATCACGTAAGCTAAAAACACTGTGGCCTTAAAGAAGTAAAACACTATATTTAATAGCTGAAGTTTTGGTAAATAGTTCCAGGTTCTTCACAGCACGCAGAGAGAGAGAGAGGCCAGAGACTGAGTCGATAATAACAGCTGGAGACTGCGCATTACATCGTTTAAAACACTTTGCCGATGAAAAGTTTTCACTTTGACAGAATTTCAAAGTAACTATTCAAATGTCAATTTAAAAACTTGTCATGAAACGCGTTTTACAATGGCTACTTTAAGATAGGCAGTGGGTATGTCCTGGGGGAGGGTTGAAAAGTGTGCAAAGATCCACGCATAGACGCACGCTCGAATCGATTCGAGTCAGAGCAACTTGTGGATTAGATTAGAAAATGTTCTCATAAAGCAGACGTCCTGTTGAGTATTAGGAAGATAATGTTAGGATGTGTGTTGAACTTTTTTCGCACCGTACGTAGCTAACCGTGCTTCTTGTAGGTGTCGGGGTGAAGGATCGTAGCGACACACAAAACGCAGTTACGAAGAAATGAGTTTTGTCAATGTAGATGATGATCATGTCAAAGTGCAACAGCTCCCGCTGTCGTCCTAATATCGGAAGGAAGAGCGTTCCAGACGGCCGCAGAAGCGCATCTGAAAGCGGCGCGATGCGGTGACCGCCGTCTTTGTTCCTGGTTAGCCAAAAGCCGCTGCTGCTGCTGCTGTGAGGATGACTGCAGATCCAGGTGATGTGGTGCCCGCTGGTCGAGACTAACAACAGAGCGGCAGCCGAGGGAGGGAATGCCCCCAGGAGAATGCCCTCCACGACTTGCAAGGAGTGCAAGGAGGATCGTTTACTCTGCAGGTGCACATCCAGCAGTAGAGAGATTATAGCTGGCTGTGACGATGATGATGATGATAGTAAAAGGTTGTTCATTCATATCATATCGTAAATGTAACAAGGTTATGATTAGTGGGTAGTTTTCTCAAACTAGTGGCTCTGGACGGCTGGTTGCTTGCACAATGATACCTCAAGCAATCTTGCTCCAAGATATCCTCAAGTGTGAGTGGCACGAGGTTGGTCCCACCACAGCCACCACGAACGCAACGTACTCTATTAATGTACAGGTCAGAGGTGGCGCTCTGTTGCCAACAGCTTTTCGGGAATGACAAAGTGGGCAAATAACAAAGTAGACGCCAGGAGCCGGCCCAGGACACGCCGGTGGGACTGCGTCGCTCAGCTGGCCTGGGGACGCTTGGTAATTCCCCAGGCAGAGCTAGAGTCTGTGTATCGTAGTGTATAATGTATAGTAGTGTATAGTGTAGTGTATAGTGTAGTAGTGTATAGTGTAGTAGTGCTGGAGTCTGTCGCCAGGCAAAGGGTGGTCTGGACCGCCACTGTTTAACACGCTGCTATAGTGTAGTAGTGTATAGTGTAGTAGTGTATAGTGTAGTAGTGTATAGTGTAGTAGTGTATAGTGTAGTAGTGTATAGTGCAGTAGTGTAGTAGTGTATGGTATAGTAGTGTATAGTGTAGTAGTGTATAGTGTAGTAGTGTATAGTGTAGTAGTATATAGTGTAGTAGTGTATAGTGTAGTAGTGTATAGTGTAGTAGTGTATAGTGTAGTAGTGTATAGTGTAGTAGTGTATAGTGTAGTAGTGTATCGTGTAGTAGTGTATAGTGTAGTAGTGTATAGTGTAGTAGTGTATAGTGTAGTAGTGTATAGTGTAGTAGTGTATAGTGTAGTAGTGTATAGTGTAGTAGTGTATAGTGTAGTAGTGTATAGTGTAGTAGTGTAGTATTTAGTGTAGTAGTATTTAGTGTAGTAGTTTTTCGAATATTATTGTGTTATTTTATTTTATCAATTTATTATTTTATTCTCATTCTACGTGACTTTACCGCAAGAACCAAAGAAGATAGTGTAGTAGTATTTAGTGTAGTAGTGTATAGTGTAGTAGTGTATAGTGTAGTAGTGTATAGTGTAGTAGTGTATAGTGTAGTAGTGTATAGTGTAGTAGTGTATAGTGCAGTAGTGTATAGTGTAGTAGTGTATAGTGTAGTAGTGTATAGTGTAGTAGTGTATTGTGTAGTAGTGTATAGTGTAGTAGTGTATAGTGTAGTAGTGTATAGTGTAGTAGTGTATAGTGTAGTGTATAGTGTAGTAGTATTTAGTATAGTAGTGCTGGAGTCTGTCGCCAGGCAAAGGGTGGTCTGGACCGCCACTGTTTATCACGCTGCTATAGTGTAGTAGTGTATAGTGTAGTAGTGTATAGTGTAGTAGTGTATAGTGTAGTAGTGTATAGTGTAGTAGTGTATAGTGTAGTAGTGTATAGTGTAGTAGTGTATAGTGTGTAGTGTATAGTGTAGTAGTGTATAGTGTAGTATTTAGTGTAGTAGAATTTAGTGTAGTAGTGTATAGTGCAGTAGTGTATAGTGCAGTAGTGTATTGTGTAGTGTATAGTGTAGTGTATAGTGTAGTAGTATTTAGTGTAGTAGTGCTGGAGTCTGTCGCCAGGCAAAGGGTGGTCTGGACCGCCACTGTTTAACACGCTGCTATAGTGTAGTAGTGTATAGTGTAGTAGTGTATAGTGTAGTAGTGTATAGTGAAGTAGTGTATAGTGTAGTAGTGTATAGTGTAGTAGTGTATAGTGTAGTAGTGTATAGTGTAGTAGTGTATAGTGTAATAACGTATAGTGTAGTATTTAATGTAGTAGTATTTAGTGTAGTAGTGCTGGAGTCTGTCGCCAGGCAAAGGGTGGTCTGGACCGCCACTGTTTATCACGCTGCTATAGTGTAGTAGTGTATAGTGTAGTAGTGTATATTGTAGTAGTGTATAGTGTAGTAGTGTATAGTGTAGTAGTGTATAGTGTAGTAGTGTATAGTGTAGTAGTGTATAGTGTAGTAGTGTATAGTGTGTAGTGTATAGTGTAGTAGTGTATAGTGTAGTATTTAGTGTAGTAGTATTTAGTGTAGTAGTGTATAGTGCAGTAGTGTATAGTGTAGTAGTGTATTGTGTAGTGTATAGTGTAGTGTATAGTGTAGTAGTATTTAGTGTAGTAGTGCTGGAGTCTGTCGCCAGGCAAAGGGTGGTCTGGACCGCCACTGTTTAACACGCTGCTATAGTGTAGTAGTGTATAGTGTAGTAGTGTATAGTGTAGTAGTGTATAGTGAAGTAGTGTATAGTGTAGTAGTGTATAGTGTAGTAGTGTATAGTGTAGTAGTGTATAGTGTAGTAGTGTATAGTGTAGTAACGTATAGTGTAGTATTTAATGTAGTAGTATTTAGTGTAGTAGTGCTGGAGTCTGTCGCCAGGCAAAGGGTGGTCTGGACCGCCACTGTTTATCACGCTGCTATAGTGTAGTAGTGTATAGTGTAGTAGTGTATAGTGTAGTAGTGTATAGTGTAGTAGTGTATAGTGTAGTAGTGTATAGTGTAGTAGTGTATAGTGTAGTAGTGTATAGTGTGTAGTGTATAGTGTAGTAGTGTATAGTGTAGTATTTAGTGTAGTAGTATTTAGTGTAGTAGTGTATAGTGTAGTAGTGTATAGTGTAGTAGTGTATAGTGTAGTAGTGTATAGTGTGTAGTGTATAGTGTAGTAGTGTATAGTGTAGTATTTAGTGTAGTAGTATTTAGTGTAGTAGTGTATAGTGCAGTAGTGTATAGTGTAGTAGTGTATTGTGTAGTGTATAGTGTAGTGTATAGTGTAGTAGTATTTAGTGTAGTAGTGCTGGAGTCTGTCGCCAGGCAAAGGGTGGTCTGGACCGCCACTGTTTAACACGCTGCTATAGTGTAGTAGTGTATAGTGTAGTAGTGTATAGTGTAGTAGTGTATAGTGTAGTAGTGTATAGTGTAGTAGTGTATAGTGTGTAGTGTATAGTGTAGTAGTGTATAGTGTAGTATTTAGTGTAGTAGTATTTAGTGTAGTAGTGTATAGTGTAGTAGTGTATAGTGTAGTAGTGTATTGTGTAGTGTATAGTGTAGTGTATAGTGTAGTAGTATTTAGTATAGTAGTGCTGGAGTCTGTCGCCAGGCAAAGGGTGGTCTGGACCGCCACTGTTTATCACGCTGCCGCTGCGACCCTCACCAACACAAGCTGATTGAGAAAAAAAAACCACACAAATACAATAACAAAAGTATGTAAAAAAATTAATCAGTTGTCTAAAGAACTCCAAAAAAAACCCCTTTTCAGCAAGGAGAGTTTTAATGTTTTTAAAAACTATTTTATAACTTAGAAACTTAATCCTGTTTAAGATACAAAACCTTTGGATCTTGGGAATTCACAACGAATGATTGTGTGGCAACCTTAATTATTACCTTCTCCTTTACTTCCCAATCACAAACAAATGCAGTAATTAGAAACAAAATACAAAAGAATAAATCCCAATATAATTAATAACAAAATACATCAATTACGTGTCCCTGGTCTCTCAACCTCGTTACAAACGCCCGTGATTGGAATCAAAGTAAATTAAAATTCAATTCAACCATTCGAGGGGGGGAAAGTGGTTTGTTGAACTTAGGTTGTTTATTACCCTAAAAAAAAGTATCAATCCCGGAAGATATTTGTTGCATGCATCCCACCGTGCAAAACATAATTAATCATTATACTTATAAGGACCCTTTTCCATCGTAACGATTACCTAGTACATATTTTTTTTTATATATATAATAACATCACTCCCAGCGAAACCAGCGCCGTGACCTCGGTTAACACATTTCATGAGCCCCAATCTGAAAATCAAATCCTCACACTGAGAACGATGGGATTGAGGTCGTGTGGTCAAAGCGGCCCTCTGTACGGCGCGCAACTCTCACCCCGACAACACGACGGGTGGCGGGGGAGGGGTCGACAAAAACCCGCGGCTCTCGAAGGGACCGCTTCGTGATCGTTATTCACGCAGGGGGACCCACCATCAAAGACAAAGATCCCCCGTATAGTCTTAACAGACTGTTGGGGGCAAGTGTTGGTATCGAGCAGCACCTATGAAGGCCGGAACGGCGCACGAGAGGGGGTCGGTGGCCAGCAGCACGCCCGGCCGCCTTTGTCTCCCCAGTGGCGATTTTTACGCACCGCGCCAGGTTCTTATTTGAGGCCGATTCGACCTAGTGCAGTCCCAGGACCGGTTCAGAAAATCGTCACGGGTGTTGACCGTGAGCCGGAATCGAACCCGGGACGCCCGGTTTTGAGCGCAGCGCGCTAACCGCTGCACCACCGCTCATCACCGTCTTTGCATTCACCCACAGAGCATTGCGGGCTCTTGAAATATCGAGTTGTTTTAACCGAATGTCGTTGTTTAACAACAACAAACTGTGGCTCTTACTTGTTCTTTTCGTTTCCGACTCCCCCCCCCTCACCACCCCCCCCCCCGGTCTACACCAAAAACTGCCCAAGGGAACCGCGGCTCCACGCGGGGTGCTCCGTGCACATCCCTACGGCGAGACGTCGCTTCGTCGTCATCCCGCAGTGATAACAGTGATCGTGCGCCTCGATTTGTCTGTCCGTGCAAGAAAAGAAGAATCAATATTAAATACGTGTGTCGGTGTAATTAAGGGGTACAGATTAAATATTAAAATGGATTTTGTTATTGTTATAATACGCGTATTTGTTTTAACAGGATACCCGTGCCTTCCCGTGTGATGTCGACATAGTCATATGGGGCAATATATCTCCTGCTAAATTAAACATTGATAACATTGTTTCGTTTTCATGCGATATAACGCAACAATTGACACTCGCTCACGTTGCAGCCCCCACACACTCTGCATCACGATGTAATCTATGTAGATACAGACTAAGTAGAGCCAAGAGAACGATCATGAAGTAACGAGGGAATGGAACGAGAACTCAGGATACTGGAAACGCAATGACAGAGCTTGCTTGTTTTAAAATACGTTTTGGTGATATTTGTAATGGATTCTATAACCTAACACATGCTACAGCACCCACTGTGATCAGCAGACACATGGTACGGCAGTCTTACCACTAATACATCTATGCACCGGCCAATTTAAACCCATCCAGGAAAGAAGCAGACACCAAGGATTAATCTTCTTTGGTTCTTTCGGTAAAGTCACGTAGAATGAGAATAAAATAATAAATTGATAAAACAAAATAACACAATAATATTCTCACGACGTTTCGGCCACAACACAAGCGGCCTTCATCAAGGTATTATTGTGTTATTTTATTTTATCAATTTATTATTTTATTCTCATTCTATGTGACTTTACCGAAAGAACCAAAGAAGAAGCAGACACCAGTCAGATGTTAAAGTCGTGGACTATATTTGTGTAACTAATTGGTCAATGTCACCTTCACATATCGGTCTTTCCAAATAAAATATAATCAAAGTGTTGCCTATACGACCCATCAGCCGCACGGCCTTCTGGGAATGCGAAATTTCAGCAGCATTGATTTCAAGACAAGCAAAACTCTGGAGCAGTTTTGACATTCATTGCCTCATCAGCAGAGTTAGGCTTGCTTTAAACAATGCTGCAGGACTGGCAATGTTACAGGCGAAAAGGATATGAGAGAATGTTGTTCAATGTGGAGAGAGGGATACGTGGTGATATTGTCTGCTTATTTGTTTTGTTATTTAAATTCTCCAACAACGACGCAAGTCATTCTTTTAGTATGTGTACAAAAGGTACATTGTACTTTATAATGATGATGAATGAATTGCATTGGAACGACGAAGTCATCTATTTTAGGATTTTATTTTCAATAATTTACGTGGGCTTATCGCCAGCGTATCTCACGTAACTCAACAAACCTATTCTTGGGCACCCGTGATGTTATCTTCCCACAGTGCTGCCAACGTTCGTGGCTGGTGCTGGCGTCAACCATCTCCTCTGTAGCATTCAATCACGCCATAGCTCAAGCTGAAGGCTATAAAGTAAAGCGCCGTAATCTGCGCCCCTTCAACGGAGGAGGAACATAAAGAAGCCACGCCAAGCCTCTCCGAACGGCCTCTCGTCGTGACTGTTGAGCCACATCGATGGCATGCGGAAGAAGATTATATTTATATTGTTGGTTCTTTCGGTAAAGTCACGTAGAAGGGAAACAATAAAATCATAAATCAAAGGATATATTTCTTAAAATAATTTTAAATGAGAGCAATGTTAAAAAAGCGTTTTGTTGCTTCTCGCGCCTGGGTAAATTTGTATAACTGAGAGTTTAAACGTGGGGGTGTTAGGTGAAGGATACTTTGTATAACTGAGAGTTTAAACGGGGTGTGGGGTGTTAGGTGAAGGATATTTTGTATAACTGAGAGTTTAAACGGGGGAGTGGGGTGTTAGGTGAAGGATTCTTTGTATAACTGAGAGTTTAAACGAGGGGGTGTGGTGTTAGGTGAAGGATACTTTGTATAACTGAGAGTTTAAACGTGGGGGTGTTAGGTGAAGGATACTTTGTATAACTGAGAGTTTAAACGAGAGTGGGGTGTTAGGTGAAGGATACTTTGTATAACTGAGAGTTTAAACGAGAGTGGGGTGTTAGGTGAAGGATACTTTGTATAACTGAGAGTTTAAACGAGGGAGTGGGGTGTTAGGTGAAGGATACTTTGTATAACTGAGAGTTTAAACGTGGGGGTGTTAGGTGAAGGATACTTTGTATAACTGAGAGTTTAAACGAGGGAGTGGGGTGTTAGGTGAAGGATACTTTGTATAACTGAGAGTTTAAACGTGGGGGTGTTAGGTGAAGGATACTTTGTATAACTGAGAGTTTAAACGGGAGGGTGGGGTGTTAGGTGAAGGATACTTTGTATAACTGAGAGTTTAAACGGGAGGGTGGGGTGTTAGGTGAAGGATACTTTGTATAACTGAGAGTTTAAACGAGGGGGTGTGGTGTTAGGTGAAGGATACTTTGTATAACTGAGAGTTTAAACGGGGTGTGGGGTGTTAGGTAAAGGATACTTTGTATAACTGAGAGTTTAAACGTGGGGGTGTTAGGTGAAGGATACTTTGTGTAACTGAGAGTTTAAACGTGAGGGTGGGGTGTTAGGTGAAGGATATTGCATGATACAAGACCCAGGATAATCATATTGTGTGTTTTTTCTAATTAAGCTAATACAGATATTGTACCATTGATCGTTTAATGTTACTTATAGTTTATTTCCTGATAAAATATTCACGAAACATCAAACTGAATAATTAAAGTTGTAAATAAATGGCTACTCCGAAACAAAATGAACGGCTTGTATCAGAGGTTTTTTTGGAGTAAATTGCTGGCATAGTGATTGTACGATTTATAAGTAATCTCTAACTAAGTAATCTGTTAGAAAGTAATCTTTAAGTAAGTAATCTCTATGTGTAAGTGGGAGAACACTAAAACACAAACAAGTCAAATCAAGATGTGAAACAATTTACAAGCTGATTTCACGGTGATGACGATGATGCAGATGCAAACCGATAACTTCTAACTTGCTAAACAGATAACTTGTAACTTGCTAAGCGGTATTTGCTCGGTCTGGAAGAGAGGGAGAGAACGGGTGTATGGTGAACTTCGTTTTAACTATCCCAAGAACAAGAATCGGAAACGTAACAAAGCCTTTGCCATTGCAGCACCAACGCTTTGGAACAACAAACCTTGCTTACTCCCTTAGCATCGTAAATCTTCCTTAAAAAAATATTCTGAAGCAGAAGATTAGTGCTGGATACAGCCACATTTGCCAATGTGATTTGTAAATGTAATCCTTAACAATGTATTGAGAGTTCCATTTTAACGCACAATTGTTTTCTATTAAGGGACTGTGTGTTGTCTTGATGTGGTCTTGGAGTGTTTTTCTCTGTTGTTCTACTGCCTTTCCAAAGCGTGAGAATTGCTGATGCAATTTTAACTTCATACACATTATTTTTTTATTTACGGACCGTCACGGTGGCTATGAGATGTTAACTACCTCGCCTGGTATGCAGGAGGTCGGTGGTGGTCGATTCTGACCCTGACGCCTGCTGCTGCTGTATATTTTGTGTGTCTCTCTCTCTCCCCGTGGTCGCGTGGATTTTTTCTCCAGGTCCTCCGCTTCCCCCCCCTCCACACACATTTAGAAACATGCATTAAGATGTTTCAGATTCATTTGCTGCTTTAAATGTCCAAATGATGGGGCCACATTGTTTACATAGCAATAATTCGTGGCCAGGTCGCTTTTGAAAAATAAGTTAATTCCTCAGTGGGTTTTGCCTTGCAGGATGGGGATGGTTTCATTTTTTGTTGTTTGTGTTTTGGTGATTCGTTTTGTTTGTACTGTTTGTTGTTGTAACGTTCTTACCCGCCCCTCGTGGATATCTGTTAAAAAAGAGCTTCATACCTCAACAAATTCCTCCACTATAAATACTTATTCGGATTCTCATTCTTTCGCATCGTACGTAGCAAACCGTGCTCATGGGAAGCCCCGTTGACTACAGACGGCACAAAATGAGTTCAACACATGCACGTACACAGGAGAGGAGAACGGCCGAGTTCAACACATGCACATACACAGGAGAGGAGAACCGCTGAGTTCAACACATGCACATATACAGGAGAGCCGAACGGCCGAGTTCAACACATGCACATACACAGGAGAGCCGAACGGCCGAGTTCAACACATGCACATACACAGGAGAGCCGAACGGCCGAGTTCAACACATGCACATACACAGGAGAGGAGAACGGCTGAGTTCAACACATGCACATACACAGGAGAGCCGAACGGCTGAGTTCAACACATGCACATACACAGGAGAGGAGAACGGCCGAGTTCAACACATGCACATACACAGGAGAGCCGAACGGCCGAGTTCAACACATGCACATACACAGGCGAGCGGAAAGGCAGCAACAGCAACAACCACAAGCCGGTTGGCAAATTCGCGCCGAAGCTCGGTGCTCCTCTATATATGAAGGTGCTTCATCGGTTATCGACGAGTGTTTACCTGTAGGTGGGATAACCGGAGCACCTGTAAACAGCCCACACTTACGAGGGGGAAACACTCTATCCCATACAGAACGAACAGATGGAGTCTACGTACTGCTGTGTACCGCCTTCTCCTGGCAAATCTGAGTTATTGCTTACCCTCGACGTCGATGGGAAGGGAGTTTCACAACCGACTGTGCCGTGATCCACCAATCCTCGCTACCTCCGCAGTGCTGGATTAGAGGCAGGCGCCTGCATAGACGTCCGCTGCCTGGCAATTTCGCGGTGAGGATGATGATCGTCACATGCCTGACATTTTACATGATATCATACAATTTTGCGGCAACTCTAAAATATGACCGTGATATTTTAAAACGATACTCTTATATTTATTTAGAAAATTAGATTGGCAAAACCTATTTTAAAATCTCGTAATAGTTTTGCCCCACATTAATATATCCCGGTATTATCAAAGGCCAAGGTGGACAGTCAGCTAATTGCCTCCATTCAGATGCAAATTGCACTTTCGCCTGGCTCGACGGAGATGGGAAAAAAAAAAACTGTGCCACTGCGGGGTGAGAAAATTGGCGCTCGAGTTTGGACGCTCCAGGCCAGAGCGGGGAGACACAGCGAGCCGCGAGTTGACGGGGAAATCACCGCGGCCCGCTCTGTGCGGACGCACGTTGAGCGTCGTTGGCGCCACACGTATCGAACCGCTCTAATGGAAGGCGCGGCCTGCCACGGCTCCCGGCACAGCAGCGCAGCCGTGCCGACCGCTCTCAGCGCCCGCCGCCGCCGCCGCCTTCACCCCCCTGGCCTCACCCGCAGCCGCCTTGGCGTGAAGCCATCGTCCTCTCTGGCCAGGTGGGTTCGGCGCAGCGGCCTGGGCGGCTCGCAGTCAGAAGGTTACGGGGTTCAGATCCTGAACGGCGGTTGATTCAGGCACATCATCCCTCCCAGGGCCGATGATTATACATAAAATAAAAACATAGAGACAACCACATTTGTGGGGAAAAAAATCAACGGTGGTTTTCCCTATGGATACACACACTCTCTCAACCCGCCATAGGAACGTGGAATTTCCAAACTTGGCTCAGTGGTGTAAAGAGGAAATGAGCAGCGCCTTCATGCTCATTTCAGCATAAATTACTAGCTTAAGGCTTTTAGAAAAAAATATAGTAGTTTGCTTCAGTTACTATTATTATTAGCCAACGTTAACCCAATGATTTCAACCTCAAGCCAACGTTGGCCCAACGATTTCAACCACAAGCCAACGTTGACCCAACGTTGGCCCAATGATTTCAACCACAAGCCAACGTTGACCCAACGTTGGCCCAATGATTTCAACCTCTTTGACTGCATTGTTCAAGCAGAGGAGGTCTCGAGAGCTGATTCAAATGTCAGAGATGGTAAACCCCTTGTCGAGGTCTGCGAGTTCATGGAATCTGTTCTTTTGTTGTCGTGAAAAAAGAGACGTGCCTCTATTATTACTATTTATTATTGCAGAAAATAAAGAAATATATACTGCAGATTTTCTCGGTCGAGGTTGAGTGTTCTATTTGGCAACGAACCAACAGTATATAGGCACACAGAGTAAAGCAACGTCATGTTATTCTTAGCTCTTTCGGTAAAGTCACGTTGAAGGGAAACTATAAAATAATAAAATACATATGTAAAACAATAAAAATTCTCACGACGTTGCGACCATAACACAAACCGTCGAAACGTCGTGAGAATTTTTATTGTTTTATATATATTTAATATTTTATTGTTTCCCTTCAACGTGACTTTACCGAAAGAGCTAAGAATATGAATTACTGCAGTCACAAAAGCTTTAAATCAAAATTCAACGTCATGTTGTTTAAGCTGAATGTTTTAGTGCCTCTATTAACCCATTAACCGGCAAAGGGGCACATACTTATTATTATTATCTCAAAAAACATTTAAATGAGGATATAAAATGTGTTCGCGTGTGAATAATGTTATACCTCTTTGATATTTCTTTTACAGACCGGCAATCAACCACGATTGTCCACTAAGCCCTATTAACCGAGATGCTTACGAACGACGCACCACCACATCATAAAAGCTACCATACTGCCTCTACTTGACTACTGTGACATCGTGTATAAATCAGCCCCAAGTACTGTACTGAAGAAGCTTGATTCCATCTATCACTCGGCCTTAAGATTTGCATTGAACTGCCCATATAGGACTCACCACTGTGATCTCTACATTGGGTCAAACTTAACATCTCTTAATGTTCGACGGCTTGTGCACCAGATCTTATTTATTCACGATGTACTTACAAAAAATTCCGCAGACTACCTACTGAATCTCCTCTCTGTTTCGAAGAACAAGTTTGACCTCAGGTCTTCGCTCATTTACCAGCTTCACATTCCCTATTGCCGTACACAAACTGGAGGAAGGACCTTTGCTATTGATGCCCCCAGGGTCTGGAATGCTATTGCCAATAAACTGCAACTTGAATCGCTACCAATAAGATCTTCTATCAAAACTTCTCTAGAGGAGTTGTACACCCCTAGCTGCCACTGCTGTTCAGTGGTCTAAAATATGGCTCTAGGGTTTGGTGTTACATGTTATTTATGTAGTTTATTGTTAAAAATTCGGTCACAGTCCCTATGATCACTGTTACATTGCATTTATGGCTTTTATTTTGGTGATTTCGAAAACTTTTTTTTCGGTTTGGCCATGTTTTTGTTTATTGTAGTACGGAGTTAGACTGATGGCCTTAATCTTAGTTGAATTACTGCAGTCACGAAAGCTTTAAATCAAAATTTGTCTTGTGGTTGTTGTTGTTGTTTGACTTGCATCCCACTGGGATTTTTACACACAGCGTTGGTGTACGGTGCTTTTTCAGGAATATTTTGATGGTTTTTTTTAATGGATTTTCTGTTTTCACAGTCACGTAGTCACTTCAAGATGTTTTATTGTTCGTGTTTTTGTTTTTTGTTTGTTGCGGTTGCACCCGATTCAAGAGCCGAATGGCTCACAGGGCTATACCAAAATAAATGGAACTATGGAACTATCTGAGCCAAATCACAGTTAAAATCACAGTTAAAATCACAGTTAAAATCACAGTTAAAATCACAGTTAAAATCACAGTTAAACTCGTCCAAGAATGGCTCGCGGTTGGCTCTGTTCGAGTTGATTGGTGAGCTTCGTGCACCGCTCGTCCGTGCCTCGGGCTGCCGGTCACTGTTCACGCGAGCACCGCCACCAACAAAAATAGACAAAACCCCCCGTGTAGCCTTAACACACCGTAGGGGCAAGTGCTGTTATCGAGCACCGATGAAGGCCGGTAAGGCACACGAGGGGGTGTGTGGCCAACACCACGCCCGGCCGCCTTTGTCTCCCCAGTGGTGCCGTTTGCACATCTCACCAGGTACTCATTTGAGGCTGAGTCGACCTAGGGGAGGCCCAGGACCGGTTCAGATAATCGTCACCGGTGTTGGCCGTGAGCGGGAATCGAACCTGGGTCGCTGGGTTCGTAGCACAGCGTAGCGCTAACCGCTGCACCACCGCTCCCCAGCACCACCACCAACAGTCACCATCACCTCGCCATTCATCATCAGATGGGACTCACTCAAACAAACCAGCACGCATGTTCCACTTCACTTAACCACCACACTCACACAATCACATAAATACGACAGCATTCACCACATCACTCAGACAATGGCAAATACACCACACCACTCACCCAATCAGCTATGCAGCAATCACTACGTCACATATACATCACACCACACATATCACACCACTCACTGCATCACACCACTCACTACACCACACACACCACACCACTCACTACATCACATATACACCACACCACTCACTACATCACACCACTCACTATATCACATATACATCACACCACTCATCAACACCACACCACTCACTACACCACACCACTCACTACATCACACCACTCACTACATCACACCACTCACTACATCACATATACATCACACCACTCACTACACCACACCACTCACTACATCACACCACTCACTACATCACACCACTCACTACATCACACCACTCACTACATCACATATACATCACACCAGTCACTACACCACACCACTCACTACATTACACACATCACACCACTCACTACATCACACCACTCACTACATCACACACATCACACCACTCACTACATCACACACATCACACCACTCACTATATCACACCACTCACTATATCACACCACTCACTACATCACACCACTCACTACATCATACACATCACACCACTCAGTGCATCACACCACTCACTACATCACACACATCATACCACTCACTACATCACACACATCACACCACTCACTGCATCACACCACTCACTACATCACACACATCACACCACTCACTACATCACACACATCACACCACTCACTGCATCACACCACTCACTACATCACACACATCATACCACTCACTACATCACACACATCACACCACTCACTGCATCACACCACTCACTACATCACACACATCACACCACTCACTACATCACACACATCACACCACTCACTACATCACACCACTCACTATATCACACCACTCACTACATCACACACATCACACCACTCACTGCATCACACCACTCACTACATCACACACATCACACCACTCACTACATCACACACATCACACCACTCACTGCATCACACCACTCACTACATCACACACATCATACCACTCACTACATCACACACATCACACCACTCACTGCATCACACCACTCACTACATCACACACATCACACCACTCACTACATCACACACATCACACCACTCACTACATCACACCACTCACTATATCACACCACTCACTACATCACACACATCACACCACTCACTACATCACACCACTCACTATATCACACCACTCACTACATCACACACATCACACCACTCACTACATCACACCACTCTCTACATCACACACACCACACCACTCACTACATCACACACATCACACCACTCACTGCATCACACCACTCACTACATCACATATACATCACACCACTCACTGCATCATACCACTCACTACATCACATACACACCACTCACTGCATCACATACACACCACTCACCACACCACTCAACACACCACTCACCACACCACTCACCACCCCACTCACCACACCACTCACACGACCACGAATGCGCCACGCCACTCACTGCACGACCGCGACTCACAGCAGCCGCGCACCATCACGAACCACTCCGTGAAGCGTTGGACGGACAACGCGGCACGCACTGACCACACCATCACGAACCACTCACACAACGCCACCGTCACGATACACCACCACCACCACCACCGTCACTATACACCACCACCTTTACTATACACCACCACCACCTTTACTATACACCACCACCACCACTATACACCACCACTATACACCACCACCACCTTTACTATACACCACCACCACCTTTACTATACACCACCACCACCACTATACACCACCACCACCTTTACTATACACCACCACCTTTACTATACACCACCACCTTTACTATACACCACCACCTTTACTATACACCACCACCACCACTATACACCACCACCACCTTTACTATACACCACCACCACCTTTACTATACACCACCACCACTATACACCACCACCACCTTTACTATACACCACCACCACCTTTACTATACACCACCACCACCTTTACTATACACCACCACCTTTACTATACACCACCACCACCTTTACTATACACCACCACCTTTACTATACACCACCACCACCTTTACTATACACCACCACCTTTACTATACACCACCACCACCTTTACTATACCCCACCACCACCACCTTTACTATACACAACCACCACGAATTAATGCCCTGCACGGACATAGTACTCGTTCACCTGAGACTCACCTGAGACTCACTCACCTGAGACTCACCTGGGACTCACTCACCTGAGACTCACCTGAGACTCACTCACCTGAGACTCACCTGAGACTCAGTCACCTGAGACTCACTCACCTGAGACTCACCTGAGACTCACCTGAGACTCACTCACCTGAGACTCACCTGAGACTCACTCACCTGAGACTGACCTGAGACTCACCTGAGACTCACTCACCTGAGACTCACTCACCTGAGACTCACCTGAGACTCACTCACCTGAGACTCACCTGAGACTCAATAACCTGAGATTCACCTGAGACTCACTCACCTGTGAGTCACCTGGGACTCACTCACCTGAGACTCACCTGAGACTCACCTGAGACTCACACACCTGTGAGTCACCTGAGACTCACACACCTGAGACTCACTCACCTGAGACTCACATGAGACTCACTCACCTGAGACTCACCTGAGACTCACCTGAGACTCACACACCTGTGAGTCACCTGAGACTCACACACCTGAGACTCACTCACCTGAGACTCACATGAGACTCACTCACCTGAGACTCACTCACCTGAGACTCACCTGGGACTCACTCACCTGGGACTCACACACCTGAGACTCACTCACCTGAGACTCACCTGGGACTCACACACCTGGGACTCACACACTTGAGACTCACTCACCTGAAACTCACCTGGGACTCACTCACCTGGGACTCACTCACCTGAGACTCACCTGGGACTCACACACCTGGGACTCACACACCTGAGACTCACTCACCTGAGACTCACCTGGGACTCACCTGAGACTCACTCACCTGAGACTCACTCACCTGGGACTCACCTGGGACCACTCACCTGAGACTCACTCACCTGAGACTCACCTGAGACTCACTCACCTGAGACTCACTCACCTGAGACTCATTCACCTGAGACTCACTCATTACTGACACCACTAATTCACATCATCCACTGCGCCGAATGTCCACATCGCCAACTTCACCCCCCGCCCCATCACTCCTGAGTCCCTCCACTCATTCCCCCCACACCCGCCAGACATTCACCGCTTGCTCCACGTGCACCCCAACCACTTATTGCCCACGCTCATCCGCCACGCCTCCTACAATCCCAGCACGTCGCCCCCTTCGCCCTCTCTCGAGAGCGCGTTTCTATTTCCCACGCTTCTCCTCGTTCGCACGCGGAGCGCCATTCCCCTCCTGTCGCCCAATCCCCGCTTTTCTCCCAGTTACTCAACAATCCCGCGCGCCGTTTCGCTCCACACATCACAGCGACTGCCCTCCCACCGCTCACCATCTCAAACTCTCGCCCGCAACCCCACGGCCACTCACTCAGAATCATCGGCGGCTGCCAACCCAAACGTCGTGGATGCCCGCTGCCAGTCCGTTACCTGCTCACCCGCCACCGCTGTCCCCCGACGCGCCGGGCTGCAGCCTCGGCCCAACAAGCGAGGGCCACCCGAGCAGGAGGGATGGGGCTTCAGAGGCACCCCGAGCCGCCACCACCACCCCCGCACAGCAGCAGCAGCAGCAGCCGCGAGTGTTCAAGCTTAATGCACTCTGGCGTCAAGCGTAAGGCAACTGTTGACTTCAAAGACATCGTCACCCCCCTCCCCTCTCTCCCTCTCGGGCCCTCCCCACTGCTCCTCCCTCCACCCCCCACCTCCATCTCCTGCACGCTCCCCTCCACCTCTCTCTCTCCCACACCCCCCCACTACTCCCTCCATCTCCTGCACGCTCCCCGCTCCTCTCCCTCGCTCAGCTCGTGGTGAGCGGGAAGGGAGCCCGTGCGTTCTTCCGCTGTCAGGCAAACAAAAAAAACCTCCCCAGCCTCGGCGAGAGTCATGTGCAATGTCCAGAACACTTCGATGTGCTGTGTGCGACAGCTCACAATCACCGACGGTGGCACCTTCCGTGGTGGGCGTTGTTGTGGTTGTTGTTGTTGAACAATCACCTGCACAAATTGAGTTTCACCTCGCCCCCACTCTCCCCACGCGGTTGTGTGCTCCAAAAACTCAGTGGCTATAGGGTCAGAGAGCACGTGCCATTGTTGTGTCGTGTTTGTGTCATTGTTGTGTCGGGCACGTGCCATTGTTGTGTCGTTTTTGTGTCGTTGTTGTGTCGTGTTTGTGTCATTGTTGTGTCGTGTTTGTGTCATTGTTGTGTCGTGTTTGTGTCATTGTTGTGTCGTGTTTGTGTCATTGTTGTGTCGTGTTTGTGTCATTGTTGTGTCGTGTTTGTGTCATTGTTGTGTCGTGTTTGTGTCATTGTTGTGTCGTGCACGTGTCATTGTTGTGTCGTGTTTGTGTCATTGTTGTGTCGTGCACGTGTCATTGTTGTGTCGTGTTTGTGTCATTGTTGGTCGTGTTTGTGTCATTGTTGTGTCGTGTTTGTGTCATTGTTGTGTCGTGTTTGTGTCATTGTTGTGTCGTGTTTGTGTCATTGTTGTGTCGCGTTTGTGTCATTGTTGTGTCGTGTTTGTGTCATTGTTGTGTCGTGTTTGTGTCATTGTTGTGTCGTGCACGTGTCATTGTTGTGTCGTGTTTGTGTCATTGTTGTGTCGTGTTTGTGTCATTGTTGTGTCGTGTTTGTGTCATTGTTGTGTCGTGTTTGTGTCATTGTTGTGTCGCGTTTGTGTCATTGTTGTGTCGTGTTTGTGTCATTGTTGTGTCGTGTTTGTGTCATTGTTGTGTCGTGCACGTGTCATTGTTGTGTCGTGTTTGTGTCATTGTTGTGTCGTGTTTGTGTCATTGTTGTGTCGTGTTTGTGTCATTGTTGTGTCGTGTTTGTGTCATTGTTGTGTCGTGTTTGTGTCATTGTTGTGTCGTGTTTGTGTCATTGTTGTGTCGTGTTTGTGTCATTGTTGTGTCGTGCACGTGTCATTGTTGTGTCGTGTTTGTGTCATTGTTGTGTCGTGTTTGTGTCATTGTTGTGTCGTGCACGTGTCATTGTTGTGTCGTGTTTGTGTCATTGTTGTGTCGTGTTTGTGTCATTGTTGTGTTGTTTGTGTCATTGTTGTGTCGTGCACGTGTCATTGTTGTGTCGTTTTGTGTCATTGTTGTGTCGTGTTTGTGTCATTGTTGTGTCGTGTTTGTGTCATTGTTGTGTCGTGCACGTGTCATTGTTGTGTCGTGTTTGTGTCATTGTTGTGTCGTGTTTGTGTCATTGGTGTGTCGTGCACGTGTCATTGTTGTGTCGTGTTTGTGTCATTGTTGTGTCGTGTTTGTGTCATTGTTGTGTCGTGCACGTGTCATTGTTGTGTCGTGTTTGTGTCATTGTTGTGTCGTGTTTGTGTCATTGTTGTGTCGTGTTTGTGTCATTGTTGTGTCGTGTTTGTGTCATTGTTGTGTCGTGTTTGTGTCATTGTTGTGTCGTGTTTGTGTCATTGTTGTGTCGTGCACGTGTCATTGTTGTGTCGTGTTTGTGTCATTGTTGTGTCGTGTTTGTGTCATTGTTGTGTCGTGTTTGTGTCATTGTTGTGTCGTGCACGTGCCATTGTTGTGTCGTGCTTGTGTCATTGTTGTGTCGTGTTTGTGTCATTGTTGTGTAGTGCACGTGTCATTGTTGTGTCGTGTTTGTGTCATTGTTGTGTCGTGTTTGTGTCATTGTTGTGTCGTGTTTGTGTCATTGTTGTGTCGTGTTTGTGTCATTGTTGTGTCGTGCACGTGTCATTGTTGTGTCGTGTTTGTGTCATTGTTGTGTCGTGTTTGTGTCATTGTTGTGTCGTGTTTGTGTCATTGTTTTGTCGTGCACGTGCCATTGTTGTGTCGTGCTTGTGTCATTGTTGTGTCGTGTTTGTGTCATTGTTGTGCAGTGCACGTGTCATTGTTGTGTCGTGTTTGTGTCATTGTTGTGTCGTGCACGTGCCATTGTTGTGTCGTGCTTGTGTCATTGTTGTGTCGTGTTTGTGTCATTGTTGTGTAGTGCACGTGTCATTGTTGTGTCGTGTTTGTGTCATTGTTGTGTCGTGTTTGTGTCATTGTTGTGTCGTGTTTGTGCCATTGTTGTGTCGTGTTTGTGTCATTGTTGTGTCGTGTTTGTGTCATTGTTGTGTCGTGTTTGTGTCATTGTTGTGTCGTGCACGTGTCATTGTTGTGTCGTGTTTGTGTCATTGTTGTGTCGTGATTGTGTCATTGTTGTGTCGTGTTTGTGTCATTGTTGTGTCGTATTTGTGTCATTGTTGTGTCGTGTTTGTGTCATTGTTGTGTCGTGTTTGTGTCATTGTTGTGTCGTGTTTGTGTCATTGTTGTGTCGTGCACGTGTCATTGTTGTGTCGTGTTTGTGTCATTGTTGTGTCGTGCACGTGTCATTGTTGTGTGGTGTTTGTGTTATTGTTGTGTCGTGTTTGTGTCATTGTTGTGTCGTGTTTGTGTCATTGTTTTGTCGTGCACGTGCCATTGTTGTGTCGTGCTTGTGTCATTGTTGTGTCGTGTTTGTGTCATTGTTGTGTAGTGCACGTGTCATTGTTGTGTCGTGTTTGTGTCATTGTTGTGTCGTGCACGTGCCATTGTTGTGTCGTGCTTGTGTCATTGTTGTGTCGTGTTTGTGTCATTGTTGTGTAGTGCACGTGTCATTGTTGTGTCGTGTTTGTGTCATTGTTGTGTCGTGTTTGTGTCATTGTTGTGTCGTGTTTGTGCCATTGTTGTGTCGTGTTTGTGTCATTGTTGTGTCGTGTTTGTGTCATTGTTGTGTCGTGCACGTGTCATTGTTGTGTCGTGTTTGTGTCATTGTTGTGTCGTGATTGTGTCATTGTTGTGTCGTGTTTGTGTCATTGTTGTGTCGTGTTTGTGTCATTGTTGTGTCGTGTTTGTGTCATTGTTGTGTCGTGTTTGTGTCATTGTTGTGTCGTGTTTGTGTCATTGTTGTGTCGTGCACGTGTCATTGTTGTGTCGTGTTTGTGTCATTGTTGTGTCGTGTTTGTGTCATTGTTGTGTCGTGCACATGTCATTATTGTGTCGTGTTTGTGTCATTGTTGTGTCGTGTTTGTGTCATTGTTGTGTCGTGCACGTGTCATTGTTGTGTCGTGTTTGTGTCATTGTTGTGGCGTGTTTGTGTCATTGTTGTGTCGTGTTTGTGTCATTGTTGTGTCGTGTTTGTGTCATTGTTGTGTCGTACTTGTGTCATTGTTGTGTCGTGTTTGTGTCATTGTTGTGTCGTGTTTGTGTCATTGTTGTGTCGTGTTTGTGTCATTGTTGTGTCATTGTTATGTCGTGCACGTGTCATTGTTGTGTCGTGTTTGTGTCATTGTTGTGTCGTGTTTGTGTCATTGTTGTGTCGTGTTTGTGTCATTGTTGTGTCGTGTTTGTGTCATTGTTGTGTCGTGTTTGTGTTATTGTTGTGTCGTGTTTGTGTCATTGTTGTGTCGTGTTTCTGTCATTGTTGTGTCGTGTTTGTGTCATTGTTGTGTCGTGTTTGTGTCATTGTTGTGTCGTGTTTGTGTCATTGTTGTGTCGTGTTTGTGTCATTGTTGTGTAGTGCACGTGTCATTGTTGTGTCGTGTTTGTGTCATTGTTGTATGGTGTTTGTGTCATTGTTGTGTCGTGCACGTGTCATTGTTGTGTCGTGTTTGTGTCATTGTTGTGTCGTGTTTGTGTCATTGTTGTGTCGTGTTTGTGTCATTGTTGTGTCGTGTTTGTGTCATTGTTGTGTCGTGTTTGTGTCATTGTTGTGTCGTGCACGTGTCATTGTTGTGTCGTGTTTGTGTCATTGTTGTGTCGTGTTTGTGTCATTGTTGTGTTGTTTGTGTCATTGTTTTGTCGTGCACGTGTCATTGTTGTGTCGTTTTGTGTCATTGTTGTGTCGTGTTTGTGTCATTGTTGTGTCGTGTTTGTGTCATTGTTGTGTCGTGCACGTGTCATTATTGTGTCGTGTTTGTGTCATTGTTGTGTCGTGTTTGTGTCATTGTTGTGTCGTGCACGTGTCATTGTTGTGTCGTGTTTGTGTCATTGTTGTGTCGTGTTTGTGTCATTGTTGTGTCGTGCACGTGTCATTGTTGTGTCGTGTTTGTGTCATTGTTGTGTCGTGTTTGTGTCATTGTTGTGTCGTGCACGTGTCATTGTTGTGTCGTGTTTGTGTCATTGTTGTGTCGTGCACGTGTCATTGTTGTGTCGTGTTTGTGTCATTGTTGTGTCGTGTTTGTGTCATTGTTGTGTCGTGTTTGTGTCATTGTTGTGTCGTGTTTGTGCCATTGTTGTGTCGTGTTTGTGTCATTATTGTGTCGTGTTTGTGTCATTGTTGTGTCGTGTTTGTGTCATTGTTGTGTCGTGTTTGTGCCATTGTTGTGTCGTGTTTGTGTCATTGTTGTGTCGTGCACGTGTCATTGTTGTGTCGTGTTTGTGTCATTGTTGTGTCGTGTTTGTGTCATTGTTGTGTCGTGTTTGTGTCATTGTTGTGTCGTGTTTGTGCCATTGTTGTGTCGTGTTTGTGTCATTGTTGTGTCGTGTTTGTGTCATTGTTGTGTCGTGTTTGTGCCATTGTTGTGTCGTGTTTGTGTCATTGTTGTGTCGTGTTTGTGTCATTGTTGTGTCGTGTTTTTGCCATTGTTGTGTCGTGTTTGTGTCATTGTTGTGTCGTGTTTGTGCCATTGTTGTGTCGTGTTTGTATCATTGTTGTGTCGTGTTTGTATCATTGTTGTGTCGTGTTTGTGTCATTGTTGTGTCGTGCTTGTGTAATTGTTGTGTCGTGATTGTGTCATTGTTGTGTCGTGTTTGTTTCATTGTTGTGTCGTGTTTGTGTCATTGTTGTGTCGTGTTTGTGTCATTGTTGTGTCGTGTTTGTGCCATTGTTGTGTCGTGTTTGTGTCATTGTTGTGTCGTGTTTGTGCCATTGTTGTGTCGTGTTTGTGTCATTGTTGTGTCGTGTTTGTGTCATTGTTGTGTCGTGTTTGTGTCATTGTTGTGTCGTGCCGGTTCCGTCTGCTTCCACTCCTGCTTCTCTGTTGTTTCCCCACGCCTAACGACTCCCACACCGTTTGAGGCACGATTGCCATAAATGACGCGATATAAACACACGTGAAAATTTGCATTATTGTAGAACATGCTTCAAGCTACCAGATGAAAACAAAATACATACAATTGTGATGCCAAATAATTATACAAATAGAGACAATGCCGTTAACAATAAACGTGTCTCCAGCGATGTTTTCCTGCAATTGTTCCTCTTCAAAAGCAGAGAGAACGAGGGTGCAGAGATCACATCGGAGTTGGACATTAAACTTGTTTTACCCTGGGGTGGGAAAAAAAAAACACGAGATTGTCCTCTCCCGTCTTAAGAAAGGCCATTTTCTCAAAATTTCAGCCGCTTGTATTGGTCATAAGACCAACTGTCAGCAAAATATGTACTGTAAGCTGTTTGTCAAGAGTGTAAAATAATCATATATTTTTATAATCATTGCCACCACCACCACCACGCATTTCATGCACAGGCTTTAACCCTCTCTAGGGGGTCCTGACAGCTTCCCCTGGATTTTCTGCCTTTTATAATCCACAGCTGACCATCCGTCGTGCATTCGCAAGACGCCGAGGGAGACCAAGCATGCATGTCCTGCCTTCGCTCACTCGAGATGTACTGCTTGTGGCCGCCGCCACTTGGATGCTAAATAAATAAATAAAGTACACCTTCGTGAGTCCAGAAATGTCTCTTGAATCAACGACTTCACTTATTTAAATGTTCAGTATTTCCTCAATTGTGGAACTTTTAAGTAAAAACCCTCGTCTGCTAAAGCGTCTAAGTTGTCGCGTTTCTCATTCCATTGGCAGGTACCACAACAACCTTTGGGGTTATTTCAGATCCTGAACGTTCATTCATCTCCCACATCTGTAAGAAACTCCGATGTGCACCTGCGAGACACCGCCCACACACACGGAATTGTCTGGCTCCATTGGCCGCTGAGACCCGAATCCCTCACTCCGCCTTCAATCCCTGTCGCCTGGACCACTGCAACTCACTCTTCTCCGCTCCCCCAATTCCCCGCATGTCAACGTTACGAATGATTCAGAATACCGCTGCAAGGTTCCTCACCCGTACGCGAAAACGTGATCACATCACTCCAGTGCTCCGATCTCTCCACTGCTACGGCGTCAAGTCTCCAATTTGCTTATAAGGTTACAATGATTGTTCTGTTTTTTTTTATTCCCCAAGGTCTTGCACCCCTGCCTCCTACCTCTCATCTCGCTCTACTCTCGGGCCACGTTGCCTCCGCTCCAATAGCAATGAAGGCCTCCTCCACCTTC
>NC_133714.1:640000-847500 GCF_048934315.1 Petromyzon marinus | reverse complement strand
TGACGTTGAATTATGATAGTGGGCACCTATGTCATGAGAATCACTCTCTTCACCTGCGTCAGGGATCGATGATGATGATGATGATAGTGGTGGTTGTGGTTATGCATCCCCATCATCCTCACTTGCCATTGTTGCTGGCTGCCCATTACTGCAAACCAGTGGTGTTTAACCTCAGGTGCACGAAATCCCCTGGGAATACGAGATGTGTATTAATTAACGTGATAAATGTGTTAATTAACATGATACATGTGTGTTAATTAACATGATAGATGTGTGTTAATTAACGTGATACATGTGTGTTAATTAACATGATACATGTGTGTTAATTAACATGATACATGTGTGTTAACGATTGAGAATCAAAGGGGTACAAGGCTGCAGGAAAGGTTAGGAACCGCTGCCATCAAAAGTTTAAATTCAGCCACACCACCACCACCATCAGCGCACGAGGCCAAAGGGAGGACACAAATCATAGGGCTCGCAATGGCACGGAATGAGGGCTCCGTGCAGTGCAGCACAACCGCACAAGCGGTCAACCCTTGACACGTCAGCGTCACTTTTTTCAGGGTTTTCTTTTCAGTTTATTTATTTTGGTATATCCCTGTGAGCCATTCGGCTCTTGAATCGGGTGCAACCGCAACAAACAAAAAAACAAAAACACGAACAAGAAAACATCTTGAAGTGACTATGTGACTGTGCAAACAGAAAATCCATGAAAAAAACCACAGCATCGCCAGCCCACCTGGCCGATAGTGCAGCTCGCACGTGCTAAGCGACGCTGCCCGCACCAGACGAACGTGGGTCGCTGGCATCGGACAACTCACGCGACCTGGACAGAGGCTGGGCCAGGACTGACTCACGCACAGTATCTCCGCGCCTCTCACTCACCTAGCCACCCAGCTCACTTCTCCCCGTTCGGATGACCCCCACAACCACTTATCACGTCCGCTCTCTCTCTCTCTTGCACATCAGGTGGGACATGGCCCATGACCCTCCCAATGGGCGTGGGGAGGGAGCTCACCCCACCTTGCTCAGCCCGTGGCCACTTTTGACCGCAGTTTCCAAAGTCTCGACGCGCGACTCGACTCGACCCCCCACCACAACCTCTGCCAGGAGAGCAACACGCAAGCAAGCCCCCTCCCATAGCCCATCCAGAACCCCCCCCCCCCACGCCTTCTGTCACGCGCTCATGGGCCCCAGGCTGACACACAAGGCAACACCCCCCCCCCCTCAACGTCGAATCCCGCACGCTGGGCTCTCTGCAGCTCCGGCTCGCTAGCACGGTGCTCTTTGAGGGGTCACTGCCGGCCCGGGAGACCTTGACACAGGAGCCTCACCGCACGGAGCGATGATGCCCAACTCGAATTCGTTTTTCTCCTGGGCCCTGCCCCGACAGGCATCCAAACTCCCGCACGGCGACTTTGATTCCCTGCCCATCCCAACAACGAGGCGGTGATTCTCTCACGTTTACAGCGCCCGAATTTGGTGGCTGAACTTCCACAATCCCATGGCGGTGGGCGAGTCTCATCCACCGGGGGGGGGGACAGCCACTGTCGACCTTCCCCACAAAGCGTCGCGCATTCAGCGTGGGAGGGGACGGTGGGCCGCTAAATCGACACTCGGCCAAGGGGAGTTGAAGCTCGCGACATTCTCATTTGCGAGCCGCTCCCTCGCCCGCTCGCTCGACTCCCGAGCCGCCAGGGCCGAGATGGATAACGGCGCTCTCGGGCGCGGTTGGCGATGGCTCTCAACCAGAAGTGGGGTGACGTGGAGCACGAGGAATACAATTACAGAGACCATCAGCAGTCAATCACGACTATCCGAAATTTAATCCTCTGGTCACGGACAGGATTTTTTTTTTACTGTACGCGATTACAAACTGTACAGAGAGGTTAAACGCGGCAGTGTTTTGATGTGGTTGGACGCAGATGTAGTTGGTAATGGAGCGTTTTTGGGGTTCGATCGAGTAAATATAAATGTGTCGTTAAACCACCACCACTCGACACAGCCAATTAGTAATGTTTGTCACGTCAACAAAATATGCCAATTCGTTACGAGTACAGCACAACGGTGGGTTGTGCCAGTAACGAATTAATTAGCTGTGTCGGGTGGTGGCGGGTTTCACGACACATTCACATTTACGCGATCTAACCCAAAAACGTATCTTATGTATGTAGCTGGGTTAAGAGCGGTGTGCATGTGGACCGTGTGTGCGTGTGGGGTGTGTGTGGGGTGTGTGTGCGTGTAGCGTGTGTGTGCGTGTGTGTGCGTGTGGGGTGTGTGTGTGTGCGTATGGGGTGTGCGTGTGGCGTGTGTGTGCGTGTGTGTGTGTGGGGTGTGTGCGTGTGGGGTGTGTGTGCGTGTGTGCGTGCGTGTGGGGTGCGTGTGGCATGTGTGTGTGCGTGTGTGCATGTGGGGTGTGTGTGTGTGCATGTGTGTGCGTGTGTGTGTGTGTGCGTGTGTGTGCGTGCGTGTGTGTGCGTGTGTGCGTGTGTGTGCGTGTGGGGTGTGCGTACGTGTGTGCGTGCGTGTGTGTGGGGTGTGCGTGTGTGTGTGCGTGTGTGCGTGTGGGGTGTGTGTGTGCGTGTGTGTGCGTGTGTGTGTGCGTGTGTGTGCGTGCGTGTGTGTGCGTGTGTGCGTGTGTGTGCGTGTGTGCGTGTGTGCGTGTGGAGTGTGCGTGCGTGTGTGCGTGCGTGTGTGCGTGTGTGTGGGGTGTGCGTGTGTGTGTGTGCGCGTGTGTGTGGGGTGTGCGTGTGTGTGTTCGTGTGTGCGTGTGGGGCGTGCGTGCGTGTGTGCGTGTGTGTGGGGTGTGCGTGTGTGTGTGCGTGTGTGCGTGTGGGGTGTGTGTGTGCGTGTGTGTGCGTGTGTGTGTGCGTGCGTGCGTGTGTGTGCGTGTGTGCGTGTGTGTGCGTGTGTGCGTGTGGGGTGTGCGTGCGTGTGTGCGTGCGTGTGTGCGTGCGTGTGTGTGGGGTGTGCGTGTGTGTGTGTGCGTGTGTGCGTGTGTGTGGGGTGTGCGTGTGTGTGCGTGTGTGCGTGTGGGGTGTGCGTGCGTGTGTGCGTGCGTGCGCGTGCACACGGAGTTTGGCGATGATTGGTGTGTGGATTGTGGGCACGTGGCAGGCCATGGAGTGCGACTGGATGCAGGCGCAGCGAGAAGATCGCCTAGGGTGTGGTGGTGCTGGTGGCGGTGCTGGTGGTGCTGGTGGTGCTGGTGGTGGTGCTGGCGGTGGTGCTGGCGGTGGTGCTGGTGGTGGTGGTGCTGGTGGTGGTGGTGCTGGCGGTGATGCTGGCGGTGGTGCTGACGGCGGTGCTGGTGGTGGTGCCGGTGGTGGTGCTTGTGCTGGTGGTGGTGCTGGTGCTGGTGGTGGTGCTGGCGGTGGTGCTGGCGGTGGTGCTGGCGGTGGTGCTGGTGGTGGTGCTGGTGGCGGTGCTGGTGGTGGTGCTGGTGGTGGTGCTGGTGGCGGTGCTGATGGTGTCCATGCACAATTGACAAAAAAAAAACCTCAACACGTTCTTCAATATGTGTGGCCTTAACACAAAATGTAGTAAAAATATGAACAATTTGCGCGTCTTAGGCAACTTTTTGCCTTCACGTGCTCTCAAGAAAATGAGGCATTTCCCGAAACCTCACTTATTACATATTTGTTCTTATTTTAGGCCACGCACACAGAGTGCTGTTGACGAATGTGTCGAGGTGTTGCGTTGTTGTTGTCAGTAAATATGAGGCGAATATTGGTACGCTGAGAGGTGAGAGCAGGGTGCTTGTGTGATGTGGTATGGTGCTTGTATGTGCGTGCAGCAGCAGTGGGCGTTGTGTGTAACAGCGACAGCCGGTCAACAACAACAACAACAGCAACGTCATCCTCGTCATCATCACACCTGCCAAAGAAGATGCCAACTTTGTTTTTATTGCAACTTAATGCTGCGAGGTTCGCTTCAACGTAACCCGAAAAGAGGGCAAAACGAATGAACAGACAAAACCCCAAGGTAGTTGTGGAGTCATAGGTCACCAGGTGGCTGAATTAACAAAAAATAAACCTCGCAGCGGCGTAATTCAATGGGTCGAGAAGCAAATTGACGAACTGGAAGTCAGCCGGAACGGCGAGAGAGCAGAGCGCGCGTCGTCTGAAATCGCAAAGAATGCGTCGAGGGGTGGAAGGAAAAGAGAGAAAAAAACTGAAGGCAGAAACTCCGCGAGTCCAATCGGGAGGACATTATACGGAGGACGCAGCGCCAACGTAAACTGAAGACGCCGCGCCAAAGAGCCCTAATCCATCAACCGAGCTCTAAGGTCACCGCAAGTGGAGGAATTTGTAGGCACTTCTCAATAGCCACCTCCAAAAAAATAAATGCAAAGAATGTTTAACTTTAATTCAAATGTTGAATTCCATTGCCCACATTTGGTGCACAGGCCCTGATTATTACGCTACAGAATTGTTTTTATTTTAAAACCAGACAAGGCCCACTGAGCTACTGTACGTAACCTTTTTTTTTCAAAAGCTACCTGGCCATAATTGATAGCTCAACAAAGTGGCTTGTCGTCATCACGTGGAAAAAAAATAGTAGCAGCCAAATACTCTAAACACATGTTGTTGATTTTAAACGTGGAGGGGACCCGGAGAAAAATCCACGTGACCACGGGGAGAACATGCACACTTCAAATATACAGGCATTGTCAGGGTCTGGATCAAACGCACAACCTCCTGTATACCAGGCGAGGTAGTTAACATCTAAACAAGTCCAGGATTAGGCTTCCTTGAACAAACACTGCTGGAGAACATTCCCATGTGGCCAATTGGTGGCTGCACTGAATGTTCATTTATTGGGATTTTGAGCCAGGTTGGGCCACGATTGGGCCCACTTTTCACCCAGTTAAAACCGGTGAGTGCGGCCTTCGATATTTCTCGACTATAAATTCCGAATGAAACCATGTTCATTCTAGATTTAAAGTTTTCGTGACTGCAAGGATCCATATTCTTTGGTTATTTCGGTAAAGTCACGTAGGTGGAAAAAAAGAATAAATAATAACATAAATTAAATCACGACGTTTCGATTACAACACAAGCAATCATCATCAGGTGTGACAACCACAGCAATAAATATGTTTCACTGAAGTGGGAGAGAAGCCAGAGTTAGGTCAGTTAAATAACTCATAGGGAGGGGGGGGGGGGAAGGGGGCGAATGGGGAGAGGGAGGACGAGCGCAGTGGACACGTTGACTTTACCTAAATTATCAAAGAATATGAAACCATTTTCAATTGCTTACGTCATGTTCTCCATTCATCAAACCTACATGCATCAAAGTGGATCTTTGATATCTGCAGTAGGTCGATCTGCTCACACTCGCTCCTGTAGAGAGCAATATTTCATACTGTAAACATTTTTTTTTAAACCTGCCACAACCACAGTTGTTTTTTTTACAGGGGTGACGCAGTGGCGAGGAGATGTTAACTCCCTCGCCTGGTATTCAGGAAGTTGTTGGGTTCGATCTCAACCCTAATGCCTGCTGTACATTCGTAGTTTGCTCCCAGTGGTCACGTGGATTTTTCTCGGGGGCTTCCGGTTTTCCCCTCCATATTTACAAACATGCGTTTCGAGTATTTGGCTGCTATACTTTTCGACATGGTGATGAGCCACTTCGCTGAGCTATCATTTGTAACAGCCAGGTCGCGTCTGAAAAACAATCTACATAGGTCAGTGGGCCTTAGCCGGTCAAATAAAATAAATAGTTTAATTTAATTTTGCATTGGCCACGAGTGTAACAGCACAGCCATAACACATTACAAATCACACCCAGGCCTCCTTTGTTAAATTTTAACGGGGCTCTGGCGTGCCTAAATGAAGGATATCAAGGTGGATCACACGATTATCCGAACATGATTTCAAACCTTATGTAGCTAATCGGGCACCATGACAACCACAAAGGCAGCAGAGCTTTTAGCCCTTCGGGTATCAGGTTGGGACGCTTTGTGTAGTGCTCCCACACAAAGCGCCCGCGCCAGTTGCGGGCACATGTTTGACGATACCTCGCCGCGATGATCAAGCACGGCCTTGTGAACACAAGCTCGCTGTACTAGTAACCAATTGTGAACACAAGCCCGCTGTACTAGTAACCAATTGTGAACACAAGCCCACTGTACTAGTAACCAATTGTGAACACAAGCTCGCTGTACTAGTAACCAATTGTGAACACAAGCCCGCTGTACTAGTAACCAATTGTGAACACAAGCCCGCTGTACTAGTAACCAATTGTGAACACAAGCCCGCTGTACTAGTAACCAATTGTGAACACAAGCCCACTGTACTAGTAACCAATTGTGAACACAAGCTCGCTGTACTAGTAACCAATTGTGAACACAAGCTCGCTGTACTAGTAACCAATTGTGAACACAAGCCCACTGTACTAATAACCAATTGTGAACACAAGCTCGCTGTACTAGTAACCAATTGTGAACACAAGCCCACTGTACTAGTGTAGAGGTGTTACGGGAGGGTGACACGTGGTTGTGTAACGGTGGCCACAACCACGTCCGCTACGGCCACCACCCTGGGGGGCTGTGGGGGACGCTGTGATCCCTCCCAGCCCCACCCCTCAGCGAGGGACAGTATAAAAGGTGGGACCCGGAGAGGTGAGAGTTCGACTCAGTGAAGATGAAGAGCCAGTGAAGAAACAAGATCGACTAGCTAGACCCTAGACCTCATTTGCCTCGCTGTCCTTTTGAGGGCCGGGCAGAGCAAGCCAGGGTGTGACCCAGAGCCACGAAGGCCGATGTCCTTCTGAGGGCCGGGCTCGTGGGGCTGGTGATCGGGACCTGCGCCGAAGCTGGGCCACGTCAGACAGCCTCCTGAGAGAGGACCAGGATAGAGGGAACCAGGGAGATAGCGTGGGCTAGAGCTCGGGGAACGTTCCCTCTGTAGAGTACGGGTGAAGAGGCCGTTACCTCTTCAAGTATCAGATTCGCCACTGTAATTGAAGCGTCTGTAATAAATACGTGTTGCCTCAAGTGAACAGTCTCTGACGTCAATAAGGCCACTACACTAGTAACCAATTGTGAATACAAGCCCGCTGTATTAGTAACCAATTGTGAATACAAGCCCGCTGTATTAGTAACCAATTGTGAATACAAGCCCGCTGTATTAGTAACCAATTGTGAATACAAGCCCGCTGTACTAGTAGCCAATTGTGAATACGAGCCCGCTGTACTAGTAACCAATTGTGAATACAAGCCCACTGTACTAGTAGCCAATTGTGAATACGAGCCCGCTGTACTAGTAACCAATTGTGAATACAAGCCCGCTGTACTAGTAGCCAATTGTGAATACGAGCCCGCTGTACTAGTAACCAATTGTGAATACAAGCCCGCTGTACTAGTAGCCAATTGTGAATACGAGCCCGCTGTACTAGTAACCAATTGTGAATACAAGCCCGCTGTACTAGTAGCCAATTGTGAACACGAGCCCGCTGTATTAGTAACCAATTGGCACGTTTTGTTTACGTGACAAACCTTACCAATTTCTGTGTCGGGTGGTGGCAGGTTTAACGACACATTTATATATTTACGCGATCTAACCCAAAAACCTCTATTATGGAGCATTGATATAATCTCGAGGGAGCATGGGCGTGCAGTGCACTTAAAAAAAAAACTATATTTGTTTTACCAGGTAAGGCCCACTGACGTATATAGTAACTCTTTTTCAGAAGCGATCTGGCTCTCATAAATGATAGCTCAACAATGTGGCTGATCACCATGTCGAAACGTATCACAGCCAAGTACTCTAAACGCATGTTTGTAACTGTGGAGGGAAAAAACCGGAGGACCCGGAGAAAAATCCACGCCACCACGGGGCGAGAGAGAGAGAGAGACATGCGAACTCTAAATATACAGCAGCAGGCGTCGGGGTCGGTATCGAACCCACAACCCCCTGTATACCAGGCGAGGTCGTTAACATCTCCTAGCCACCCATGGTGCCCACTGTCTCCGACTGCCCACCGCGGTGCTTGCCCGCCCGTCGACAAGCACAGGCCCAGGTGTGGCCTGCTTATGAAGTCCGAGGTCTGGAGAGATCAGCGGCGCCTTCCCAGCGATTTCGTTGCCATGCAACCTCACGCGTTTAGTTGAATTGCCGATGGCCGTTGCAGATTAGGCCCACTAGCTAAAGTAATGTTATTACACCCTCGTTTAACACGAAGTAGTAGGGCTTTTGCAACCTATATTATCCATAACAGGAGTTATTGGGGGTTAGATCACTTGTGGATGACAAGTGACGACATCACATTTATCCCCCCGAATATTTAAGACCGAAACAGGAAGATGATTTCTCCACAGCTCTGGCTGTCGCCTCATGATGCTGTCTGCTGTTGTTGTTGTAATCACCGGCGAAACGTAACGGTACTCGAATTGTAAATGTTATAGTGGCTTTACTCTCCAAGAAGCAACCGGTTAGTGCTGAACTAGTACACTACACTATACACTACACTATAATTGTAAATGTTATAGTGGCTTTACTCTCCAAGACGCAACCGGTTAGTGCTGAACTAGTACACTACACTATACACTAAACTATAATTGTAAATGGAGTGGCTTTACTCTCCAACACACAACCAGTTGGTGTTGAACGAGTACACTACACTATACACTACACTATAATTGTAAACGTTATAGTGGCTTTACTCTCCAACACACAACCGGTTAGTGCTGAACTAGTACACTACACTATACACTACACTATAATTGTAAATGTTGTAGTGGCTTTACGCTCCAACACACAACCGGTTAGTGCTGAACTAGTACACTACACTATACACTACACTATAATTGTAAACGTTATAGTGGCTTTACTCTCCAACACACAACCAGTTGGTGCTGAACTAGTACACTACACTATACACTACACTATAATTGTAAACGTGAGAGTGGCTTTACTCTCCAACACACAACCAGTTGGTGCTGAACTAGTACACTACACTATACACTACACTATAATTGTAAACGTGAGAGTGGCTTTACTCTCCAACACAACCAGTTGGTGCTGAGCTAGTACACTACACTATACACTACACTATAATTGTAAATGTTGTAGTGGCCTTACTCTCCAACACACAACCGGTTAGTGCTGAACTAGTACACTACACTATACACTACACTATAATTGTAAACGTTATAGTGGCTTAACTCTCCAACACACAACCGGTTAGTGCTGAACTAGTACACTACACTATACACTACACTATAATTGTAAACGTTATAGTGGCTTTACGCTCCAACACACAACCGGTTAGTGCTGAACTAGTAATGAATTGGCACGTTTTGTTTACGTGACAAACCTTACTAATTTGGCTGTGTCGGGTGGTGGCAGATTTAACGACACACTTATATTTACATAATCTAACCCCCCCCACCTACTATGAATCTTGTTTAACTGCTCACACAGAACGATCGCATGTGTTGGCTCGTAGCAACCGTGACGGCAAGTGGGCAGGACTAGGACTTTAATTATTCCACTATCCTCATGGTGGTCGCCTTAACGTTACCCGCTCCGCCCGGTGTAAATGGTATATCACATTCCTAACCTCACCCTCGCACCTCAGGATTTAAACAAATGTCACACGCAGCTTTTAAGGAGAATAAACAAAAAAAACACACCAGGCAATTTAAACACGTTCCAGATTGTCGAGTTAATCATTTTCTAAATGTGCGCGTGAGTTATATAGCGATGTCCAATTACCTAAACATTTACATTCACATCAACCTCAGGGACTTGAATTCGATTCCTGGCCTTGTTTCACATCAGCGGCCGAGTTATCTGCGAGCGATAGCCACCGCGGTGAAGTATGGTCAAAGAAAACAACCCTCATGGTCGACAGTGTGGAGAGTCCTCCATCATCCAGCAGTGGATTGACAAATCGATGTAAATAAATGGGGGGCACTATCCACGTACAGTCTCTTCTCCTATAACACTGCATGTTCTTGTTTTCATACCGCGAATTGGATTAAATATATATAACGAGATGAATGTATTCGAATTGGATGCAACGCGATCGAGCGAATGGAACCACGTCGCGCGAGCGGTTTTACGGCTGCCTCGGCGTAGCGTCACACAACAAGGCGGGATGCTGCTGGATGCTCCTCGATGCAACAACCCACGCGCCTCAGTCTCTGTTTAGCCTGCGTTACGCAACTCACGTGTTATCACGGACTCTGCTTTACCTCCTATGTTATATATTATTTATCACACTGCGATTTGTTCATAACGCGGTGGTGTTCAGGTTCGCAACAACCACCGCATTACAGGAGAACAGCCGGTACAGAAGGGCGCTGCTACTTGCAAAGCAATGCAAGCTTCAAACAGTGCACGCGAGATGGGATTCCAGGAGGACACCTGTGAAAAAGAGCTTCGTAGATAACCCGATTCCTCCCGTCTAAATAAAGATTCTCAATGAAAATATTCTGAAACAGTCGAACAAATGTTGCGAATGCATGGCAAAGGTTGAACAGCGATGAAATGGATCGACCGATCGATGCGTGTGCTCAGTGATGATGACACTTTCCTGCTCCCGCCCACCAGAAGACTCGGCCCACTAAGTGGACAGCAGCAGAGCCACGCCAATCAACATCAATCAAACTCCGCCCACTGCTGTAAATATATTGCAACTCCTGTACTGCAGAGGCGATCACGTGGATTTTGTATTAATCGGAGCAACATATTTGGTCGGTTTCAGCACGTGACTTGTACTAAACATTTACAATAATAACAATGAACAACTGTTTCTAGATTATTAATTTGGGCATAAGGGAAAATCCATGAGTTATTAAATTATGTCAAAATCTTGCAGATAATCTATATTCTACTGTACTTGGATATCGATTAGTCATGTGACACCACCCCCTTTGTTTAAGACATAGTTCGCTTTCACGACCAATATTATCCATGCCAGAGGGTTTTTTTGGGGTTAGATTGCTTAAATGTAAATGTGTCATGAAACCTGCCACCACCGCCCGACACAGCTAATTCCTAAGGTTTAAAACAAAACATGCTAATTAATCACGAGTTCAGCACAACGGGGTGTTGGGAGAGTAAACCCACAGCATTTACAAGTCAATCACTATGACGTTTCCGCCGGGAATTACAACGACTGCCAGAGTTGCAGAGAAATCTTGACTTAAAACTTTCGTGACTGCAGGAAGTCATATTCTTCGTTCTTTCGGTAAAGTCACGTAAATGGATAATAAAAATAATTAAATTAAATAAAATTTGAAAAATTAAAAATTATTCAATGAAATTAATAAAAGCTAAAACCCCATGAAGAAGGCCGCTTGTGTTGCGATCGAAACGTCGTGGATTTTTTTGCTTTAATTAATTTAAAGTTATTATTTTTATTTAAAAAAAAACATTATTTTTATTTTCTATCTACGTGACTTTACCGAAAGAACCAATAATTTGCAGAGACATTCTCACATTTCTCGGAACTTAAATATCATTTTGGTTGGCCAAACATTGTCAAGATCGGTAATTCCATCGCGGTCCGCTTCTATTCCACCACTCACGTGCCGTGAATTTTGGTATTCGTGGACTTTGAATGTTCACCGCGTCCCGCTTTTATTCTGAAACTTCGCTTATGCATGCGGCGATGAAACCGTGCGCCCGACGAAATCAACGATCAGAGATTTTTTTTCCCCCATATATGGATGATAAAAGTAAAACGCACATCGGAATCCAATATTCCTCGATGATATATAAGAACGGGCGCAATAATATAATAAACAAACATAAGGGTTAATTTTTGATTTAAAGCTTTCGTGACTGCAGGGATTCATATTCTTGGTTCTTTCGGTAAAGGCACGTAGAAGGGAAACAATAAAATAATAAAAATATAAAACAATAAAATTATCACGACGTTTCGACTGCAACACAAGCAGTCATCATCAGGTGTGAAAACCACAGCAAGAAAATTTGAAAAAAAAATTTGAACATTTTTTGATGATGATGATTGCTTGTGTTGAAAGTCGAAACGTCGTGAGAATTTTATTGTTTTATATTTGTATTAATTTATTGTTTCCCTTCTACGTGACTTTACCGAAAGAACCAAGAATATAAGGGTTAATTGTAATATGCGGGGAGGAGTGGGGGAGGTGGTTATCGCTGTTGTCGATTCATCGCGCTGATCGATCCGCGGATCGAGTAATGATGTGACACGCCCCCTTAATTTGAGCAGCAGGGTCGGTGATCTCCGTGGCGGTCCCATGTGGTGGCTGTGAGCAGAGCGCCACGGTGCCACGGGTCGATGACTCGTCCCGTTCCACCGCTGCCGCGCGCCTGCCGTACCCATTCGCCACGTCCGAATATTTTCGCCATTAACTTCCCCACACGGGGGGTGGGAGCACTACACAAACACGGCGCCTACATAGCGGGCCTTGTTGGGTGGTTTGTTGTTGCCACCAATTAACAAGGGGGGAGGGGGGGGGGCTAAGCGTGCAGAATTCTGCGTCCCTCCCCCCCGGGGGTGTCTGTGAGCCTCTGGCCGGCCCCGCTTCTGACTCACATCACCCCTCCCGTGTGACATTTATAAAAGAAAAAACAGGAACACGTGCGAAAAAATAATAATAATGATAACCTTCAACCCAAAAATGAATTTTCCTACATTGAACACCTAATGTTGTGTTTACCGCGGGTGCCCCGTGTTGTTTATGCCCCCTGCGAGCCAAGCACGATTGATGTGACATTTCAATTTCATTTTACTAAAAAAAAATGAATTTCTGCCCTCGAGCAGTCTTTCCGAGAACCCTGGGACACGATATGGGGGGGTAGGGGGGGGGGGGCTTGCGTGGCGTACCAACAGTAGGGGACCGGGCGAAGGGGACGGCTGTCGAACTCATGGCTGCGGCGAAGGGGTCAGGCTGTGGTGACGCCCGTGCGACGGGGTGCCCTCGCACGCCACCACGACGAGGAAGGGTTCCTCGTGCCCGCCATTTCATCAAAGTGTGACGGGCGACCCGCCGTCCGCTGTGCGTGGTGATTTACAGCGCCCTTTCACCAGAATGTCAGTGCGTGGAGGGATGCTCCTCTCCGGGCGATGTCACAGCCGCTAAAGGCGCCACGCGTTCGTCTCCGCCTGTTGCGAGTGGCGCTGCCACTGGGGTGCCGCGCAGATACCGCCACGGGTGGAGTTTTGCATGCGGCACGCGCGTCATGAGCCAACGCCGCAGCGTACGCAGATAAAAAGGAAAAAAATAAATAAAGACAATCCCCTGCAAAAAATATAACGATCCTGTACCGTGAACTAAAAAAAAAAGAGATTAAAATATATATGTAATAATACGTTTTTTTAAAAACCCCCAGCCTAAAGAAGCTTACAAAGAGCACGAGAGACAATTACATGGGAATGACCTTGGAATGCAGCCCGAGTGGAAATGTCTTCATAGATCTCACCGAGAGAGCTCTCCCGGGTAGGCAGCTCGCGAGGCGCCGCCGCGTGATTCATTGCGATTGAAACACATTTCCTGAGGTGGCTTACCGGAGTTGGGGGGGGGGGGGTTGGGGGGGGGCCGAGTCGGGGTTGGGGGTGCCACAGGCCGCAGACACTGATCGAGTGAAGTTGTGCTTCGACACGCGGGCGTCACGACGGCGAGCGTCTTGGCGGTCCCCGAGCTCCTTGCAAGATTCTCGGCCCCGCTTCTATCGGCGCGTCCAGCCGAGGCGTTTGTGAGGCGTCAAAAAACACAAATAAATCTTCATCGATGCAGGCGCGCGCGCGCGCACACACGCACAGACACACACACAGACGTACTATACCCTATACACATTACAAACAATCATAACTGGAGCCATAGGTGGAGTTTGACTTCTACACTTAGGGGGGGTCGGGCATGGGTTCGCTTTGTCGCTCACATTCAGAATCACGGGTGCATATAATAAATTAATTCAAATCTTCATTGTAAATTGCTGAAAATAAATTAATAACGGTGCCCAGCTTGGGCGGGGCATTGCCCCCCCCCTCGCCCCCGCAAACTCCACCCATGTGTGTAGCTGAAACAGCGCGGGTTTCAGGATATAAGTGACCACGTGCTCTGCTATATCCTTTCGTAAAGCCGCATTTTCGTGCGTTAACATGTATGTATGTTGAACTTCTTTCGCACCGCACGTAGCTAACCGCGCCAATCGGAGGTAAAACGCCACGGTGGCTATGAGATGTTTACTCCCTCGCCTGGTATGCAAGCAGCTCGTGGGCTCGATCCCGACCCTGGCGCCTGCTGCTGTTTAGTTGAAGTTTGCGTGTTCTCCCCGTGGTCGCGGGGATTTTTCTCCTGGTCCTCCGATTTTTCCCACCACCTCTAGAAACATACTTTTAGAGTATTTGGCTGCAATAAATTTCAATATTGGTGATAAGCCACTTCAATGGGATGTCATTTGTGGCCAGGTCGCTTCTGAAAAAAGTTCTACAGTGCACAGCTCATTGGGCATTACCTGGTATAATAAAAACAGTTTGCTTTAGGTTGCGGGGTAAGGGCAACAAAGTTAATACAAAAAGTAGTTGTGAATAAATATAGCGTGGATGTCCTGTGGTACTAGTACACGATCATTAGTGGGTGACAAGCGTCAGCGAAGACGTGCGAGTCTATGCATACACCTAGCGTGACACGCCCAAAACCTGCCCTCAGAGATTCATCCAGTTGGAGAGAGTTCCAGTACCCGTGGCGCTGGTAAACATGCAAAGTGAAACATTTAGATAACCAAAGGGAAAATCACATTTATGACCGACATCAATTTGGAGGCATTTTTTTATGTTCTTGGCAAGTACAGTTTATTGTGAAAATGATATAAGGCGATTATTTGAAATGTGATGAAACATTGCTGCAGTGATGTGTGGCCTCGGGGCTGTGTGCAAGTGGTGCTGAGCCTGCCCATTCGGAGGATTCGGAGTCCACAACACCTAAAAGATGGACACATTCCGTGAAATGCTCTATCTATCACACAATGCCTCTTAAGCCCATTGCAAACGATCATATGTATAGCCAGGACAAATTGTATCTACAGTGAGGGAAAAAAGTATTTGATCCCCTTCTGATTTTGTACGTTTGCCCGCTGACAAAGAAGTGATCAGTCTATAATTTTAATGGTATGTTTATTTGAACAGTGAGAGACAGAATAACAACAAGAAAATCCGGAAAAACGCATGTCAAAAATGTTATAAATTGATTTGCATTTTAATGAGGGAAATAAGTATTTTACCCCCTCTCAATCAGAAAGATTTCTGGCTCCCAGGTGTCTTTTATACAGGTAACGAGCTGAGATTAGGAGCACACTCTTAAAGGGAGTGCTCCTAATCTCAGCTTGTTACCTGTATAAAAGACACCTGTCCACAGAAGCAATCAATCAATCAATCAGATTCCAAACTCTCCACCATGGCCAAGACCAAAGAGCTCTCCAAGGATGTCAGGGACAAGATTGTAGACCTACACAAGGCTGGAATGGGCTACAAGACCATTGCCAAGCAGCTTTGTGAGAAGGTGACAACAGTTGGTGCGATTATTCGCAAATGGAAGAAACACAAAAGAACTGTCAATCTCCCTCGGCCTGGGGCTCCATGCAAAATCTCACCTCGTGGAGCTGCAATGATTATGAGAACGGTGAGGAATCAGCCCAGAACTACACGAGAGGATCTTGTCAATGATCTCAAGGCAGTTGGGACCATAGTCACCAAGAAAACAATTGGTAACACACTACGCTGTGAAGGACTGAAATCGTGCAGCGCCCACAAGGTCCCCCTACTCAAGAAAGCACATATACATGCCCGTCTGAAGTTTGCCAATGAACATCTGAATGATTCAGAGGACAACTGGGTGAAAGTGTTGTGGTTAGATGAGACCAAATTGGAGCTCTTTGGCATCAACTCAACTCGCCGTGTTTGGAGGAGGAGGAATGACCCCAAGAACACCATCCCCACTGTCAAACATGGAGGTGGAAACATTATGCTTTGGCGGTGTTTTTCTGCTAAGGGGACAGGACAACTTCACCGCATCAAAGGGACGATGTACGGGGCCATGTACCGTCAACTCTTGGGTGAGAACCTCCTTCCCTCAGCCAGGGCATTGAAAATGGGTCGTGGATGGGTATTCCAGCATGACAATGACCCAAAACACACGGCCAAGGCAACAAAGGAGTGGCTCAAGAAGAAGCACATTAAGGTCCTGGAGTGGCCTAGCCAGTCTCCAGACCTTAATCCCATAGAAATCTGTGGAGGGAGCTGAAGGTTCGAGTTGCCAAACGTCAGCCTCGAAACCTTAATGACATGGAGAAGATCTGCAAAGAGGAGTGGGACAAAATTCCTCCTGAGATGTGTGCAAACCTGGTGGCCAACTACAATTAACGTCTGACCTCTGGGATTGCCAACAAGGGTTTTGCCACCAAGTACTAAGTCATGTTTTGCAAAAGGGTCAAATACTTATTTCCCTAATTAAAATGCAAATCAATTTATAAAATTTTTGACATGCGTTTTTCTGGATTTTGTTGTTGTTATTCTGTCTCTCACTGTTCAAATAAACCTACCATTAAAATTATAGACTGATCATTTCTTTGTCAGTGGGCAAACGTACAAAATCAGCAGGGGATCAAATACTTTTTTCCCTCACTGTAGGTCCGTCATAACGTGGCTTAAACCACACGCTCTTTGAAGTCTGATCTCAGCAAAGTTTAATCACCAACAGTTAACGCAAACCTTATTTATCTATACCCGACTCTAACAAATTATTTTGATAACACTCGTAACGCTAAAATGCGTTCAGAATAATAAATACATTAAGTATCTCGCGAACCCGCTACAAATAATGTGAGTCGTTTAGAGCATGCGTACCTTTAAATGTGGAGGGGGAGCTGCGACAGTGGGATGGGACGATCATATTAATAATCACGGTGACATTTATAACGCGCCAGTTCCTGCAGGCAAGTCAGCAGCCAAGCTCAGGACTGCTCGAGAGCCCTGAGCCAACACAGATAGAGGGGGCCTTTAGATGTTTATTGAAAGTCAAAGTGCATTTGATGTTGCGGATGTGCACAGAGATTAGAGAGTTCCACACCGAGGAGGCGGCTTGGAATCCCAGCGGGGAGGTTGTCCGGTTCGAGTCCACCTCCCAGCACCAGCGAGCTCACTTGCAGTGAGTGCTTGTGGTGGGGTAAAGTGTGGGGTGCGGGCCCACCACGTGGTCTGGCGGCGCGGTTGCTCGACGGCCAAAATACTCTGAGGAGCTCACCTCTAGCGGGAGGCCCCCTTCCGCCAGCGATTGACGTGAGGAAGCAATTGCAGGGCCGGTGCCTAATGACTGAGAAAACACGAGGGTACAGTGAAACGGTGACTTAGGCCGGGCCACGCCGTTTGTTTGCGTGCGCATGCGATCAACTCGACTAATACTCCGCAGGACTCGTCGATTTATACCGGTGGCTGACTTCTTTCGTAATCGATCGTTAACGATGGACGATCGAGTCTGAAAAGGGATTTTCCATTGGCGAGCTCCGACGATCGGTCAGCAACAGCATTATCTGAACGCAACTCTCGTGCGGGGGCAGGAAGGCAACCGCGGTGGTGTCTTGGCGAGCCCCTTATTAAAGCCATAGAGTAGCTCCCACGCTTTTTGTCCACCCCCGGCTCAGCCCCATGGTCTTGGCTTTTTGAGACAATGCAAAATAAATCACACGAATGCGGATTGTTTCACTTACACACACGTCCGAACTGTTAAGCCGTGACATTCTGACCCCCCCCCCCCACCGGGGGGTGACCTTACGCAGTTTCCTGTCAACCGAAGGTGAACTTGCCTCGGTTGGTTTCTGGGCAGTGAGAGAGTTGGGAGGATGTGGGACGGGTGGGGGGATGAGAGGCCACAGAACTCATCTTTCTCGCTGAGGATGGTGGCGTTTCTCTGGGGGCGTCATTAGAGCAGCGCAAAGTAAAGCATGACTATGGGCCCAGAGCAGCTGCGTTGTTCATTGCCACTAACCACTCCGCAGTCTTGTTTGTTTATCGTTATCACGGGACCGGTTTTTGTATGTGCCAGTATCAAGGTGATGGAGAATAACAATCTGTCTTTACCCTCTCTGGCAATGAAACACGAAGTGTGTAAATATTCCAACACCAAATTGAAACCTTTTGCGCGGAGCCAAGTCTGCGTTAACCACACGCACTTGTGAATATGCAAACAAGCATGCTGTGATGAAACTGTATAAACATTTTGATTTAAAGCTTCCGTGACTGCAGGGATTCATATTCTTGGTTCTTTCGGTAAAGTCTCGTAGAAGGGAAACAATAAAATAATAATAATATAAAACAGTAAAATTCTCACGACGTTTCGACTGCAACACAAGCAATCATCATCAGGTGTGAAAACCACAGCAAGAAAATTTGAAAAAAGTGGCGGGTTTTTTTTTTACATTAGCACCACGGAGAGCGATTTGGCAGTTTGTTCAGATGGACGAGGCCATCTATGTTCGGAAAAGAGGAGGGGGAGACGAAATAATGGATGCGGTCTGAAAGCCACCTTAAGCGTGAACAATCATTTAAGACCCGAAATGGTTTATCAAATCCTTCTAATGATTGCTAAGCCAGAATCCATTTTCTCAGTTGAAATTGTCTCTGTGTTTGTATTTGTGGATAGCCTCATGAACGAATCCCTCATGGTAGCCAGATGGCTTGCAAAGAACCTCTGTCACATGTCATTGACTTCTCCAAGACATGAAGGATATAAAACACCTTTTGTGATGCATCATTGTTTAGTGAGTTGGTGAGCCGCGCTAGGCCAGCGACCGTGGCAAGAACGAAGTCTCGCCACCGTTGCACGCAGAGCGAGCACAGGGCACAGACAAATACGCAGTCGTTATTGATCACTGAAAGCAATACCTTTAAGAAAGCACGATTTTAAAACAAATAACACGCATACAATTAATAAGAAGTCGATTTTTTTAAATATAATTCAACTTGAAATTGTGCTAATGATAAGATTCTTATCATTTAAAAGTAAAAAAAATAATCTTGATTTGAATTAGTTATCTCTGTCCGGTCCTGTCTCACCAATCTCTTCAGTAGATTTCGGTGCCCAGTGCCTTGTCCATCACTCACCACCACTCACCACCACTCACCACCACTCACCACCACTCACAACCACTCACCATCACTCACCACCACTCACCACCACTCACCATCACTCACCACCACTCACAACCACTCACCATCACTCACCACCACTCACCACCACTCACCATAACTCACCACCACTCACCACCACTCACCATCACTCACCACCACTCACCACCACTCACCACCACTCACAACCACTCACCATCACTCACCACCACTCACCACCACTCACCATAACTCACCACCACTCACCACCACTCACCATCACTCACCATCACTCACCACCACTCACCACCACTCACAACCACTCACCACCACTCACAACCACTCACCATCACTCACCACCACTCACCATCACTCACCACCACTCACCACCACTCACCTCCACTCACCACCACTCACCATCACTCACCATCACTCACCACCACTCACCATCACTCACCACCACTCACCACCACTCACCATCACTCACCATCACTCACCACCACTCACCACCACTCACCACCACTCACCACCACTCACAACCACTCACCATCACTCACCACCACTCACCACCACTCACCATCACTCACCACCACTCACCACCACTCACAACCACTCACTACCACTCACAACCACTCACCATCACTCACCACCACTCACCATCACTCACCACCACTCACCATCACTCACCACCACTCACTACCACTCACCATCACTCACCATCACTCACCACCACTCACCATCACTCACCACCACTCACCATCACTCACCATCACTCACAACCACTCACCATCACTCACCACCACTCACCACCACTCACCACCACTCACAACCACTCACCACCACTCACCATCACTCACCACCACTCACCTCCACTCACCACCACTCACCACCACTCACCACCACTCACCATCACTCACCACCACTCACCACCACTCACAACCACTCACCACCACTCACAACCACTCACCATCACTCACCACCACTCACCACCACTCACCATCACTCATCACCACTCACCATCACTCACCACCACTCACCACCACTCACCATCACTCACAACCACTCACCATCACTCACAACCACTCACCATCACTCACCACCACTCACCATCACTCACCACCACTCACCACCACTCACCTCTACTCACCATCACTCACCACCACTCACCACCACTCACCATCACTCACCACCACTCACCATCACTCACCACCACTCACCACCACTCACCATCACTCACAACCAATCACAACCACTCACCATCACTCACCACCACTCACCACCACTCACCATCACTCACCACCACTCACCACCACTCACCATAACTCACCATCACTCACCACCACTCACCATCACTCACCACCACTCACTACCACTCACCATCACTCACCACCACTCACCACCACTCACCACCACTCACCATCACTCACCATAACTCACCACCACTCACCACCACTCACCATAACTCACCACCACTCACCATCACTCACCACCACTCACCATCACTCACCACCAGGTCACAGAGCGTGAGGAGGGGATGATGCCGACTGCTTGCAAAGCAACCCTCAAGGGAAAAACACCCACACGTGCATCTGTTTAGACCTAATTCTAATACACGGCACTGATTCAGCCTGCCTTACTGCGAGGCGCTTTCAGCCATGAGTGGGTTTATTATCCATAATATAGAGGGTGGGGGAGGGGGTTGGAGTTAGATGGCGTGAATATGAATGTGTCGTTGAGTCCGCCACCACCCGACATAGACAATTAGTACGGCTTGTCACGTAAACAAACGGTGCTAGTTCAGTACTAACCAGTGTGTTGGAGAGTAAACACAACAACATTACTCTCCAACATACCGGTAGGTGCTGAACTAGTGACGAATTGGCACGTTTTGTTTACGTGACAACCCTTACAAATTGGCTGCGTCGGGTGGTGGCGGGTTTAACGACACATGCATATTCATGGAATCTAACCGAAAAAAAATATCGATTAAGGATAATATTGGTCGCGAAAGTCCTACTACTACAACGTGTTAAAGTACGCTTATTACACACGTGCGAGCAAATCGGAGAAACCCCCCACAAACACACACGTGATGGGAACAACGCTCTGAACACGTGTTTTTGCCGAGCACAGGCCTCAAGGGGCCCTCGTTTGCCAAACGGCCAGTAACAAACAGCCTCGAGAAAGTACAAGCGTCGAGGAAACATCGGGCACGTGCCACGCGAAACAACCCTCCACCCCACAAACTGAAACCCGGAGCCAGCCAATCACAACACAAGGCACAGGATCACAATGGTGTCAAGTCTGCAGTGGCGTTCACAAATAACCACCACCACCACCACCAACAAGAACAACGTAGTAAAGATTACGCCCATGCATGGTTGAGTCATGAAAGTGAAAATGCGACGTGGTGTGATATTTTAATGTAGTTCATTAGAATACGGAATTATGTGTTAAATCACATTGAGGGGGCGGGGGGGGGGTTGTTACACCCACTCTGGTACTCTGACAGCTTATTTGAGTGCTCACACAAAGGCGCACTATGGAAACAAAATGTGTAAACTGTAATTGAATGTTCTCAGTGTGCTCGTGTTTTCCAACGGTAATAAATAAATACATTTACTTATAAAGGTCCTGGAAGGGTGATCCCTTCGCCCACCTCTCCAAAACATCTCTCCCTCAATGGGTCTCTGTAACTCGGTGCAGTCTGGTTTCTGTCAAGGCCATACTTGCGAGACTGCTCTCCCACGTGCGCTAATGTGCCGTGTGTTCTATTTGTCTCAGAAGGTGCATCACTTCCATTCTCCAAGTTCCCCTGGAATGTGTCCACTGCTCTTGACACCTCCTGTGAGGCCCTCCATAGCTACGTGACTTCTCCAGGGGGCACGTCTGTCTCTTCCTTCGGGCAACTCACATCGAACCGCTCCCTCCGACGTTGCCATGCCAAGACTGTCCATACAATATGCAAACACAAAACAATCGTGAGCACCGCCGTGGAGAATGCAAGTGACGGAATAAATAACGAGTCAATGAACCTCCTTCCAGTCTGTTTCTGCACGTACACAAAATATAGCGAGCTTCAACAATGTTTTAACACTGATGTGGGACTAGCGTTTTAGATGAAACAAGAATGGATAATACACTGTAACATGACAACAAATGTAACGTTAACAGCTTCAAGAAGTCAAAGAGTCTCCACGTGTTCGCCATCGTTGTCAACACGTGGCCTGGAATCCTCTCCAGGAGGTCTCCAGAGCCCGGAAGGGGCAGCATGTGTCACGTGGTGGCGTTGCAACATTCTCAGAGGTGTCAACTTTTAGAAGCACCCTACATATAACGACACGTGGAACATTTTGTCTGCTTGTTCACCACCAGTACGTGTGGTGAACACCCAGACAAGATTCCTTGTTCACCACCAGTACGTGTGGTGAACACCCAGACAAGATTCCTTGTTCACCACCAGTACGTGTGGTGAACACCCAGACAAGATTCCTTGTTCACCACCAGTACGTGTGGTGAACACCCAGACAAGATTCCTTGTTCACCACCAGGACGTGTGGTGAACACCCAGACAAGATTCCTTGTTCACCACCAGTACGTGTGGTGAACACCCAGACAAGATTCCTTGTTCACCACCAGTACGTGTGGTGAACACGCAGACAAGATTCCTTGTTCACCACCAGTACGTGTGGTGAACACGCAGACAAGATTCCTTGTTCACCACCAGTACGTGTGGTGAACACCCAGACAAGATTCCTTGTTCACCACCAGTACGTGTGGTGAACACGCAGACAAGATTCCTTGTTCACCACCAGTACGTGTGGTGAACACCCAGACAAGATTCCTTGTTCACCACCAGTACGTGTGGTGAACACCCAGACAAGATTCCCTGTTCACCACCAGTACGTGTGGTGAACACCCAGACAAGATTCCTTGTTCACCACCAGTACGTGTGGTGAACACCCAGACAAGATTCCTTGTTCACCACCAGTACGTGTGGTGAACACCCAGACAAGATTCCTTGTTCACCACCAGTACGTGTGGTGAACACCCAGACAAGATTCCTTGTTCACCACCAGTACGTGTGGTGAACACCCAGACAAGATTCCTTGTTCACCACCAGTACGTGTGGTGAACACCCAGACAAGATTCCTTGTTCACCACCAGTACGTGTGGTGAACACCCATACAAGATTCCTTGTTCACCACCAGTACGTGTGGTGAACACCCAGACAAGATTCCTTGTTCACCACCAGTACGTGTGGTGAACGCCCAGACAAGATTCCTTGTTCACCACCAGTACGTGTGGTGAACACCCAGACAAGATTCCTTGTTCACCACCAGTACGTGTGGTGAACACCCAGACAAGATTCCTTGTTCACCACCAGTACGTGTGGTGAACACCCAGACACGATTCCTTGTTCACCACCAGTACGTGTGGTGAACACCCATACAAGATTCCTTGTTCACCACCAGTACGTGTGGTGAACACCCAGACAAGATTCCTTGTTCACCACCAGTACGTGTGGTGAACACCCAGACAAGATTCCTTGTTCACCACCAGTACGTGTGGTGAACACCCAGACAAGATTCCTTGTTCACCACCAGTACGTGTGGTGAATGCAGACAAGATTCCTTGCAAAAGGATTCCATTTGGCGTTTGAACGTCTTAACACCTGTTTTATTCTTGACTTAAAGGGTAAAACCTATTCTTATTTTTTCATACTTTTCAAAATATATCCTAAATGTATTATATCGCTTTGAATCAAACTGGAATGCACACCAACAGAAAGGATGGTTCTTGCCTATAAACGTCTGGCAGTTCAGCAGCACTGATCCAGCACGGATGTCTGGTTTTGCCGATGTCGACAACCGATGTGGAAGAGCCGTCCAGAGCTGGCGTGCGTTAAACTTTTAACGCCGGGGAAATGATGCGCACCAAGAAGGCTGTCTGGCTCAGGATAAAAAATGTAGTTTCCTGTTGTAGAAATTCATTTTGTTTACCCCGGCACCAGAATAGAAGCCGCATTCGCCAGGTTTACCTGTGTCACCAAAAATGACACAAAGGCAGTGCCATGAAGAAGAAGAAGAAGAGGAAGAAGAAGAAGATGAAGAAGAAGAATAATAAGAAGAGGAAGAAGAAGAGGAAGAAGAAGAGGAAGAAGAAGAGGAAGAAGAAGAAGATGAAGAAGAAGAGGAAGAAGAATAAGAAGAGGAAGAAGAAGAAGATGAAGAAGAAGAAGAGGAAGAAGAATAAGAAGAAGATCGCAGAACTAAGCCATTCACAAGCTCCACGATTCCGGGAATGCTGCAGTCGAGCTTTGAAAGCATTCCATGGCATTGAAAGTGATTGCCCACTTGGTGCTGTGGGGGGGAGTGTGTGCGTGTCTTTGGGGAGCGTAGTTGTTAGCGCTACGCTGTGCTACGAACCCGAGGATCCGAGTTCGATTCCCGCTCACGGCCACCAACACCGGTGACAATCATTTGAACCGGTCCTGGGCCTCCCCTTGGTCGACTCAACCTCAAGTGAGTACCTAATGTGGTGTGTATACATCGCCACTGGGGAGACAAAGGCGGCCGGTCGTGGTTTTGGCCACCCACCCCCTTTGTGCGCCGTTCTGGCCTTCATAGGTGCTCATTGCTAGCAGCACTTGCCCCAACAGACTGTTTAGGCTACACGGGGTTTTTTTTTGTGTCTTTTTGGCACATTTTAGATCCACCAACTGATGGTCGCAAGTGATGTCCTGGAATATTCTGGAACAAATGACGACGCGATGAAGCAGTCGGTGCATACCAAGGAGAGAGGGGCAAACATTCACGGTTCATTCCCCAGATCGCCCCACATGTCCTCCCGAACACGGTCCAGTCGTAACTTTGCCCAGACATAGCCACATTTTACCTGCACTTGATTGACTATTCTATTTGTATACGTACAGGTCACCACCACCACCACCACCAGCTCCTCTCACGACCATGTGATGTAAGGATCCACCCGGGACCTGTTGCACACGAAACTGGCTCCATGGCTCCGTCTGTCAGTGCGGAAAGCCCTCTCGGATTCGGCTGTCACCTCCGTCATAAACAACATGGGATGGGGGAGCGGGGCTAGGAGGTGCGACACGTCTTGGCTGGGTGGTGGAGGGGGACCTTACACAGTTGGCGACGCGTGTGTCCTGGTGACACCGGGCGTCGAGTGTCTTGAATGTGAAAGGGGGTTTAGATTAGGTCATTCGGGAACGTTTAATAGCGGTCGACGTTTTCTCTCGAATTCACGGGTCACATCCCTCTGTCACATGCACGCAGGGCCGGATTAACGTTCTTTGTAGGCCCTTGGGCACTTCCGTTTCGTTCGGGCCTGATACCTTCAGTGATACCTTCAGTGATACCTTCAGTGATGACACCTTGCCCTTGCCTTGCACTACTCTCTATTGAGACTGAGATTGTGCGAGAAACGCAACTTGAAGATGTTATTGATAATTTTGCAAGAAAATGTTTCGATAAGTTCACCTCTGGTTGTTAATTTCTCTCACCTTATGGGAACAACCGATTGACATGACTCTGTCTCTTTGTATACACAATGTGCCTATTCTTGCTATATGTTGCACACTCGAAATGAAGGACGTGGGCAGGTGCTCCAAATCGAGGGCAAATACATTTATTGTGGTCAATCTGTAAGATGCAACAGCACGTGTGTCACACACAGCAATTCTTCAACTGAGTCGCCATTAAACACGTGACTGGTGTCCAAGTGCGGTTAATCAATAACCATGCCAGCCCCGGACAGGCCCAACTCCGTTATCGCATGCTGCTGTACACATATGCATTGATGCACTGCACAGCACATCAGGACTTTCACATAACCACACTTTACTCCCTTGCTGCACAAGAAAATAATTAAAAGAGCGGTCCATTCCTAATGTGCCACATATATTAATATATTTATTAAAGAAAATATCTTGTTTATTTTTTTATCATACAAACAACAACAAAAACATGATGAAACAAATCGTAGCCCCTTTTCGCTTTCATAGTCCCTATGCACAGTGCCTACTGTGACCTATTGGATAATACGGCCCTGGTGGATGAGTGGGTGGGTGAATGAGTGAGTGGGTGGCGCGGAGAGTGGGTAGGTGAATGAGTGAGTGGGTGGCTGGGTGAGTGGGTGAGTGGGTGGGTGGGTGAATGAGTGGGTGGCTGGGTGAGTGGATGAGTGGGTGGGTGGGTGAGTGGGTGGGTGGGTGAATGAATGAGTGAGTGGGTGGCTGGGTAAGTGGGTGGGTGAGTGGGTGGCTGGGTGGGTGGGTGAATGAGTGAGTGGGTGAGTGAGTCGGTGGGTGAGTGAGTGGGTGGGTGAGTGAGTGGGTGGGTGAATGAGTGAGTGGGTGAGTGGGTGAGTGAGTGGGTGGGTGGGTGAATGAGTAAGTGGCTGGGTGAGTGGGTGGCTGGGTGAGTGGGTGGCTGGGTGAGTGGGTGGCTGAGTGGGTGGCTGGGTGAGTGGGTGGCTGAGTGAGTGGGTGGCTGAGTGAGTGGGTGGCTGGGTGAGTGGGTGAGTGGGTGAATGAGTGAGTGGGTGGCTGGGTGAGTGGGTGAGTGGCTGGGTGCGTGAGTGGCTGGGTGAGTGAGTGGGTGGCTGGGTGAGTGTGTGAGTAGTCCCTAGGCACAGTGTCCACTGTGACCTATTGGATAATACGGCCCTGGTCCCACGATGCAAATTGTCCCATTGGGGCAACGACCTCGACCTCGTCTTTGTTGCCGTCCTCGCGCGCGCCGCGCCTCGTGGCCAGCGCAGCCTGTGCCACGCAGGTGCCCATCACATCGGCATGTGCTGATGGCACTCACGCACGTGCCAGGGGGCCACGCGTAGGGGCGGCCTGCGTGAGCGGCGGCACCTTGCAGGCTGCCGGAATCAACCGGCGGCGGAGGGAGGCGATGTTCTCAATAACGCGACCTCTTTGGGGATTTTTGATCCGCGGAGAATATCGTTCGCGTGAGGAGAAGGCGACAGGAGAGTCCGACCCACCGCCCGCCGATTCGAGGAGCGAGCGAGCGAGCGAGCAGGCAAGAGGCAGCCAGGGAGTGAATAGTTCGTGGTTCGTCGTCGTTGTGCGAACGTGCAATATTTTATACTCTTTGTTTTTTTTCGGTAAAGAACCAAACACTATATATAATAATAATCCGCCTGAGGACGACCGCTTGTGTTGCGATCGAAACGTCGTGATATGTTATTTCATTTCATTTTATACCTACGTGACTTTACCGAAAGAACCAAAGAGTATGGATTCCTGCAGTCACGAAAGCTTCACATCAAGAGTGCAATATTTAGTCCAAAGGCGAGATATAATGGGCGCGCAGAGCACGGTTGCACAAGAGGGACACGAAACTCTCGAGAAATGTTTACGTGGACATAAGCGCTCGCCTGTTGTCGGTCCGTGCGCATGGAGAGAGCGAAAAAAAGCAAACCGCTCTCTGATGAAACTTGAGACCAATGAGTCAATGTGGAGAGATTACGCAGACTGGAAATATTAGACTTAAATATTACCGTGTATACATTCGCGCAGGATTACATTTCCCAGCGTAACAGCCACGAGCAGCTTACGGTCAACATTGAGCTCCCCCACCGAACAAGCGGGAGATGTGTTACTACCCCCACCCACCCCGTGTCGCAGAGTCGTGCGGTGCGTACAGACCGCACTGGCTGGTCACTCGGGTGCGGCACTGCTACCACTCCGCTCGGGAGAGCGGTGTCAGCCGAGTGCCGAGCTTCCGTGGCCCCATCGGCCAAGCGACGGCGGCGTGACCACGTCGACACCGTTTCACGAGCGGAGGGTGACGGTCTGGACACCGCGCACATTCGCCAGCGTGGCCAGCGCTTGAGCGGAGCGTGTTTGGGCGGAGCGCGAGAGAGCACGCGATTACCTGGAAACATCGCAGAGGGCATTTAGGGTCGCGGCACCATAAGAGGAACAAACAACAGCGGGGTTCACGTGGTTGATGGTAATGCCAGTAATGCCGGCATCGAGTTACAGCGGTGCTAATGCGCACAACCGCGCGGGGTATGTGGGAGGACCACGGGGCGGGGGGGGGGGAGATGTATTGATTCACTTCTCTATAGTACAGAGGCGCGACACCTGCACTTGGCGGAATTGAAACGAGTAGCCGCTAACACGGGGTACTCGTGGATGGAAACGCGCGAGTCCAGTGGGAGATGTTTGATTCCCGTGTCGGCTCGTGACCAACCATTTCAATAACAATCGGTTTTAACCCTTTCTGGAAATAAAATTATTATTGTCAAAAAGGGTAAAAACCTGTTTTTATTCTTTATCATTTTAGATACTGGAAAAACGGTCCCATAGATACAACTTTTGTCATCAGTTTATGAAGATTTGTTGTATTTTTTACCTGTAACTGGTTGATGTGTTTTACCAGCTGAAGCCAACTGAGCTATATAGCTCTTTTTCAGAAGCTACCTGGTCACAAATGATAGCTCAACGAAGTGGCTTATCGTGTGGACATTTATAATAGCTAAATCATCTAAAAGCACCTTTCCAAATGTGGAGGGGGAAAACCAGAGGACACAGGGAAAAAGTCGATGCGACCACTCAAAATATACAGGCATCAGGGTCGACCTCATTACCTCCTGCATACCAGGCGAGAGAGATCACATTTCGCCACCCTGGCGCCCCTCTCGTCACCATGGATGCCCATGGCCTTCCACAGTGAACATTTCACCGTCAGCCAAAGCTGAACGAGTAGCGGAAGAGCCAATGGCCTATCCAGCCAATGGATGTTAACTACCTCGCCTGGTATACCGGAGGTCGTGGGCACGCTCCCCACCCTGACACCTGTATATTTGGAGTTTGCATGTTCTCCCCGTGCTCACTTCGATTTTTCTCCAGTTGACCCCTGCAAGTTTAGAATCAGCGGGCGTTTATAGCAGTGGCTCTTAACCTGGGGTGCAGAGTGCACCCCCAGGGGGTGCAGCGTACACCCCCTGGGGGTGCGAGATGCCCTTTCTGGGGGTGCGAGACATGGACAGGTTTCATTTTTTTTAAGGTAAATAATCGAAAACACAAATTAACCACGGGCACGTAAGTACAACTTATTGTGTTTAATCAAACCTCATGTGTGTATTAACAGTGTACATTTTGTTACGATTGAGAACCAAACGGGTGCAAGGTTGCAGTCAAGGTTAAGAACCACTGGTTTAGAGTATTTGGCTGCTATAAATTTCCACACGACGATGAGAGCCATTCCTGTGGAGCTGTCATTCGCGATAGCCAGGTCGCTTGCCGGGGTAACAATGAGAACTAAACAAGTTGATAGTTTATAGCCCCTGGGCTAGAAAAAATTAACAAGATCGTAGAGAATCGTGGTTCAGAGCCAACGGCTGGCACGCCCGAGAGAGTTTGCGAGTGTACCGAACAGGCGCCGGTCGCTTTGCGGGCTGTGGGACACGCGCCCTGGCAACGGAGCGGTCTGCAGTGCAGAATACATTAAGGTGCGAGGGGTGTGGTAAATAAGGTTTAGCCCGACGGTAGGACGATAAATCCCATTACCCTTACAAACATGTCAGAGAGATTTCCTGTTCAAATGAGCAGTGTTTGGTTGGCGCGCAGCCCTCCGCGTTCGTTTTCTTACTGCCCTGAGCCTGTGCTGAGAAATTCCACATTCCTACTGTGGCGGTGAAACGGAGAACGATGAATTCCACGTTCGTTATAAGCACCGACGTTCAAACAAAGGGAATATATATACGTACAAAATGAATCAAACAAATGTTTGTCAGCATTTTTTTTTGTAAAAATAAATAAATCCCCCATTACAATTAGAATAACAACAGTGTTATCGCAATACTTGTTAACAACCATATGTCAAATAATGCATCTAATATGAGTCACTCATTATTTGCATCACAGCAAAAGATTAAACAACATTGACTCGACACACCACGTGACTGTTTTTGAAGTCGGCGTTTCGATTCCGTGGGACAGATCCCAACATTTTCTCCATCATAGAGGGGGCCACTTTGAGCATTAGTCGAATCACATCCTCCCACATTTCTGTAAACACCGCGAAAAATATTGGATCGCAGAGAGCGCACGGCTTTTGGGTGGCTTTTGGGTGGCTTTTGGGTGGCTTTTGGGTGGCTTTTGGGTGGATTTTGGGTGGCTTTTGGGTGGCTTTTGGGTAACGTTTGAGCCGTCAGAATGGAGGTGGGGATAAAAAAAAAAAAAAAAAAAATCGCAATTCACGCACCGGCGGTCGCTCTGAGACTCTCGCCGCACCGGGGCACCGCCATCAGGGTTCAAGTGGTCAGGTGCTGGTGGGCAACACGTGGCGTCCGCCCAGCAGACTTTAACATTTCGCTTCTGTGCAGCGAAATGTTAAAGTCTGCTGGTGCCGGCAGACGGCACGGGCTGACAACCTGACAATTAGACGACACGTGCTGACAAAATATGGAAGTCTACTGGTGCCAGCAGACGGCACTGGCTGACAATCTGCCAGGAGGCTTTTAGAGCATTCTTGTGGCTTTCATTTAAATGTCACCAACTGCAGATGCAGCAGAAGCACATTTATATTCATTCTGACTTCCCAAAAGCATTAAGTAAGTTTCCCCCAAGGGAGGCCAATTACATTTAAATTTGATTACGGAGTGGGCTAAATGGGTGAGAGCAGACATTTGTCTTGGGGCGGAGCGGCGGGCTCAGCCGAGGATTACCGCGCCTCCTCGCTTCTTAAACGACCCCTTCGGTAATAGACGCGGCCACAGCTCCATGCTCGCCATCTCCGTTACTGATGACGCTTGGATGATTTCCGCAGCTGGCAAAGGGCAGATCAAAGTATTGGTTGTAGTAAGAGACTGGGTGTCAAGTGTGTGGGGATTATCGGGTGGGTCTCACAAGGGGTTTTTTTTTTTTTGCGTGGTGCGCAAAACCGCTGCTGATGGACGGCCAGCGGGTCGGTGCTCGAAGTGTTTGAAGTGAGTGGAGTTTTCTTTTTTTGGGAAGGTGCCGGTTTGTCTTGTTGGGTGCCCAAATCCAACAGGAGACGTCGGAGTGCTCTGCCGCACTCGCGTGAGACTGACCGCGCGTCCCCCACCGCCGTGGGTATGGTCAGTTGCAATTTACATCCCCCCGGCTTGCGAGCGGTTAGATGCGGCTCAAAACGCGGAGGGAGGCGATGACTTCGAGGCGCGGCGAAGAGCGCGGACGCTCGCCCGCTAGGAGCCGGGCGACAGCCCGCGCGCCTTCCCGTCGCGCCTCCGTCGCATCGGACCCGCGGGGCCCGCGCAGAGAGACGGCTGCGGTGGAAGGCGGCGCCCTCGGCGCAGGAGGCCGACGCGACGGGGTGCGGCGAAGGCGACTTCCCCGGAGAGGTGACTCCCTCGTCGCCAAGTGAGGGGACGCTCCACGGGAGAGGGCCTCTCGTCCTGGCGAGGACTCCCCAGGGGTAACCTTGACCCGGTGCGCCAAGGTGGATGGGTCTGGAGCAACCAACACAGGCCTCTGACCGCCCCCCCCCCCACCCCACCCCTCAGAGTCCCTGGATGGTTTGATTTGTTTAAGCCCTTACCGAAACTCTGGCTCGCTGAGAGCAATCTTATTTGTGGAAGGTGGTCCGATATTTCACGCTGTCCACATTAACACGAATTATTCCTAGCCCCGGCACAGACTCTTGTAAATACTTCTAAAATGCCCCCCCCCCCCCCAGCTGCCGCCCCTCCTCAACCTCCCTCCACCTGCAGATGAGTAACAATTAAAATATGAATTATATACACGTGTTTGGGTGCCGGCACAGAGGTGGAGTTCAGCTGAATCCATGTGGGTGACAACTGCACGGATGCAACTGGGAGGGGGGGAAAACCCCACAAACATTGAACGAAGATTTCAGAGCAAACGAATTGGAGCGTGAAAGCAGCGAGAAGTAACGAACAACATGGGTGATTTCTGAATTGCAATTCACAAATAGAAGCATGGAACTACAACACGTCACGGAGATTCACCTCGATCAGCAGCACAGAGGTTCTTCTTCACCGTGACTGCAGCCTTGCACCCCTTTGGTTCTCAATCGCAACAAAATGTACACTGTTAATACATCCAGAGGTTTCATTAAACAAAAGAAGTTGTACTTTACATGCCACTGCTTAATTTGTGTTTTTATTATTATTTACCTTCCAAAAAAATCTGCCCATGTCTCGCACCACCAAGAAAGGGCATCTCGCACCCCCTGGGGGTGCACGCTGCACCCCAGGTTAAGAGCCACTGCTCTAAACGCACGCTGATTCTAAACGTGCAGGGGTCAACTGGAGAAAAATCGAAGTGAGCACGGGGAGAACATGCAAACTCCAAATATACAGGTGTCAGGGTGGGGAGCGAGCCCACGACCTCCGGTATACCAGGCGAGGTAGTTAACATCCATTGGCTGGATTGGCCATTGGCTCTTCCGCTACTCGTTCAGCTTTGGCTGACGGTGAAATGTTCACTGTGGAAGGCCATGGGCATCCATGGTGACGAGAGGGGCGCCAGGGTGGCGAAATGTGATCTCTCTCGCCTGGTATGCACGAGGTAATGAGGTCGACCCTGATGCCTGTATATTTTGAGTGGTCGCGTGGAATTTTTCCCCGTGTCCTCTGGTTTTCTCCCTCCACATTTAGAAAGGTGCTTTTAGATCATTTGGCTGTTATAAATGTCCACACGATAAGCCACTTCGTGACCAGGTAGCTTCTGAAAAAGGGCTATGTAGCTCAGTTGGTTTCAGCTGCTAAAACATATCAGCCATTTACAGATACGAAATATAACAACAGATCTTCATTAACTGATGACAGAAGTTGTATTTAAGGGACTTTTTCCAGTATCTAAAACGATTTAAAAAAAAATAAGAATATGTTTCACCCTTTCTGGCAGTACTAATTTAGATTAGGTTTTACCCTTTTTGACAATACTAATTTTATTTCCAGAAAGGGTTAAAACCGATTGTTATTTTTCATCACGACAGAAGTTGCGCTGGTGGAAATGTTTGGTCACGAGCCGACACGGCAACCAAACATCTCCCACTAGACTCGTGCGCACCCCAGGTTAAGAACCACTGCCCTATAGCTCGGCAGTAGCACGGCATTGCACCACCATGAATTTCCCATCGCTGACGACGAGATTGGCGGATCGGATTTAGGGTCAACAAACCGAAAAGGGATCACATCCACGTTGCGTTAGATTGTTTTTTGGTTTTCTTTCTCCACGGCACCATCCCAGCAATCATCGCCGACTCTGCCTCTTGCTTCGCCATTCACTCCCCCGACTTGCAATGCACCTCGTGCTGTGTTGCAACCCCTTACGGAGCCCGCGTTCTCTGGCAGGCCCATTAAGCTAATGCACAATTGAATGCTGACCCATGGCACGCATTAAAAAAATGGGAACACTCCGTGCGCAAATTACTCAATGGACAACAGCCTGTTAATATTCGTGTCGTCTAATTATGTAAATCGGACGCGCGCATTAAATCTGCTTTGTGAGCAGTGGCTCCATCTCGTAAGACTCCATGGCGCCTGAGCGCAGATGGAAATGCACCTCTTGGCTTCAACAGCAGCCTCTGTGCGGACACCCAACTCTGGGTGCCAAAATGCCGACACAACTGCGGACGGCCGCCGTCCTTCGCGAGGTCAGTCCGTGTCGCCGCACCGGTGAGCATCCCAAACGGCGTCGCGAACCGAGGGCGCGCGTCACCCGCGACGGAGCGCACGAAGACACCGTCGTCGTCATCATCCCACGTGTAAGCCGCGATGGCGTTGGACTCGAACGCGTCGCTGTTAGCCACCCGGGGCGAGGTCACACCGAGATGTCACACGCGCGTACGACAAAGAACACCAGAACATACGAACGTTCGCTTTTCGCGCTGGGTGACTCCTGCAGACGCACTTGTGGATGTGGAACTTCGTTCGCGAGGCGTGCGTGGCCAACCGCGCTCGCCAGAGATGTCGTGGTCGAATCCCATGCATCGCCCGCGTGCGATGCCCTGTTTGCGAGTTGCGCCTTTTCTCAAACGGGCGATTCCCGTGCATTTGAACTTCCGTGCGCTGAAGCGGAATTCTGAACGAGAATTGTGACCCAAAAAAAAGTGATCCAAGAGGCAGTCCATTCGTTTGAATTCGAGATGCGGGAATTGGATTTGAAACAAATGGAACGTCCGTGGATAAATGCCAATACTCTCGGAGCGTCTCCATAGCAATGGTACGCAGACAATGCAACACATATCCGTCTCTCCACATTAAACTAAATATAAATAAATAATCCACACATCCCATCAGCCCCGCAGCCTTCTGAAAGTGCATACTTTCAGCAGCATCGGTTCAACACAGGCACATTGAACTGGTTTCAACATCCACTGTCTCATCAGCAGGTCGGCTTGCTTGAACCAGTGCTGATGAGCTGCCAAATGTTTATTGTATCGGCAAGGACCCTCTCTGTTCGTAATGGGTCTTAGTTTGACACTAAACTACATGATACACGACACAAGACTAATTAGCGTGATCAATGGACCGCCAATCAATGAATGGGATGATTTGACAGCCCGAGGATTATCCATTGATTTTATAAATTAAAGAAATAGCCATTGAATGGGGATTCTAAAAGAGGCCCTACACAGTATATGGCATCACATTCATTTGAAGGCAGATTCCTGGCTCTTCGTTTGAATTCAACGGGAGTATATCAGCAAACCGAAGATGACAACAACAACAACAACAACAACGATAAAGAAGATGACTATGATGATCGTGATGGAAATTATAACAAATTCAGCAAAAATGTTGATGATGTTACACAAAAACAGGACAAACCATAGTTGTAATAATCGGGGTTTTTTATTACCGGTAATTACCACAAAGTGACAATTCGGGATCAGCACTGCTCGGGAAATGCCTCCGTCCAACACAGGCTGGGGACACCGGCTGAGATGCCAAGGACACCCACGAGGCTCGTGACCACTCTGCGTGATTAGGCCTCAAGGAGCAGGGCAGTTTATGTTATGGATTAATCGCTCGCGTGATAATGGCGAATGATCCTATTAAAGAGATTATCCTTATTGAATGCTCTTCCTGCCGTCGCTTTTGCTTGCACAGCACGTACCTGGGGCCTTCAGGTTGAGGGCGTTACATGTATTGCTGGAGAATAAGATTAAAGCCGATGGCTGCACATGTGGGCTGTTGCACAACATGGGGATGCTGTGTCCCCTTGACCAGGAGACAACAGACAGAGAGGCAGACCGTGCAGCCGAGGAAAATGCACCGATGTGTTGAGTGAATTCTGGACAATTGCGGTGACGTAATTCTTGGAGTCAAAGGTCAAAGGGATGACCTGTCAAATCAGCATTTGTGACGTATCTCGTCTGCTGCTGAGCCAGTCGTCGAAATTCCACATTACTGCGGTCAGGAGCAAAGTCCATCCATGAGGACATTCACTGTCGACTTCCCCATGAAGAGGAACTCATCATTGCGTGACCCAAGGGGGCTATGGAGCTGAGTCAGCCTCTAACCGGGACTTGAACTCACAACCTTCCGACTTGCGAGCCGCTCGCTCTGACCGCTCGCTCTCATGCTGAGCCCACCTGACCGGCCAATTCTCGGAGGGGGATTTATTTATAGCTAAACTGAAAACGTGCACGTCGTTTAAATGGGCCATTTAAATTCACAGCTGCGTTATAAAACGCAAACCGTTCGGTTGCGTGACGCTGGCTCAGCATTACCAAGGGACGCGAATTTGATTTATTCATTCCCAAAGAAGAGCATCTCGAACACAGTGTTGGTGGCTTGGGGTGTCTGGTCGCATTTGCTCATAAACCAGTTTGTTCTCGGATCTCCCAGTGAAGCGACCAACCCCGTAGGACTGCAGTTAGATTTCCACACTGACCACAGGCGCTCAAACAGCCTCTAAATCTTTCAGCTGAGATACAAACTTGTGACATGTATTACATCGCGCTTGATGTGGGCACAACGTTGATAACCGGTCGGCGAATAGTGCACGTTCGAAAAATCCCCACGAATTTAAACACATGAACGAATTGCAACTCGAACGGGGAGGTTTTCCTTTTGAAAAAAATATATATACCAGGCCTCAAATACAAAATTAAATATACGTTTGGATAAATAAATAAAACAATGAAGTTTGTACTTAAAGAAAAATGAAAATTGCCAAAAGTTGATCGTGAAATACAAAGTCCTGGAGCGTTAGGCAAAAAAAATCACGCCTCCAACATACATCGACAAGCACACTGATCCACAAACAAAATCCCGACGACAACAACAGCTCTTTGATAGTGCATTGTCTTTGAGCTGTACGTCTTTTGGCGTCATCTGGTCGAGCACCAATTGGGTCGAGGCTCAAAAGAAAGCCGTCCCTTGGTGTGGACCAATCAGTTTCAAGGACAATGCATATATTATCATAGTATGTTTTTGTTTGCATTTTGACTGCAGGTATTGTGGTTAATGCAGGCATGAATCCTCGTAAAAAGGTTTCAGTTTTGTTGCCAGAAAAAAGTGAAAAACTCTATTATTACATTTTGGTACTGGCAAAGGAGGTCTAATGATGTAGATGCTCACCCCGAGCCCTCATTATTTTGATAGTGCATTGTCTTTGAGCTGTACGTCTTTTGGCGTCATCTGGTCGAGCAACAACAGTGTTGTATATGCCGGGTATGAAAATTTTGATGAAAATAATAAAAAATTAAATGAAACTGGGAAAATTGCGCAATTATCCAAAATCATGCTAATTAATGTTATTATGCACATTCATTATGCTAATTAGAGAGATAATCGTATTAATTTATGTGAATGTATGCGATTATGCCAATGTGGGCAGTTATGATAATTAGGCTTAGCTTCGTTGCCCAGGGTCGTATCATCAATCGGGATAAGACAATTAATTGTATGAAGTTATGCAGGTGAGCTGTAAGTACGCCAGATTAAGCTCGGCTTCGTTGTCTAGGTTCGTATTATCAATCGGTATAATATAAATTATTCTCGCCTTAACATTTACTGATTATGTATTAGTGTGTTGTATGTCAGGTCTCCAAATTCAAATCTCACCGCAGGATACAGTTCTTATTATTAAGATTATTATGCATGAACTTAGGAAGGCACCACTCAGACACTTCTGTGTTAAGCAATTTTAATTTCTAAACAAAACCTTAACACTCTAATATGCGAATTCTTATGCTTGAAATTGTCAACACAGTACTCCAGGATATGTTCCCCTCATTGATCCATACATTTAACCCTCAATGATCACGTTTGATAATTGGGTAACAGTACAATCGATTACTTCCTCAGAGTACGCGAGCATACATGGCAAGAGGAGAAGTCCTTAAAAATACATGCAACGATATTCATACGAAAGGCAATAAAAGCAAATTATTACATCCAAAAGGCAAACGTATACGTCAATAGATTCATCGGCAAGATTATATAATTAACGATTATGTCTTGGAATAAGGGTGTACGACGGGGTGCATGCCCTCCTACGGGAGATTCTTATCTTTGGCTAAGTTTTAATTAATTCGTGGACAAGATTACGTGATAAAGAAACAGGTTTAACACAATATTCTCTCTGTGAGCGTGTAGATTCGTGACGAAGGTTTCAAAAGTTTAGTTTGTATCGATGAATCTATTGGTAATTTATGTGACTGGAAGAAAAGTCACATAAAACAAAATAAGAAGAAAAATATTAATGTACTTATAAACGACGTATTCTTATCACCCGATGAGCCGCGATGCCTTCACGGCCAGCTGATGGTTCGTGCACTTTATAATTCGTCTTCTTATTGTGCGGGTGCTTGGATTGTCTCTTTGGTAAATTCTTGTGTGAGCAGACGCCGGGAGCGTCGTGGGTTTGTGAGTGTGGGGGAGGGTTTGTGAGTGTGGGGGAGGGTATACGAACAACGGCTGGTTCCCTCTCTCTTGTCTTGGTTCCCAGCTAGTGCTGCTCGGTGTGCGTGTAGGTCGAACCCACGGCGCGCTCGCTGGCGCTGACACTCTTGCTCACGGGCGGCTGGTCAGGCTCTTTCCCCTGCTGGATGAGCCGAGTCGGCACAACGCTTGTCCGCTGGCAGCTGGCACCCTTGCTTGGTGACGCTGGTGGCGCTGCTGCGCGCTCTCTCTTGCTCCGTCTCTCTCTCTGGCGGTGCCGATTGCGCGTGCAGCTGGTTTTCTGCAATGCTGGCTTGGTCGATGCTTGTCCCTCTCCGCCCTTTCTCGAGGTTGACTGCTTGACGCTGAGAATAACTTTCAGCGATACTCTGTCGGTCCATGCCGAACTCAGCACAGAGCATCACCTCGCCCCTCTTCTCTGCGATGCACCACACGCATTGTTGTTGATCTCGAGGCCATGCTCCGGAGCTGGCTTGCTGTCCGCTTCCGAGCTGCTGTGTGTCTTCTTGTCGAGCTGATCTGTGTGTGTGGTGTCGCTGGTTATATGTGGAATTTCGCCCACCTCGGCTCGCCTTCTCACAAAGGATCGGAACTTCCTTTGATCTCGCTCTGTGTTGTGGGGGGGGGGTTGTACGTGTGTCCGTGTGTGTGTGTGTGTCCGTGTGTGTCCGTGTGTGTCCGTGTGTGTGTGTCCGTGTGTGTGTGTGTCCGTGTGTGTGTGTGTGTCCGGGTTCCGCAGGATTGGAAGGATGCCCTGGTGGTCCCCCTTTTTACAGTCTGTGCGGTCCCCCTTTAAGAAGGGGGACCGCACAGACTGTAACAACTACAGGGGCATCTCACTCCTCAGTGTGCCGGGAAAGGTCCTGGCAAGGATTATTCAGCATCGCCTTGCCAGGCACGCTGAGGAGAGGCTTGCGGAGCCCCAATGCGGTTTCAGGAAAGGGCGGTCCTGCACAGATGCCATATTTTCTGTCCGTCTGCTACAGCAGAGGTGTAGGGAATTCCAACAAGACCTACATCTCTGCTTTATTGACCTGGTCAAGGCCTATGATACCATCAGTAGGCCTGGGCTCTGGGTCGTTCTTCGTGCTTTTGGAGTACCTGACCCTCTGCTCACGATCATTAAGGACCTTCATGATGGTGAGCGGGCCCGGGTAAAACTACGTGGCCGGGAGTCAGAGCCATTCCCTGTACACCTTGGGGTGCGACAGGGATGTCCTCTGGCTCCCACATTATTTAACATCTATTTTGACCACGTAGTTCGTGAAGCCTTCAATAGCTGTACCGGGGGAATCTCCATATGGTACAGATATAATGGGAGGCTAATCGATGCCCGGGTGCGGTCAAGGGATGGCTCCCTATTGCTCAACCACGTTATGTATGCTGATGATTTGGTAATAGCTGCTCAGTCAGAGGAGGAGTTGAAGACGCTGCTGCTGAGACTGGAGCGTGCCACTAAGAGGTGGGGCCTTACCATCAGCCCCACCAAAACTAAGCACCTGCCTGGGTATTTTGTACCATCGGACACTTCACCCCCACAACTCCCAATCGGTGATGGGGCAGTTGTGGAGAGAGTGGAGAGTTTCCCATACCTGGGCAGTGTGCTTATGACTGGCTCCAGTTTAACAGCAGAGGTCTCACTCCGAATCAGTCGAGCGGCAATATCTTTTCATCGGTTGCGTAACGCTGTGTGGAAGCTACCTGGTCTGTCGCTCCGCACTAAGCTTCAGGTCTTCTTGGCCACGGTCATTCCCTCCCTTCTCTACGCTTGCGAAACGTGGACCCCCCTAATGGAACATCTTCGCCGGTTAGAAACATTTAGGCTGGCTTGCCTACGATCCATCCTGGGTTTAACCAGACTGGATTGTGTGAGGAGCTCACAAATCCTTGAAAGATCTGGGCAGGGTCCCATCGGTGAGCTCCTCCGGCAGGCAAGGCTGCGATGGCTGGGTCATGTAGCCCGCATGCCCAGCCACCGCATGCCGAAACAGCTTTTGTTTGGCCGGATTGAGGGGGCTAAGCGGGCGCGGCACGGGCTAGAGAGGAGATGGAGTGATGTGGTACAGGAGGACGTGGAGCTGAGTGGACTTGCCGATGACTGGTACCAGCGGTGTCAAGATCGGCCTCTGTGGAGGAGGCTCGTGAAGGATGCTACTGGGCAGTTGGAGGCAGTCGCCCTCCAACAACAACGGAGGGCGGAGGAGCGACGCTCACAACAGCGAGCGGAGCGCCGGGTGGCTAAAGCACAGCAGGTTGGCACAGTAGGGGGCACAGGTGGTGCATCAGCCAGTCATCTCAGTCAGTCGACCCGTGGCACCTGGGTCTGCCCCGTGACCTCCTGCCAGCGGGCGTTCGACACTTCACGTGGCCTCAGGGTGCACATAGCCTGGCACAAGCGTCGTGGTGACGTCACCGCCACTTAGTGGCGAATGGCGGTTGTTGTTGTTGTGTGTCCGTGTGTGTCCGTGTGTGTCATATTGTTTGAGGTAATCTGTTTCATCAAGGCATGGTTCCCTGTCGCCTTCCTCAAGCCATCCCGCCATCAAAAGAAAACAGATGCAAGATTTGTGATTTAACATTATCATCACCACGTATTTCTTAGGGTTTATTAATTTCGTCCCCCCGTCTGCGTCCTGGGTTTGTGCTGTTTGTTCTCGAGTTATTGTTATTATCTGATATCCCGAGATTAGAGAATAACCCTGACTGCCAGAATTATCCTTGATGCTTCGGTCAGGTCGTGTAGAAAATTATAAAAGGTGAAAATAACATTAGTATTGAATTAATAAATGAGGAACGAGTGTGAGGATCGATAATGTTAGCTTCATCTTTGGTCGCCAAGTTTTGGAATTTTTACCATTTGTTAGAAGAAGCATGCAAAAGTTAACCAAAACGAAACGCCTGTTTGTTATCCTTCGTCCGGGGGGGGGGGGGCGTGTGTGTGTTTTTATTTGACTTTATGAGTGACCCTTTCCGTTGGTGGGAGGGAAGGGTGTCATTATCTTTGCGAGAGTGACAAGACTGCTGCTCGAGAAGGAGGGTTCCGTTTGTTTGTGCCCCCAGCGAACCCGCGAGTGATTATATGAAAACAAAAATAATGGAAAAATCATTATTAATATCAAAGAATGGGAAAAGGCCTGTATATACAACATAGCAACCCCACCAGATGATGGCTCACCTTTCTCAGAATAAAACACAACTGTCAGAGGGCCGAACGTTTGTAGTCTACACGACGCTGCCACTGATAGCGTCATGTTGCAGTATTGTTCACTGAAACAGTCGAATATTCACGTCGTTATACAGTCGTAGTAGTAGTTTTATAGTCCATATTAATGTGTCGTTAAACCCGAGACCACCCGACACAGCCAATTACTAAGGTTTGTCACGTGCCAATTCGTTACTAGCTCAGCACACGCCGGTTGTGTGTTGGAGAGTAACCCCACAATTGGTTTATATCAACCCACCCCGTCGCGAACAGTCTCATCTACGCAGACAACTCAGGCCCGGACGATCTGGAACGGAAGGAATCTCACCCGGACGTCGACGCAAACCCCGAGGAGCGACGTGATCCAGGCCTGAGCCACGCATGCGATGTCCACCTCCAGATTATTTTGCTGCCTGTAAATGTCCAAATGGTGGAGCCACTTTGTTTGAGCTATTACGTGTGGCCAGGTCGCTTTTGAAAGATGAGTTAATACCCTAGTGGGGCTTTGCCTGGTAGGATGAGAATGGTTTAGTTTCATTATTTTGGGGTGATTTGTTTACCGTTCTTTTACCTTTGCACTCCTATCGCGCTTTTTGTAAATATTTTGTTTTTGTGACGTTCTTACACCGTGCCCCGACGGGACATCTGCGAAAAAGAGCTTTATGGCTCATCGGATTCTTCCGGTACAAATACATTTTCTGATTCTGATTCTATGTGTACATTTCGATGGCAAACTTGTTCGGTGGCCGTGGTTGCCTTGACGAAGCTCTCTGTCTGCACGTAGATCCCATCGCAGGTTGAACGAGCGCACAGCCACTGATCCAGTTGTCGACAGTCACTCACTCACTGACTCACTCGGACAGTCACTCCTCACTCACTCGGACAGTCACTCGGACAATCACTCACTCACTGGGACAATCACTCACTCACTCGGACAGTCACTCACTCACTGACTCACACGGACAGTCACTCACTCGGAGAGTCACTCCTCACTCACTCGGACACTCACTCGAACACTCACTCACTCACTCGGAGAGACACTCACTCACTGACTCACTCGGACAATCACTCACTCGGAGAGTCACTCCTCACTCACTCGGACAATCACTCACTCACTTGGACAGTCACTCGCTCACTGACTCACTCGGACAGTCACTCACTCGGAAAGTCACTCACTCGGAGAGTCACTCCTCACTCACTCGGACACTCACTCACTCGGACACTCACTCGGACAATCACTCGCTCACTCACTCGGAGAGTCACTCTTCACTCACTCGGACACTTACTCACTTGGACACTCAGGCAGTCACTCACTCACTCAGGCAGTCACTCACTCACTCAGGCAGTCACTCACTCACTCGGACAGTCACTCACTCGGACATTCAATCGGACAATCACTCACTCACTCGGACAATCACTAACTCGGACACTAACTCACTCGGACAATCACTAACTCGGACACTAACTCACTTGGAGAGTCACTCGCTCACTCACTCGGACACTTACTCACTCACTTGGACAGTCACTCACTCGGACACTCACTCGGACAGTCACTCACTCGGAGAGCCACTCGCTCACTCACTCACTTGGACAGTCACTCACTCACTCGGACACTCACTCGGAGAATCACTCAATCACTCACTCGGACACTTACTCACTCACTGGGACAGTCACTCACTCGGACAGTCACTAACTCACTCGGGCAATCACTCACTCACTCAGACAGTCACTCAATCGGGCAGGCACTCACTCGGACACTCACTGGGACAATCACTAACTCACTCGGACAGTCACTCACTCACTCGGACACTCACTCACTCGGACACTCACTCGGACAATCACTCGCTCACTCACTCGGAGAGTCACTCTTCACTCACTCGGACACTTACTCACTTGGACACTCAGGCAGTCACTCACTCACTCAGGCAGTCACTCACTCACTCAGGCAGTCACTCACTCACTCGGACAGTCACTCACTCGGACATTCAATCGGACAATCACTCACTCACTCGGACAATCACTAACTCGGACACTAACTCACTCGGACAATCACTAACTCGGACACTAACTCACTTGGAGAGTCACTCGCTCACTCACTCGGACACTTACTCACTCACTTGGACAGTCACTCACTCGGACACTCACTCGGACAGTCACTCACTCGGAGAGCCACTCGCTCACTCACTCACTTGGACAGTCACTCACTCACTCGGACACTCACTCGGAGAATCACTCAATCACTCACTCGGACACTTACTCACTCACTGGGACAGTCACTCACTCGGACAGTCACTAACTCACTCGGGCAATCACTCACTCACTCAGACAGTCACTCAATCGGGCAGGCACTCACTCGGACACTCACTGGGACAATCACTAACTCACTCGGACAGTCACTCACTCACTCGGACAGTCACTCACTCGGACACTCACTCGGACAGTCACTAACTCACTCGGGCAGTCACTCACTCACTCGGACAGTCACTCACTCGGACACTCACTCGGACACTCACTCGGACACTCATTCACTCGGACAGTCACTTACTTGGACACTCACTCGGACAGTCACTAACTCACTCGGACAGTCACTCACTCGGACAGCAGTCACTCACTCACTCGAGCAGTCACTCACTCGGACAGTCACTAACTCACTCGGACAGTCACTCACTCGGACAGTCAGTCACTCACTCACTCACTCGGACAGTCGCTCACTCGGACAGTCACTAACTCACTCGGACAGTCACTCACTCGGACACTTACTCACTCACTCGGACAGTCACTTACTCAGCCACTCATTCACTCGGACAGTCACTTGCACACTCACTTGCACAGTCGCTTACTCACGTGGACAGTCACTCACTCGGATAGGCACTCACTCGCTCACTCGGGCACTCACTCACTAGAACACTTCGTCGTTTGAACACTCCCTCAGGCGGACATTCACCCAGGACACTCACTCACTGGAGCAATCACTCAATCGACCACTCGCCCATTCGCTCGGACACTCAGTGGGCAATGATTCTCGAGCATCCGAGCGGTGTTTCGTGTCCTCTACGCTCGTTCCGATCAAGATTCTCTTGCCTAGAATCCAGATTCCACTTTTTAACAGTCAAGATCGAGATTCGTAATTATTCTGGCAATCACCTGATGAAGTTGGTTATACCCACAAGCGAAACGGCGTACTTAAAATTCTAACTCTTATCATGGGTTTGCTCTCCAACACAGAACCGGTGTGCTGAAAGAGTAACTAATTGGCACGTTTTGTTCACGTGACAAACCTTACTAATTGGCTGTGTCGGGTGGAGGTGGAACTACGACATTTATATTGACGCCATCTAACCCACGAAACGTTTTTATGAATCACATTGGACGCAAAAGCCTTCGCGTTGAATTCAAAGTCAAGATGTGACACTGTGGTCAGAGCCGTTAATTCCAGCAAGTTTTTAGCTTCAATACAAAAATCTGCATGTCTCGTAATGAGTCAGTCTTGAATCAACATGGACCGTACAAAGAAGAAATTAGCAAAATAGCATCCCATGTGCTCTCATCCTGTGCCCTAAGCAAGGGCCATTGCACGAAATATCGCCTATCATACTGCATATAAAGTACATATACGTTTAGGCCACGTCGCACGGTGTTATTGATGAATGTGTTCGAGTTGTTTTGTTCCATGGTAATTCGGACTTTTAGAAACAAGAGGGCGCGCTCTTTGAGCACACATCACGGCGACTGCCCGTCAAGTGGGTGACGCGCGTCTTGAGGGTTTCGGAAGATGCTGGCCGTGCCACGGGGGCTCCGGGGTTGAATCGCGATATTGGCAGACAAAAAAACAAACCTTAAATGGATTAAATTCATGAGCACACTGAAAACGTCAGGTCCCATTGTTGTGTCAATGTTGCCCGTGACAGACGTTTAAACGGCATCGCGGTGACTCGCGTCCTCTGTCACTTGTGTACCACTGGCCCGGTCTTGTTACTGCCTCTCCGGAAATATCACCACACGTCTTTTACATTAAAATTGCTAAGGTGCAATTTCACCTTCTTTAAGCCGTGCTTATTTAACATCTGTGTTAAATTACCGTTAAATTGAGTCGAAGTAGTTTTTTACGCTAAAACATGCGATGTTTTCTTTTTGGTTTACAAATATTCTTGTGGGCTTCCAAGTATCTTGACCTAACCCAAGGAAGGGAGGCCCTTACAAATAGAGGCAACGTTGCCGTTCGCCATCTCAGTGGGGTGATTTTATTCTCCGGCGTATGCATCGTCACGATTTGCGTTCGTTCGGAATTATTGAATAAAAATGCAACAAAAAAAATCACTTGCAATGCTAACAGCGGCATTTGAATTCACGTGTACCGAGAGGTGGTTTGCCAGTCATTGCTGCGTTGGACTTTATCGCCGCAGAAACTGCACCGTATTTGATGATAACAGGCTGGGTGCCGACTGAGCCACGTGTCGAGGTTTGGTCTCCGGGAGAATAAGAAGGTGGGGATTGACCACTTGCACGCGTAGCGCAAAGCCAAGCTGTGGACACATCGGGGCCTACCGGAGGAGACTCATCAATATTCTAAGCCCAGGCTTCTGGTTGAAGGAGGATATTTGGGCATTTCGCCCAGTGGATCAAAAGGGAAGCTTGGAAGCCGTTACATGGAACAATTCCTTTCAAAATACACGCATACTTGATTAAAAAAGAGGGCTTGTTGTGCTGTTTTAACATTTGCAATAACTTTAGTGATTACAATAATCGTAAGTTAAATGTTCTCGAGACACATTTCAATTGTTCATTCATTAGATGCTCTAAAGTTATGTGGACACGTTCAGGTCACGGAGTGCGGTAGATTCGTTTACTGCTGCGTACGCACCCACTGCTCTGTGCCGTCCATATGTCGCAGCGTGGGTGACCACGGACCAAAGAGAGGCCACACATTGAGAATCCAACACTGGTCAACATATGGATAGACTAACCAGTCTCGTGGGAATGTGGATATCCACCGCTGGGCCAAATACACCAATGTCCATGAGCACCACCCCGTTATTTATGAGCGGGCAGATGGTGGAATGAGAACACAATCGCTCGGCTAGGACCGCAGAGTTGTTATTCGCCAAAACGCCCAAGTGCCCCCCTCGCCCGTCGACCCCCTCGCTCCTCCCCAGAGATCCGACGCTGCCCCCTTTTATGAAATCTCTCTCATCTCGTTGCGAGTAAATAACACGACTGTGCATTATTTATCAGTGACAGACACAACGGGGGGGGGGGGCTAACATGGACAATCGCACAGCAAGAAATCCAATGCCACACTCCAGGGTAGCATGCAAACGAGCGTCTGTATGAACATAAAGATCCCCCGTATAGCCTTCAACAGGCTGTAGGGGCAAGTGCTGTTAGCGAGCAGCACCTATTAAGGTACACGAGAGGGTGGGGGCCACCACCACGCCCAGCCGCCTTTGTCTCCCTCGTGGCAATGTTTTCACACATCCCACTCCGTACTTAATTGAGGCTGAGTCGACCTAGGGGAGCCCCAGGACCAGTTCAGATAAACGTCACTGGTGTTGGCCGTGAGCGGGAATCGAACTCGGGTTATCCGGCTCGTAGCGCAGCGTAGCGCTAACCGCTACACTACCAATCCTCAAAGATGAACACAAATCGTACACACAACCCATGCTGGCTGGGCCGTGCAGGCTCAAACAGTTACAGTGAGGGAAAAAAGTATATGATCCCCTGCTGATTTTGTACGTTTGCCCACTGACAAAGAAATTATCAGTCTATAATTTTAATGGTAGGTTTATTTGAACAGTTAGAGACGGAATAACAACAACAAAATCTAAAAAAACGCATGTCAAAAATGTTATAAATTGATTTGCATTTTAATGAGTGAAATAAGTATTTGACCCCCTCTCAATCAGAAAGATTTCTGGCTCCCAGGTGTCTTTTATACAGGTGTAGTGTTCGACTTTACGCGGACAACTTCTGTCTTTCTTCGAATACCGCTTTATTTACAACATTCAACATGTCCTCCACACTCTACAGTATCCTGGTCACCTCCGCTCGTCTCGCTCACCACCTTTGTCTCCCCACTATCACTTCACTTGCTTTGCACTCAGCGACTCCGCGATCAGCAACTCCGCACACAGCGTCTTCCCACACAGCGACTTCGCACACTCCGCACACAGCGTCTCAACTCCGCTATCGCTACGCTCACTCCACTGCTAACTACTCCGTCTCCAAACTCTGTCTCCACTCTGTTTCCAAACTCCACGTCTTCCTCGTCCAGCTCCCAACTCCCCCTCTCTGTGTGTGTCTCCCCCAAATTTATCCCCATTCTCATTATCGCTAATTAATTGGCCCGCGTGCCTCCGCACACTTCCCGTCCTCAAACACCTGCCTTTCTCCAAACATCTCGACGCCTCCTCGCCCTTGACAACAGCCACAGCCAATCACCGCCGTTGCTGATCCTCTGGCTTCATTGGCCCAACCGTTACCTCATCATCCCAGCCTTTGCACCTGGCTGTCCTAACACGACCCACACTGTTGTCGCCTTCTCCACAGGCTGACCCCAGATAACCCACACTGTCCGTGTGATCATGCAATCGCGCAGTTTCCACAACACACCTTCATACTCCACTACACATGTAACGAGCTGAGATTAGGAGCACACTCTTAAAGGGAGTGCTCCTAATCTCAGCTTGTTACCTGTATAAAAGACACCTGTCCACAGAAGCAATCAATCAATCAGATTCCAAACTTCTAGATTTGAAGCTTTCGTGACTGCAAGGATCCATGCTCTTTACAAACACAGACACAATTTCAACCGAGAAGATGGCTTCAAATTAAGCAACCATTGGAAAGATGTTCTAAATCGAACCAAACGTTAAAGGAATTTTTAATGGTACAGTATGTTCATTCAATTAGTGGCATCCCAAACTCTCACGGTGGTGCTAATGTATTTTTGATGCTATTTGGAGGCTTGCACAGCTTTACATTTTATGCTAATTCCTTTGTCAAGGCGTCTTTTCTGTTTACCCACTCACAGCTTAAAGGAGGCGACCTGCGCTTGACGTTTTTCACTCCAACGCTGTCCTCTGGACAGGTTGGTCCCTTCACCTGATGAAGGCCACTTGTGTTGTGGCCGAAACGTCGTGATTTTTGTTTATTTTTTACCTACGTGACTTTACCGAATAGAACCAAAAAGTAAAGATTCCAAACTCTCCACCATGGCCGAGACCAAAGAGCTCTCCATGGATGTCAGGGACAAGATTGTAGACCGACACAAGGCTGGAATGGGCTACAAGACCATTGCCAAGCAGCCTGGTGAGAAGGTGACAACAGTTGGTGCGATTATTCGCAAATGGAAGAAACACAAAATAACTGTCAATCTCCCTCGGCCTGGGGCTCCATGCAAGATCTCACCTCGTGGAGTTGCAATGATCATGAGAACAGTGAGGAATCAGCCCAGAACTACACGGGAGGATCTTGTCAATGATCTCAAAGCAGCTGGGACCATAGTCACCAAGAAAACAATTGGTAACACACTACGCCGTGAAGGACTAAAATCCTGCAGCGCCCGCAAGGTCCCCCTGCTCAAGAAAGCACATATACATGCCCGTCTGAAGTTTGCCAATGAACATCTGAATGATTCAGAGGACAACTGGGTGAAAGTGTTCTGGTCAGATGAGACCAAAGTGGAGCTCTTTGGCATCAACTCATCTCGCCGTGTTTGGAGGAGGAGGAATGCTGCCTATGACCCCAAGAACACCATCCCCACCGTCAAACATGGAGGTGGAAACATTATGCTTTGGGGGTGTTTTTCTGCTAAGGGGACAGGACAACTTCACCGCATCAAAGGGACGATGGACGGGGCCATGTACCGTCAAATCTTGGGTGAGGACCTCCTTCCCTCAGCCAGGGCATTGAAAATGGGTCGTGGATGGGTATTCCAGCATGACAATGACCCAAAACACACGGCCAAGGCAACAAAGGAGTGGCTCAAGAAGAAGCACATTAAGGTCCTAGAGTGGCCTAGCCAGTCTCTAGACCTTATTCCTATAGAAAATCTGTGGAGGGAGCTGAAGGTTCGAGTTGCCAAACGTCAGCCTCGAAACCTTAATGACTTGGAGAAGATCTGCAAAGAGGATTTGGACAAAATCCCTCCTGAGATGTGTGCAAACATGGTGGCCAACTACAAGAAACGTCTGACCTCTGTGATTGCCAACAAGGGTTTTGCCACCAAGTGCTAGGTCATGTTTTGCAGAGGGGTCAAGTACTTATTTCCCCCATTAAAATGCAAATCAATTCATAAAATTTTTGACATGCGTTTTTCTGGATTTTTGTTGTTGTTATTCTGTCTCTCACTGTTCAAATAAACCTACCATTAAAATTATAAACTGATCATTTCTTTGTCAGTGGGCAAACGTACAAAATCAGCAGGGGATCAAATGCTTTTTTCCCTCACTATAGCGGTGGCGAGATTTTAACTACCTCGCCTGGTGTGCAGGAGGTCGTGGGTTTGATCCCAACCCTGGCGCCTGCTGCTGCTGTATATTTGGAGTTTGCGTGTCTCTCTCTCTCCCCGTGGTCGCGTGGATTTCTCTCCGGGTCCTCCGGTTTTTCCCTCCACATGGAGAATCAACATCACCACGCGTTTAGAGTGTTTGGCTGTGATACATGTCCACACGATGGAAAGCCACTTCGTTGAGCCATCATTTGGTACCAGGTCGCTTCTAAAAAAAAGCTGTGTAGCTCAGTGGGCCTTACCTGGTAAAATAACAATAGTTAACCATAACAAAAGTTTAACGTCTCAAAGCACATCTCCTGTCGTATATAATCTGCTGATTGCGCTTTGAAGAAGTACTTTTGTGCAAGCGATTGCTGCCTTAATTATGAATTAGCCAGGAGACGCAGTTTCTACCTCATTCCCCCGCAGCCTCCCATCAATGCACTGGAGCCGAATAACTTGATGGGGCCGGTATGAACGCCCGGTGCACTCAGCATGGAGGGCCGAGGGCTACCACACAAGCCACAATCTCAGATTTTTCATCAGCATTATTATTAATGACATTGTCAAAATATTTCACCTGGATAAGTCCCTTGAGATGAAACGTCTCTTATTTGTACTGGCGGCTAGGGTGCGTGAAGTGATACATTGCACACACGTCGTTACACACGGATACAAACATTGTCAATAAATATGAACTTAAACAAACCCTAATATATTGATTTGAATCACTGAAACAAAACACCTGTTGATCAACATATGAGAGAACGTCCGCGTCTCCCTTTTGTCACGCGCACCGCTCATTGATGCCCAAGAACCCCGGGGAAGCGATCCGAGGGATCGCGTGTGGTTCCGGGAGAGACGCCTCTGAGACACCCCGTGGACCTGCTCTTGCTGAGACACTCCGTGGACCTGCTCTTGCTGAGACACCCCGTGGACCTGCTCTTGCTGAGACACCCCGTGGACCTGCTCTTGCTGAGACACCCCGTGGACCTGCTCTTGCTGAGACACCCCGTGGACCTGCTCTTGCTGAGACACCCCGTGGACCTGCTCTTGCTGAGACACTCCGTGGACCTGCTCTTGCTGAGACACCCCGTGGATCTGCTCTTGCTGAGACACCCCGTGGACCTGCTCTTGCTGAGACACTCCGTGGACCTGCTCTTGCTGAGACACCCCGTGGACCTGCTCTTGCTGAGACACCCCGTGGACCTGCTCTTGCTGAGACACCCCGTGGATCTGCTTTTGCTGAGACACCCCGTGGACCTGCTCTTGCTGAGACACCCCGTGGACCTGCTCTTGCTGAGACACCCCGTGGATCTGCTCTTGCTGAGACACCCCGTGGACCTGCTCTTGCTGAGACACCCCGTGGACCTGCTCTTGCTGAGACACCCCGTGGATCCGCTCTTGCTGAGACACCCCGTGGATCTGCTCTTGCTGAGACACCCCGTGGACCTGCTCTTGCTGAGACACCCCGTGGACCTGCTCTTGCTGAGACATCCCGTGGATCTGCTCTTGCTGAGACACCCCGTGGACCTGCTCTTGCTGAGACACCCCGCGGATCTGCTCTTGCTGAGACACCCCGTGGATCTGCTCTTGCTGAGACACCCCGTGGATCTGCTCTTGCCTAACGCCCGTACGCTGCGTGGGCCATTCCGTGACTATTTATAGGGGTTCGTATTTTTATACGTGCGACCAGATAGCGTGTGTGTTGGTTTAAAGGCATTTTTTCGAAATATTTACCCAATTTCATTTTACGTTTTCGCTGTTGGGTGTTGTGCGCTCATTTCAACTGTCACGAGCTCTCTTGCATTTGGAACATTTTCTTCTCCGCTACAATTTGATGTCAACCGTCGCTGTCGTTGATGTACAGCGTCTTACCAGATGCTCACCGTTATGAAGACGCCGTCCAAGAGAAAATATATTGTATTATTATATTTGCTGTAATCGGGAAGAGAATTGCGAACCCGCGCATAAAACCAACGCAATGCCTCACTCCAGTATAGCCTTAACATACTGTTAGTGCTGTTAGCGAGCAGTACCTATGAAGGCCGGCACAGGACACGAAGGGGTGGGTGGCTAACACCACGCCCGACCGCCTTTGTCTCCCTAGTGGCGATATTTACACACCGCAACAGGTTCTCATTTTAGGCTGAGTCGACCTAGGGGAGGCTCAGGACCGGTTCTGATAATCGTTACGGGTGTTGGCCGTGAGCGGGAATCGAACTCGGGTCACCGGGTTCACAGCGCAGCGTACTAACCACTACACCACCGCTCCCCACATATCCACACGCTGAATCAACAAACACGAACACAAATCGTACATACATAATTGAGGTTTTTGTTTGGGTTAGATCGCGTAAATATATAAATGTTTCGTTAAAACCCACCACTACCCGACAAAGCCAACCAGTAAGGTTTGTCACGTAAACAGAACGTGCCAATTAGTCACTAGTACAGCACTAACCGGTGTGTTGGAGGGCAAAGCCACAACATTAACATGTTCTCAAAATGCGAATGATTATTTTATTATTATTTTGTGGACAAGAAGTTAACTGCGCATGCGAACCCGGGTCCCATTGGAGATCTCTGGGCCGCATTGAAACTGCGAACCAAACGCCCTCTAAAGTGTTCACACCACGGCTAATATCGCAGTGCACAAGCACAACAACAACAGCAGAACAGCTGAACAGCTAAAGCAATCGCCGGAGCCTGGCTACAACTTCTGCAACGATTTAGCCCGGAGCAGCGGGAATTGAAGTGAAATGGGGGGCGGGGGGGGCGAGCCCAGTAAGCCAGAGCACATACACAGGCGAAGCCTTCTCGTAATTGCACGAAATGAAATTCATTTTGAAGTCGCCGGGCTGAAAGAGGAATGGTCTCGGTTCAACTCAATTTGTTCTGCCACGGAACAATTAGAAACCGCCACGATCGAGGTGGCTCGGTGGCTCAGCGGTCAGAGCCATGAGCCGCCGCTGGTCCTTGACAACGGTGGCCATTATCTTCATACCATTATCTTCACACCATTATCTTCACACCATTATCTTCATACCATTATCTTCATACCATTATCTTCATACCATTATCTTCATACCATTATCTTCATACCATTATCTTCAAAAATTATCTTCACACCATTATCTTTATAACATTATCTTCATACCGTTATCGTCACACCATTTTCTTCATACCATTATCTTCATACCATTATCTTCATACCGTTATCTTCACACCATTATCTTCACACCATTATCTTCACACCATTGTCTTCATACCATTGTCTTCATACCGTTATCTTCACACCATTATCCTCATACCATTATCTTCATACCATTATCTTCACACCATTATCTTCACACCATTATCTTCACACCATTATCTTCACACCATTATCTTCATACCATTATCTTCATACCATTATCTTCCCACCATTATCTTCACACCATTATCTTCATACCATTATATTCACACCATTATCTTCATACCATTATCTTCACACCATTACCTTCACACCATTATCTTCACACCATTATCTTCACACCATTATCTTCACACCATTATCTTCATACCATTATCTTCACACCATTATCTTCACACCATTGTCTTCACACCATTATCTTCACACCATTATCTTCACACCATTGTCTTCATACCATTATATTCACACCATTATCTTCATACCATTATCTTCACACCATTATCTTCACACCATTGTCTTCACACCATTATATTCACACCATTATCTTCACACCATTGTCTTCATACCATTATATTCACACCATTATCTTCATACCATTATCTTCATACCATTACCTTCACACCATTATCTTCACACAATTATCTTCACACCATTATCTTCACATTATCTTCATACCATTATCTTCACACCATTACCTTCACACCATTATCTTAATACCATTATCTTCACATTATCTTTTCATACCATTATCTTCACACCATTATCTTCACACCATTTTCTTCACATTATCTTCACACCATTATCTTCACACCATTACCTTCACACCATTATCTTCATATCATTATCTTCATACCATTATCTTCACACCATTATCTTCACACCATTTTCTTCACATTATCTTCACACCATTACCTTCACACCATTATCTTCATATCAATATCTTCATACCATTATCTTCACACCATTATCTTCACACCATTATCTTCACACCATTATCTTCACACCATTATCTTCATACCATTATCTTCACACCATTATCTTCACACCATTGTCTTCACACCATTATCTTCACACCATTATCTTCACACCATTGTCTTCATACCATTATATTCACACCATTATCTTCACATTATCTTCATACCATTATCTTCACACCATTACCTTCACACCATTATCTTTATACCATTATCTTCATACCATTATCTTCATACCATTATCTTCACATTATCTTCATACCATTATCTTCACACCATTATCTTCACACCATTGTCTTCATACCATTATATTCACACCATTATCTTCATACCATTATCTTCATACCATTACCTTCACACCATTATCTTCACACAATTATCTTCACACCATTATCTTCACATTATCTTCATACCATTATCTTCACACCATTACCTTCACACCATTATCTTAATACCATTATCTTCACATTATCTTTTCATACCATTATCTTCACACCATTATCTTCACACCATTTTCTTCACATTATCTTCACACCATTATCTTCACACCATTACCTTCACACCATTATCTTCATATCATTATCTTCACACCATTATCTTCACACCATTACCTTCACACCATTATCTTCATATCATTATCTTCATACCATTATCTTCACACCATTATCTTCACACCATTATCTTCATACCATTATCTTCATACCACTATCTTCACACCATTATCTTCATACCATTATATTCACATTATCTTCATACCATTATCTTCACACCATTATCTTCATACCATGCACCTGTTGTGGCATCGTTGCACTGGCTGAAACTTAGCATCACACAAACTAAATGTTGCATACAAAACAAGATAAATATAGAAACAACGTGAATTATATTTTTCAATACATTTCCACAATGAAATGTTTACATTTAAGACTTTTATTTTCAGGAAAATATGAATTGTATATTCCTATGCCACGTGTCATCGCTGGTTAGCTGTGGACATCTCGGCCCAGGGCTGGTGGGGTGTGGTGTGGCTTGCCGCCTTTTCCACTGTCGACCAAGCCAGACGTGCCGTATTGCTCAGTGAGCACAGTTTGCCTATTGTCAGCCAATGTGCAGCTTCCTGCAATGAAGTTCAACACAGCAAGCACCGGTACCCAGATCCCTGTTCGACTCAATCTCTGCCACCCCGAACACAGACGCCAATTCCTGGGCTGCCCAGGTCAAAAATCCAAACTCAGACGGCAATTCCCGGCAAGCGATTTACACAAATCCTGGCGACGGCAGACGAAGATAAATCGTGACATGCACGTCGCACGCTCCACGTGTGGAGTGGAGCAGACGAAACAGTTCCGTGTCTCTGGGAGACGGAGTGCCTCGGCATTGGGAGGAGGAGGCAATCCACGAGTGAAGTTCATGGAAACAGTGGCCGTGTGGTAGTAGCGATAGTAGAGTGACAAGGAGGCGACTGACCATTGGTGAGCGAGTGTCTGGAATCAATCGGTTGAGTGGCTACATCGTCCATCAGCCCCACAGTGACCTTGTGGTAGTTTCAAGTTTCAAGTTTCATTTATTAGGAATAGCCCTGTGAGCCATGCGGCTCTTAAGTCGGGTGCAACCGCAACAAACAAAATATGAACACAGAACATCTTAAAATGACAACGCGTAACATAAACATCCTGGAATAAACCAGCAAATATTCCACACAAAAAAACATGTTAAAACGCTGTGTGTTAAAATCAATGTGGTGCAAGCCAACAACAACAACCATAAGACAATTGAGATTAACCACATGTTTTCGAATCACCAAAATAAAGCTATAAAAACAATGTAACAACAGTAATCATAGGAACTGTGATTTAAATTTTAGCAATAAACGATATACATAACACGTACGACAAAAAAAACTGTAGCCATAGCTGGCAGCACAACACTCCCAGTGTATGATGAGTGAGTCAGCAGCAGCGTGAGTGTATGATGTGTGAGTGAGTCAGTGATAGAGAGAGTGAGTGTATGATGTGTGAATGAGTCAGTGGTAGAGGGAGTGAGTGTATGATGAGTGAGTGAGTCAGTGGTAGAGGGAGTGAGTGTATGATGAGTGAGTCAGTGTATGAAGATAGTAGCGATAGTAGAGTGACAAGGAGGCGACTGACGATTGGTGACCGAGTGAGTGGAATGATTTGGTTGCATCGTTATATCGTCAATCAGCGCCACACTGCTTTAAATTAAATAAAAAATCAACAGATGACATTGAGCACCTCCGGCTGTTGCTGGCCAGCCGATGACGCCGGAGTGGCTCCTGCAGCTCCCCTCTCGTCCTGAGCATGAGTGAAACAAATACGCACATAAACTATTAGGTGACAAAAAGCGAGCTTTTCCATGCGCCCACTTATATTTGCACTCAAAAGTAGAAAATGTACTCGTTTGACCCACGAATTAATCTATTTTTTTCGTGCTCAATAAAAGTGGGTGGCTTGCATGAAGAAATGTAAACGTATCTTAAGGAAGCCACCCACTTTTATTGAGCACATCAAATGTGATTCATTCCGGGATCAAAATAATACATTTTCTACTTTTGAGCGGAAATAAAAGTGTGTGTGCTTTGAAAAGCTTGGTTTTGTTACCGATTTTTTTTGCTAAAAAATTAAGTCCTTTAAAAAAGTTTTTTGAAAACAACGGTTTTATTAACAACTTCGTTTAACTCACGGTCTATGAGAAGTGCGTCAATGACGCCTGAGACACGCGGCGCCTGCTTTTTGTGCGAGCTGATTCCACAGTTTAGGACCGCGGCGTTTTTGACCTCCACAAATATATACAAATAATAAGGCGCCCATACAAAATGTAAATTGCTTTAAAGTAGCGAATCAATTTATTAATTGATGAAGATTTTGATACAGGCGCGCATTGTCACCGGATCTGAGTACGTGTGCAAAATGTGGAATTGATTGGACAACGGGAAGTGGACGAAATGTTGATGACGAGATTTGACCCAGACAAACATAAGAATCAAGTTAAGTAAAACCGTTGAAGAAGCCAAACAACACAATCGTCGTGACGTCACACCCATTGTGACAGTGTCTGCCACGTGCTTCACGTGTCTGGGCTTGTTACCGTTCACGCTGCAGTGGGATCCAGGACGAGGGCTCGAGAAGGCCTCGGAGTGCTGTCGTCACGGCATAGAATGAACTCGTTGTACCCGGCATAACATACGCCGATCTAGCAGACATTCAGTAAAGGTTTAAGCAGACTTCTTAAACTTATGTTTTCTAATCAAGGATGTATCTAGAGATAGAAGATGTATGTAGACGATATATACCAAAAGTAATAAAGATATAAGAGGAAAAGATTGGGCAGAAGATAGCTCTAAAAGATGAGAAGAACTTTTGACTGTTAAATAAATTCATCATGGATATTGCCCCCACCGCGTCTTGCTGAGGTGCGTAAGATTTGTAAAATGAAATCCTTCGTAAAAATGAAATCTGAAAAGATTCAAACGCTTGAAAATGCCACTAAGAGGGCGTTGCGAATGCCGCCGAGCGAAACTTTCACGATAAACCAAAACATCGTGGGTGTCTCCTCCATGGAGTCGAAGCAGACGATCTAGGAGCTGGAAGCCAGCTGAGTTGTTACACTCACATTAAGCCTTATATATACAAAATAGAGACAATTAATTACGGACTATGTGAATGCAGAGGGAAGCCAAACAGCCTCAAGGGGCGGCCTAATACTGTATGGGGCTTTTTCGATCAACAAATCGTCTCTTTAGATCCAGAAATCACGTGACAGGAATCACTTTTCCTATAATTTTTTTAAAATTAAAAATGTCACAGCTTGATCAATGCTTGATCCATGCTCGAACACATAGACGCAGGTAATTACATCGGCCGATTCCCGTTTAATCGAGCATTGGGTAATTACAATTGTGTCGAGCTGTACCAGGGTATGATGCATCCGTGACAGAATAATTGATAAACTATGTGAATGTAGAAGGAAGCCAATCAGCGTCAAGGAGTGGCCTAATATCGACCTTTTTGATCAAGAAATCGTCTCTTTAGATCCAGAAATCAAGTGACGGGAATCACTTTACCTATTTAAATAATATATTTAGAATGTCACAGCTTGATCCATGCTTGTCCCATGCTGGAACACAAAGACGCAGGTAATTAAATCCGTCGAATTCCATTTAATCGATTATTAGATCGTTAAACATACGTTGATTGCCCGTTCCAGTATTCCTTATATGGGCAAAACCACGTCCAATCACTCCATATGTGGACCTACAACATGACCATGGGTTTTCATTCATTCTGTCGCGGATTAATTGTACCCTGTTAAAGCATGCGCTTCTAAAGGGTTTTAAAAAATCAGGCGGTTGCCAGGGGTTTCAGCCCTGGTTAGGCGATTAAAGTAGGCTTGAGGGTCTTGTCACCTGTGAGATCCTCAGCGCCGATTGCAGGCTGGGCTCGGCTCTTCGACCGCACTGAAGACAGCGATCGTTCTCGTCGCTGCGGAGACCAGTAAGTGAATAGGCAGCCGATACGCCCACCGTATCTGTGGCCTCCGAGTCATTCTGTTGTTGGGGTAAAGAAACAACAAAGATAAATGTGTACACATCCCATCAGCCACCACCACCACAGCCCTACGCTGGGAAGTTGCTGTACTGTCAGTGCCGGATGAAGCTAGTGCGGGGCCTGCAGCACGTGATGTTATCAAGGGGCCAGAAATAAGTAAAACACGTAAATATTAAAACACACACTTTTTTACATGCATAGTAAAGTAATTGTATTTTTTCATTTGCTATACAGCCAGATAATACGACAAATCGATAACCTTAAACACCCAGTCGTTCATAAAAGTTGAAGGCGGTATAGTACTATAGTAATAGAGCAAGTGCAGGATCACTGAAACGAAAATGATAGCTTGAAAGCATTTAGTGCGGGGCTCTTGAAAGTGCGGGTCCGTAGCTACTACACATGTGTAGTAGCTACTACATCCTAGGATCATCTAGTAGCTACTACATCCTAGGATCATCTAGTAGCTACTACATCCTAGGATCATCCGGCACTGTGTACTGTAACACCACTTTAGCAATATTGGTTCAACGCAAGCAAACTCTGGACAGCGTCTCATCAACCCAACAACGGGAGTTGTTGTTTCAGCTCTCATTTCACAACCATCCTCCAGCTATGGCCAAATGGGTCGGCAAACCAAATAACAAGAAGCGACATTTGTAATTGAAGTCGGTACGAAACATACATATCATAACGCAAGATTTCACGAGCCGCACAATGCACTGTGGGTGAATGCAGAGATGCGGTGGTGGTCCCTAAAAGATTCAGCGAGCGTCCGCCTCCGGATCCCGCAGTTTACTGACCCCTGAGCCGTGCTCTATCCACTGCTGAATGAAGGCTTCTCCACAACCCATCTTGCCCGTGCGCAGGGGCTCCATCTCTAACGGTGGGTCACCCTCTCGCGCGCGCATGTGTGTGCTCCATACTTTGGCTGCCATTCCTTCCCTAGTCTTGTCCATTGGCCATCAGGCCTAGTGATGTCATTTAAAATCCTGTAGTTATTGAATTAATTATGAATATAGTTTTATACATTAATTAAAATTTGAGTCAGCGTAGATGTCTTTAATTTCCGTTTGTTCCTCAGTGAAACGAGTTCCTAGTTCATCTTCCTTATCATTACCGTACCGATCAAGCGTCCATCTCTCGAGTGAAGCACACACAACTTTGCATCATCGTCATCATCGCTGCTACTGCTGCTGCTGCTGTAAGAGCCGACATCGAAGTTAAGAGCCGGAGATTCGAAGAGGAGCTGCCCATCGAACACCACAAAAGCCAAAGCCAGCAAATAGCCACTTCGCTCATTGGCGGTGGTTAGCAACCTACGAAGACTTTCACAGAACCTCACTCCACCTCGTGGGCCACAGAATCTAACTCCACCCCTTAGGCCACAGAACCTCACTCCACCCCGTGGGGTAACAGAATCTCACTCCACCTCGTGGGTAACAGAATCTCACTCCACCTCGTGGGCCACAGAATCTCACTCCACCTCGTGGGCCACAGAATCTCACTCCACCCCGTGGGCCACATAATCTCACTCCACCCCGTGGGCCACATAATCTCACTCCACCCCGTGGGCCACATAATCTCACTCCACCCCGTGGGCCACAGAATCTCACTCCACCTTGTGGGGCCACAGAATCTCACTCCACTTCGTGGGGTCACAGAATCTCACTCCACCCCGTGGGGTCACAGAATCTCACTCCACCCCGTGGGGCACAGAATCTCACTCCACCTCGTGGGTAACAGAATCTCACTCCACCACGTGGGGCACAGAATCTCACTCCACCCCGTGGGGTCACAGAATCTCACTCCACCCCGTGGGTCACAGAATCTCACTCCACCCCGTGGGGCATAGAATCTCACTCCACCCCGTGGGGTAACAGAATCTCACTCCACCCCGTGGGGTCACAGAATCTCACTCCACCCCGTGGGGCACAGAATCTCACTCCACCCCGTGGGCCACAGAATCTCACTCCACCCCGTGGGGTCACAGAATCTCACTCCACCCCGTGGGGCACAGAATCTCACTCCACCTCGTGGGTAACAGAATCTCACTCCACCACGTGGGGCACAGAATCTCACTCCACCCCGTGGGCCACAGAATCTCACTCCACCCCGTGGGGCATAGAATCTCACTCCACCTCGTGGGTAACAGAATCTCACTCCACCCCGTGGGCCACAGAATCTCACTCCACCCCGTGGGCCACAGAATCTCACTCCACCCCGTGGGGCACAGAATCTCACTCCACCCCGTGGGCCACAGAATCTCACTCCACCCCGTGGGGCACAGAATCTCACTCCACCCCGTGGGTCACAGAATCTCACTCCACCCCGTGGGGCACAGAATCTCACTCCACTCCGTGGGGAAAAGAATCTCACTCCACTCCGTGGGCCACAGAATCTCACTCCACTCTGTGGGGCACAGAATCTCACTCCACCTCGTGGGCCACATAATCTCACTCCACCCCGTGGGCCACAGAATCTCACTCCACCCCGTGGGGCAAAGAATCTCACTCCACTCCGTGTGCCACAGAATCTCACTCCACCCCGTGGGGTCACAGAATCTCACTCCACTCCGTGGGCCACAGAATCTCACTCCACCCCGTGGGGCACAGAATCTCACTCCACCTCGTGGGTAACAGAATCTCACTCCACCACGTGGGGCACAGAATCTCACTCCACCCCGTGGGCCACAGAATCTCACTCCACCCCGTGGGGCATAGAATCTCACTCCACCTCGTGGGTAACAGAATCTCACTCCACCCCGTGGGCCACAGAATCTCACTCCACCCCGTGGGCCACAGAATCTCACTCCACCCCGTGGGGCACAGAATCTCACTCCACCCCGTGGGCCACAGAATCTCACTCCACCCCGTGGGGCACAGAATCTCACTCCACCCCGTGGGTCACAGAATCTCACTCCACCCCGTGGGGCACAGAATCTCACTCCACTCCGTGGGGAAAAGAATCTCACTCCACTCCGTGGGCCACAGAATCTCACTCCACTCTGTGGGGCACAGAATCTCACTCCACCTCGTGGGCCACATAATCTCACTCCACCCCGTGGGCCACAGAATCTCACTCCACCCCGTGGGGCAAAGAATCTCACTCCACTCCGTGTGCCACAGAATCTCACTCCACCCCGTGGGGTCACAGAATCTCACTCCACTCCGTGGGCCACAGAATCTCACTCCACCCCGTGGGGCACAGAATCTCACTCCACTCTGTGGGGCACAGAATCTCACTCCACTCTGTGGGGCACAGAATCTCACTCCACCCCGTGGGACCACAGAATCTCACTCCACCTCGTGCATAACAGAATCTCACTCCACCCCGTGGGCCACAGAATCTCACTCCACCCCGTGGGCCACAGAATCTCACTCCACCCCGTGGGGCACAGAATTTCACTCCACTCCGTGGGCCAAAGATTCTCACTTCACTCTGTGGGGCACAGAATCTCACTCCACCCCGTGGGGCACAGAATCTCACTCCACTCCGTGGGCCACAGAATCTCACTCCACCCCGTGGGGTCACAGAATCTCACTCCACCCCGTGGGTAACAGAATCTCACTCCACCTCGTGAGGCACCCACCCACTCACCCTCTTCCCTCAGCACCTGGCTCACTCTCCAAGCCTCGAAGCCAACGCTGAAACGTCGGCCGCTAACCGCCGACCCCCCTTGCCCCCCACCACCATCCATTCCGCGAGAGAGGAAGAAGCAAGCGGCGCATTGTTGTTGTTGAGCTTAGTTCCCACGTCGTCAGTGTGTTCCTATCCATGCCACTAGCGAGGCAATGCGCGCTGATTGAGAGGTGTGCAGCGAGGGGCCAGGGGCCGGATTAATGTTCTTGTAGGCCCTAGGCACTTCTGTTTCGTGAAGCCTTCAGTGATTACTTTTTTTTGTTAAAAATGTCTCCGATCAACCGGAGGACAATAAAACTGCCGCGTTGGCTTCCCTTGCCCTGCTTCTCTGCTGAGAATGAGATCGTGCGAAAAACACCATTTGAAGGTGCTGATTCCAATTTTGCAATGAACAAAAAATTCTCGAAACGTTCATTCCCGGTGTTAATTTCTCTCACCTTATGAAAAAAACGACACACGTGACAATGCCTCTTTGTGCCGATGCGTTCTATATGAATCTGTGTTTTAAAGAAGATATTTTGGTTAAATTTTTTTATCTTACATACAAAAAACAATATGGTCACATTTTTTTTCGTAGGTCCTTCAGTTTCCGTAGGCCCTAGGCACAGTACCTACCTTGACCTGCTGGATAAAACTGCCCTGGGTGGCCGGGGGGGTTATTATGGCAGCTGGCGGTGGACTTTGCCGTGCTTTCAAAGCATTGATTACATTTGGATGGCCAAAGTCCTGTTCCAATTTTGGAAAAAGCCGGGGGGGGGGGGGGGGGGAAGGGGCCAGGAAGCCATTGTGTGGACACGGATTTTTTTGGAGTGGAGATTTTGTTTAAATCACACGGGGGAGTGAGTGTGGGGAGACACTGCTGGGCCCAGTTGTGCTCTCGCTTGTGTTGGTCCCTGGTCTCGTGGCGTGGCCGACAACGGATCAAGAGTGGCTCGGGTGAGTGGTCTTGTTGTTGGGGCAGCAACGGTGGGCGCTGGACACAGTCGAGAAGTGCAGTCGTCCATTCCGTGTAGAACCACAACTCAAGAGTTGCACAAATGAATGTGGAGAGAGAGAGATGCACGTTTTGAATACGTTTTAGAGACGGAACGAAGACTCGCCGATTGGAAGAACGTGAGACTCGAGTCTACATCTCCACGTAGACTCGAGTCTACGTGTAGACGTAGACTCGAGTCTACGTCTTTACGGAGACTCGAGTCTACGTCTACATGGAGACTCGAGTCTACGTCTTCACGTAGACTCGAGTCTACGTCTTTACGGAGACTCGAGTCTACGTCTACATGGAGACTCGAGTCTACGTCTTCACGTAGACTCGAGTCTACGTCTACACGTAGACTCGAGTCTACGTCTACACGGAGACTCGAGTGTACGTCTACACGGAGACTCGAGTCTACGTCTTTACGGAGACTCGAGTCTACGTCTACACGGAGACTGTAGTCTACGTCTACACGGAAACTCGAGCCTACGTCTACACGGAGACTCGAGCCTACGTCTACACGGAGACTCGAGTCTACGTCTACACGGAGACTCGAGTCTACAACTACACGGAGACTCGAGTCTACGACTACACGGAGACTCGAGTCTACGACTACACGGAGACTCGAGTCTACGACTACACGGAGACTCGAGTCTACGACTACACGGAGACTCGAGTCTACGACTACACGGAGACTCGAGTCTACGTCTACACGTAGACTCGAGTCTACGTCTACACGTAGACTCGAGTCTACGACTACACGGAGACTCGAGTCTACGACTACACGGAGACTGTAGTCTACGTCTGCATCACTCGAGTCTACATCTACACGGAGACTCGAGTCTACGACTACACGGAAACTCGAGTCTACGTCTACACGGGCCCGTTTCATCACGTTGTGACCCACGCGAACAAACACATACACACACACAACAACAACAACCGCCATTCGCCACTAAGTGGCGGTGACGTCACCACGACGCTTGTGCCAGGCCATGTGCACCTTGAGGCCACGTCAAGTGTCGAACGCCCGCTGGCAGGATGTCATGGGGCAGACCCAAGTGCCATGGGTCGACTGACTGAGATGACTGGCTGATGCACCACCTTTGCCCCCTACTGTACCAACCTGTACACACACACACACGTACACACACACGTACACACACCACACACGTACAGACACATACACGTACACACACACACACGTACAGACATACACACGTCCACACACACGTACACACACACACGTACACACACAAACGTACAGACATACACGTACACACACACACGTACAGACACACACACGTACACACACACGTACAGGTACACACGTACAGACACAAACACACATACACACACACACACGTATAGACACACACGTACACACACACACACACGTACAGACATACACACGTCCACACACACGCACACGTTCACACACGTACAGACACACACACGTACACACACACACGTACACACACGTACACACACATGCACGTACACACACTCGACCTAAATGAACATTTTTCCTTTCCACCCTTCCGATTGCGGCTCCCCCTCTCATCTGCAGTGGCGATGGCCCCTTGACCTCGGCCCCTGTCTCACGACCCTCCGTCCCGCTGACTAATCCCAGTTGTTGTATGGGGGGGGGGGCGTCTCGCCCTCGAATTGCCCCCGAGTCCAACACCACGCGTGGCGCTTCAGGGGGATCCGTTTGGTCGGAGAGCCGCGAATCACTGCCCCCCCCCCCTCCTCCTCCTTGAACGAGGGTCCATGGTATCTGTACTGCCCACTCCCATGGTATCTGTACTGCCGACTCCGATGGTATCTGTACTGCCCACTCCGATGGTATCTGTACTGCCCACTCCGATGGTATCTTTACTGCCCACTCCGATGGTATCTGTACTGCCCACTCCGATGGTATCTTTACTGCCCACTCCGATGGTATCTTTACTGCCCACTCCGATGGTATCTTTACTGCCCACTCCGATGGTATCTGTACTGCCCACTCCGATGGTATCTGTACTGCCCACTCCGATGGTATCTGTACTGCCCACTCCGATGGTATCTGTACTGCCCACTCCGATGGTATCTTTACTGCCCACTCCGATGGTATCTGTACTGCCCACTCCGATGGTATCTTTACTGCCCACTCCGATGGTATCTTTACTGCCCACTCCGATGGTATCTGTACTGCCCACTCCGATGGTATCTTTACTGCCCACTCCGATGGTATCTTTACTGCCCACTCCGATGGTATCTTTACTGCCCACTCCGATGGTATCTGTACTGCCCACTCCGATGGTATCTGTACTGCCCACTCCGATGGTATCTGTACTGCCCACTCCGATGGTATCTGTACTGCCCACTCCGATGGTATCTGTACTGCCCACTCCGATGATATCTGTACTGCCCACTCCGATGGTATCTGTACTGCCCACTCCGATGGTATCTGTACTGCCCACTCCGATGGTATCTGTACTGCCCACTCCGATGGTATCTTTACTGCCCACTCCGATGGTATCTTTACTGCCCACTCCGATGGTATCTGTACTGCCCACTCCGATGGTATCTGTACTGCCCACTCCGATGGTATCTGTACTGCCCACTCCGATGGTATCTGTACTGCCCACTCCGATGATATCTGTACTGCCCACTCCGATGGTATCTGTACTGCCCACTCCGATGGTATCTGTACTGCCCACTCCGATGGTATCTGTACTGCCCACTCCGATGGTATCTGTACTGCCCACTCCGATGGTATCTGTACTGCACACTCCGATGGTATCTGTACTGCCCACTCTGATGGTATCTGTACTGCCGACTCCACCAGGGCTATGGCAGCATGGCCATCATTTACCGGCGTCCGCCATCGTCAACCTCCTCCCCCTCCTCTTCCTCTCCCTCCTCTTCCTCCACTTTCACCCCCTCCTCTTCCTCCCCCTCCTCTTCCTCCCCCTCCTCCCCCTCCTCTTCCTCCCCCTCCTCCCCCTCCTCCCCCTCCCCCTCCTCCTCTTCCTCCCCCTCATCCCCCTCCTCTTCCTCCCCCTCCTCCTCTTCTTCCCCCTCCTCCCCCTCCTCTTCCTCCCCCTCCTCCCCCTCCTCTTCCTCCCCCTCCTCTTCCTCCCCTTCCTTTTCCTCCCCCTCCCCTTCCTCCCCCTCCTCTTCCTCCCCCTCCTCTTCCTCCACTTGCACCTCCTCCTCTTCCTCGCCCACCTCTTCCTCCTCCTCTGGTGCCGACAGCTCGCCCTGCGGCACATTTCTCCGAATCGTCGACTCAGACCGCGGGCCACGTGGTGATGTCTCTCGGCGGCGCCGCGAAGGAAGGCGAAGCAGCACTTGATGAACACAGTCGGGGTGGGTGGGCGATGTTGCTAACATGACTTGCATTTTATAGCCTCAACTGTGAAACACTTGTAATTGGGTGTCTTTATGTGGTGCATAATTTTCTTTGAAAAACAATCAACTACTTGATTTAATGATAACAATGAAAGCGAGCTGCAGTGGAGGCGAGAGGATGCAGGCAGCAGCAGCAGCCCTGGCGATGAAAGTGATTGATGATTTGTTTTTTTCCGCAGAGTCCCACGGCATCATGCCTGACAAGACAATAAATGTGTTGGTTCATATCAATTATGCGCTTAAATTGGGCGATCTGTCACGTTCCAAACGTTGACCCGCCGGCTTCGGCGGGGGTTCATGTCCAAGCGCGGTCCTCTTGGTCGCGTCTCGCATCGATCGCCGCGGCTCGAGATTCATCGGAAGGGCCAGATCGCCAATGATCATGACCGACAATTAAGGGCGCTACGTTTGAGAACTTCCCGTCCCGCCAGACCCTCGGTAGACACCGCCTCGTGGTAGGCGGCCACCGCCACTGTGTGGCCACGATGTCACGATGGCAACTGCGCCAGGCTAGGTTCACCAGTGCCACACCTCATCAAACAAGCAGCTGCTTCGGCATGCTGCAGTGGCAGGCCACGTGGGTGGGCTCTGTGACAGGTCGACGGATACTCGCAGCTCACTGGATGGGACACTCATCCAGATATTTAAAGTGTCTGTCATATTATCATGTATGTATGTTGAACCTCTGTCGCACCGTGCATTGCCAACCGTGATACTCGTAGGTGCGGGGAAGGACAAGTCTCGGTGCAGTCTCACCGAGACTTGTTCATGGCTAAAGCTGAATGTGTTATGCCAGCCCTTATGTTGTCATAAAAAGTTTAAATGTCATCATTATCGGTGTAGAGAACTACCACTTGAGTGCTATGCCTGTGAGAAAAACTCCGCCCTATTGCCGTACTCCTTATACAGAGAATCCTGTGGACAGGTTTGCAAAACTTACGGGGACAAGCGAGCGTGAGGTGGATGTGGATGGGTGCCAAAAACTATTCCTGGAACAGCGCTTCGGACTGATCCGGCTGAAACGAAGCGCTTTGGCCAGCCATTAGACCACAGGGGCACCACTCGTAACTAAACCCATCGCAACAGAAACAATTCAGTGCAGGCGGTGAAGACAAATAGACATACATAGAGATACAGGCAGTCCTCGAACTTGCGAACGCCCGGTTTACGAACAGCCGTGCTTAGGAACCAGTTTACATGAAATATTTAACAAAATGACATTGACTCTAAACTGTGGACCTATTTTGTTCAGACAAGCGACCCTCCGCAAGGTGTAGTGAGTCGGCTTCGCGCTGGGAGTGACTGTGTGTGAAAGTGTGTGTGTGTGTGAAAGTGTGAGTGTGTTTGTGTGTGAAAGTGTGAGTGTGTATGTGAAAGTCTGAGTGTGTGTGTGAAAGTGTGAGTGTGTTTGTGTGTGAAAGTGTGAGTGTGTATGTGAAAGTGTGAGTGTGTGTGTGTGTGAAAGTGTGCGTGTGTGTGTGAAAGTGTATGTGCGTGTGAAAGTGTGAGTGTGTGTGTGAAAGTGTGAGTATATGTGTGTGAAAGTGTGAGTATGTGTGTGAAAGTGTGAGTGTGTGTGTGAAAGTGTGAGTGTGTGTGTGAAAGTGTGAGTGTGTGTGTGAAAGTGTGAGTGTGTGTGTGAAAGTGTGAGTGTGTGTGTGAAAGTGTGAGTGTGTGGGGAGCGCAGTGTAGCGGTTAGCGCTACGCTGCATTACGAACCCGGCGACCCGAGTTCGATTCCCGCTCCCGGCCAACACCAGTGACGATTACCTGAACCGGTCCTGGGCCTCCTCTAGGTAGACTGAGCCTCAAATGAGTACCTTGTGTGGTATGCAAAAATCTCCACTGGGGAGTCAAAGGCGGCCGGGCATGGTGCTGACCACCCACTCCCTCGTGCGCCGTGCCGGCCTTCATAGGTGCTCGCTAACAGCACTTGCCCCTACAGTCTGTGAAGGCTACACGGGGGATCTTTGTCGTTGGGGTGCGTGTGTGCCTGCCCCGTGTGTGTGCAATTGTAGTGACTCATTGCACCCTTCCGACTACAAGTTAGCATTAGGACCCAAGGTTAGTGAACATTGAACCGTTCATTTAAAGCTTTCGTGACTGCAGGAATCCATATTCTTTGGTCCTTTCGGCAAAGTCACGTAGGTAGAAAATAACTCACGACGTTTCGGGCGCAACACAAGCGTCCGTCATCAGGTGGGAAGCCACCATCATCAGGTCCTTTCCAACCTGATGTCGGACGCTTGCGTTGCGCCCGAAACGTCGAGATCTATTTTATTTTATACCTACGTGACGTTATCGAAAGAACCAAAGAGTGTAACACCGTTATTTTACTTCTATATATGTTTTCGTTGTTTAATGTATTATTTACCACACAGTATTTTTTTCTACAGTATTACATGCAAATGTGAAATATGTATTCTTAATTATGAGTGTAACAATGCTTCGCTTGTTGATGAACCGTAAACATTGCATAACACTGCCCGTGTGGGCATTAAACACAGCCCATTGTTGTGTTCCGACTTACGAACGGGTCTCAGGAACTAATTAGGTTCGTAACCCGAGGACTGCCGGTATCCTTGCGCAATTCGCTAAACCACAAGTTCATTAGAACTGCAAGTGCGGTGACCGGTTTGTCGATTTGCCACATTCTCTCAATTTACTGCAAATGATGGACAAAGACAAAGATAGCCACAACACACGCGCAGTTCAACTCAACTGGAGGTCCATGGTTTTTTTGGGGTGAAATGGCATAAATATAACTGTGTCGTTAAACCCGCCACCACCCGACACAGTTTGTCACGTAAACAGGACATGGCAATTCGTCACGAGTACAGCACAGCGGTGTGTTGGAGAGCAAATCCACAACATTTACAATCTGAGTACGACGTTTCGCCAGTACTTACAGCTAGTCCGCCTGATGATGTAATCTAACGCAAAATAAAAACCTGTGTTGTGGATGACATTGGTCGCGAAAGCCTCCACGTGTTGAACTCGTGGTCCGTGCATTGCACATCTCTCGTGTTCAGTTGCGTCCAGCATTCCCCCACCTGCGATTTCAAGCAGTCGCCATCGCAGGCAGCCAATCAGCGAGCCGTACGCGACGCGGGTTACCGGTGAGCCCACAGCACCGCACGTGCGTCGGGCCTCGGTCATCCTCCACACTCTTTGCGCGCCGAAGAGAAACTCACTTGGTGCAGTCATGGGAGACCTCCAGCAGTGGGTGTTCAAGAATGTGTTAGAAAGTGTGGGAGCCAGAGGGTAAATCTTGTTGAACCTTTCATCGCACGGCAGAGGGATTGGCTCTGACCCACGTCTACGGAGTTTTATTCGGAGCTGCCCACTGTCTGATTGATCATACGTGGGAGATGAAGCAGCCTTACGGAGAGTCAATGACGCACACACCTTCATCCATCCACCTGCATTCTCAAACACGCTCGCGTACACAAAGACAAAGATCTCCCATAAAGCCTTCACAGACTCATGGGGCCAAGTGCTGTTTTTTGCGAGTGCAGTTGGGTTTGCTCAGTGAGGCCAAAACGAACATTCCATATCGCTTTGCATTCATCATAAATTACCGCTTGGTGTTACATTTATCAATTCCAACTTTGGCCACAGGCTGAATTACAGAAATTAACAACTCGGACACGCTTGAAACATGAGATGTTCCATCTCGAGTGATTTTTCCAGGTGAAATATGACGGACAAAATATCAACAATGATAAAAAGATACTCGGGTTGCTGCGGTCTGGATGTCCAGTTCTAGTTTGCTTCCTGTCTCGTTAATACCAAACGACGGCACTGCATGTTAAACATCATCCAGTGAAGTTTAGAGTACAAGGAAAAACATGCCTCTGTGCTTTAGATCTAGATTCCCTTCAAACAAGACTCACAAGCCAACATTGTATCGCGCTTTAAATGAGCCTGGATAATGATCATCTCCAGTGTTAGCCTCTGGGCCTGGGGTGAAAGGAGACTTCAATGTTGACTGCCGAATAGATTGCTCCTTCATTTATTGACCCCCTCCCCGCCGCCAGAAAGGCAATGCACTGAGCCAACCACCACGAGCTGGGATTTAAAGCCCAAGTGCTTGTTGACCGGCGACCACCTGGGCCAGATACGAAAAGTGTAAAAAAAAATGCATCGATAAAGTGCAAACGTCCTTTGTTCGATAATGTAAACATAGCCCCCCCCCCCCCCCCCCCACTGGGCTTCGCGCACAGGAGCAAGTCGGTCGGTCTCCCCTACAGGAGATTGAAATGAAACCCACCGAGACACGTGGACATATCAGCCGCCTCTTTTGCAGGGTGGGCGACCTGAATCAGGAGCGAGAACGACTCGAGAGGTGCGAGGAAACACGGGCAAGCAGGAAGGCGGCCACGTGATGACAAATTGCCCAAGCTCTGCGGTCCTCTACGTATGAAGGCGCTATCGGCAAATTAATTTGGCGTTTACAGGCGGGAGAAACCCCAAGAGGGCCCGGAGAAAACCGACGCGCCTGCGAGGGGCAACCACTTCTTGCCACGCAGGTGGAAGCAGGTGGAGTCCACGTCATTGATTCTCTGCCTTCTCCTCGACACGCAAGGGAAGGGAGTTTCGCACCATCTGTGTGATCCACCAAACTCTCGCCTCCACACGGCTGGATCCCAGGCGTCAATAACCAACGCCACCACATCGAAGACAATTTAGCGATATCGAGACGATTTAAGTGGACTATATATACTTTTTTACAAATATAGACTATACTTTCATGAAGCAGTCCAAATGTGAATACAGTTAAGTAAAATATGGAGAATTTCACTCAGCACTTTTAAACGTAGAGTAAATCTAAGTTACGGGGAAGGATGAGTGACTATTTTAGTTAGGTAGAGGCAGTTGAGACAAATTGCCACAACATATGGTAGAATGCAAACAAATTAAGTGAAGTCAGTCGGCAAACACCCGACACTAACACGCTCTCGTCAAAACATTTACAGATGTTTACGTCAGAGGCCTGTTCATCGACTCCTCTTGAACCCCCCACCCCACCAGCCTACGCTCGACATTGAGTTTTAGACGCAGCCGACGAGGCCAAGGGATTCCAGAAGCGAGAGGCGTCGGAGCCAAAAGCTGACCGGGCACGGTGCTGGGATAGAAAGTGGCCACCGTGACAGGACAAGAGTGGATCCAGGACAATGAATGATGACGACGTTTCGATCGCAACACAAGCAAGCGTCATCAGGTGAGACAAACACAGCAGGAGAGCTGCTGACGGCAGCAGCTCTCCTGCTGTGTTTGTCTCACCTGATGACGCTTGCTGTGTTTGTCTCACCTGATGACGCTTGCTTGTGTTGCGATCGAAACGTCGTCATCTATGAATGTTCTACCTACGTGATGATTTTACCGATAGAACCAAAGAGCATGGATTCCTGCAGTCACGCAAGCTTCAAATCAAGAATGAACGATGCTTTTTACCTTCACGCCGAGGACAGCCAAATTGGTCGTCGATGGGAGGGTGGAACGGCCAAAGAAATGTCACCGATGGCCTTTTTCGACCCGCAATGTCGCGTGACGAGACGTTTTGAATTCGTGCGTCTATTCGATCGGGCAGTGATCCAGCTTTAGGTGGTTTTGCTGCTGAAAATCGTTATCGTTTCTGACGACTCCGGCTCCAGTATTCCTTACTTGGGCAAGAAGAACACATCCCTGAAAAATCATATATGGGCAAAGCCACGCCCAATTCCTCCATATATGGGTCTCAAACTCCACTCGATGAGGACGTGCCAGACAGACGTGTGTATGGCGTATTATGAACATTCTCTTTGTCTCTGTGGTGTCTTCCGTTTTTCTCCGTCTCTCATGTTTGTTTCATGAGCCTGACCTGCCCCTACCTCAACACCTTCAGCTTCTGCTCTTGCCCTTCCAACTTGCCCTGCCTGCTCTAAAATTATTTTGTCCCACCACATAATCCGCCATATCTTGCGGGGCTGAATGTTGCGCATGGCTCCGCAGAGACTCGAGTCTCAGCGTGTAGACATAGACGTCTCGTCTGAGCAGACGACGTAGACGACGCAGACTCGAGTCTCAGCGTGTAGACATAGACGTCTCGTCTGAGCAGACGACTTAGACTCGTGTCTCTGTGTAGTCTCCAAATAGACTCGTCTCCGGGAGGTGAGTGGGTCTCACCCCCACCCCTCGTGAGTGGGGCCACACCAAAATGTTCCGTGGTTGCTTAATTTCGTCTTCACACTGATTTATTGTTTTTGCCAAAATTAAGTCATTAGGAGGTCCCCTTAGGCCAACAGAAACTACACTCCCAGACATTTTGTTATGCTGTGGGAGCAACAATGCATGCAAGGACAATTATTGTTATTACTGTGAAAATATACCTTGCTGTGTTTATCATTGGAGACAGCCGAATATTTCCCCGTGCTGCCTCCATGAAGGTAAACAACTCTTTGAAGCCCTCCTCCTACCGAGGTCACGGGGTCACGGTGACCTCCTGCCCGCCGCACGTGCCTGATCAACTGTGGTCATCTGCGGCATCGCACGGAGGGCGGCAGTCACTCGAGGCGCTCATCCTGAGCGCAGCGAACGCGATTGGCATGCCGAGCTGGCAAATCGCGTAACGACGCCTTCGCTTGAGATTGTATTTGACGTGATGTGTGTGTAAATATATATATACCCGACCTGGAATACTCACCCGAAATATACTTGAGATGTTTCTGGTAACTGAATTTTTACTCATGAATCGGTTCAAATGTTATTACAGGAAATGTAATTGATTTGATATCGGTTCGTTTTATACGTCGCTTTCGATAATTTTACGTAATGCTGATTCCAGCTTGGCAATTTTTATTCATTGCCCCCTCACCTCGGCGTTGACGTTCTTGCTTCTGTCCTTTGAGCCATGGGGGGAAACTTTTGCAAAAGAGACTTATCCTTTCACCTGGTCACACAAAATCAACTCGACTCATCACTCCGGACAACGGGTTAATGTAATCAAAGTTCACGCATGAGTATGCAATATTCATTTCCAGCAGGAGAGGTGAACTTTACAATATGCTCGTTTCCTACAATAACATTTAAATATAACGTTGATTGATACAGATATATCACATTGCAATAATAATATTGTAGATATGCGGCGGGTATACATAATTAGAGAGTCATTGCTGCATTATCGAGTTCATTCAGTGCGCTGTGGGAATCTTGAGGCGAGGCTTATTGTTAAACATCTCAAGCTCACGTCTTCATCATCTACCTCAAAAACACTTAAAAAAAAAACATTGCATCGCCAGATCGTAAGGCATATTGTGTGGTTGCATTACAGTAAATGATATTTAGAGCAGCCAGAAAAGTTTATAATTCAACACTCACCCACTCACTCACTCACTCACCCACTCACGCACTCACCCACTCACTCACTCACCCACCCACCCAGTCACTCACTCACCCACTTACCCACCCACCCAGTCACTCACTCACCCACTCATCCACCCACCCAGTCAATCACTCACTCACCCATCCACCCAGTCACTCACTCACTCACTCACCCACCCACCCACTCACCCACCCACCCAGTCACTCACTCACCCACTCACCCACCCACCCAGTCAATCACTCACTCACCCACCCACCCATCCACTCACTCACCCACCCACCCACTCACCCAGTCACTCAATCACTCACCCACTCACCCACCCACCCAGTCACTCACTCACTCACCCACTCACCCACCCACTCACTCACTCACTCACCCACTCACCCACCCACCCAGTCACCCAGTCACTCACTCACCCACTCACCCATCCACTCACTCACCCACCCACTCACCCACCCACTCACGCACCCACCCACGCACCCACCCACCCATCCACTCACTCACCCACTCACGCACTCACCCACCCACCCAGTCACTCACTCACCCACTCACCCACCCACCCAGTCAATCACTCACTCACCCATCCACCCAGTCACTCACTCACTCACCCACCCACCCACCCACTCACCCAGTCACTCACTCACCCACTCACCCACCCAGTCACTTACTCACCCACTCACCCACCCACCCACCCAGTCACTCACTCACCCACTCACCCACCCACCCAGTCAATCACTCACTCACCCACCCACCCATCCACTCACTCACCCACCCACTCACGCACTTACCCAGTCACTCACTCACTCACCCACTCACCCACCCAGTCACTCACTCACCCACTCACCCACCCACCCAGTCACCCAGTCACTCACTCACCCACTCACCCATCCACTCACTCACCCACCCACCCACTCACGCACCCACCCACGCACCCACCCACCCATCCACTCACTCACCCACTCACGCACTCACCCACCCACCCAGTCACTCACCCACCCACCCACTTACAAATACACTCACTCGCCCACTCATTCACCCACCCACCTACCCACCCACCCCTCACCCAACCACAGCACTGCAGGTTCCCTCGCTTTCCTTGCTGCTTCTTCTCTCGCAATGCTCCACTTTGGAATTCCCTCCCACTGTGTCTCATAGCCACACTCAAGAAACACGTCTAAATTTCGATTTAAAGCTTTCGTGACTGCAATGATTCATCTTCTTTGGTTCTTTCGGTAAAGTCACGTAGAATGAGAATAAAATAATAAATTGATAAAATAAAATAACACAATAATATTCTCACGACGTTTCGGCCACAACACAAGCGGTCTTCATCAGGTGAAGGGACGAGACTGTCTGGAGGACAGCGCTGGAGTGAAAGAGCCACGTTCAGATCACGGCCTTTAAGCTGTGTGAGAGGAAACAAAGCGTGATATATAACGACTTATTTTTGGTAGCTTAGCTGATTGGAGAATATAGAGTTTATTGATAACATTAAGGTAATTTATATTTTAGTTTTTTATTGGTTCACTATATAGTACTGTGAATAGCTCAGATGTGTAGGCCTTGACTTCAACATAGCCATTTCTGTGACCAGTCACTAGCTAATCACTCAGTTATTTCAATGCTAAATTCGCCTAGTTATTTCAATGCTAAATTCTCCTGTTTGATTTGTACTAAGTGCCTCGGTGAATGTGTATGCTCTGACTTTAACGTAGCTATTTCTGTGACCAGTTACAAGCTAATCACTCAGCTATTGCAATGCTAAATTCTATGCTAATTCCTTTGTGAAGGGGTGCCTCTGCGGATGTGTATGCTTTAACTTAGCTATTTCAATGCTAAATTCTATGCTAATTCCTTTATCAAGGGGTGCCTCTGCGGATGTGTATGCTTTAACTTTTAACATAGCTATTTCTGTGACCAGTCACAAGCTAATCACTCAGCCATTTCAATGCTAAATTAAATGCTAATTCCTTTGTCAAGGCGCTTTGTTTCCTCTCACACAGCTTAAAGGTCGTGATCTGAACGTGGCTTTTTCACTCCAGCGCTGTCCTACCAGACAGTCTCGTCCCTTCACCTGATGAAGGCCGCTTGTGTTGTGGCCGAAACGTCGTGAGAATATTATTGTGTTATTTTAGTTTATCAATTTATTATTTTATTCTCATTCTACATGACTTTACCGAAAGAACCAAAGAAAACACGTCTAACTCGCATCTCATGGTGCTGTTTGTTGCTGATCGCTTGAAGTTTTGGGCCTGTGCTCAGCAACGGTGTTAAATAAAGAGATCTTATTTTTGCTTAATTTCCTCCGAGCTGCCTATTAGAATTGCGCAGAGCTGTGATGGTTCGCGTCCCCCACATGGAGAAGCCTCCTGGGCTCGGTGCACCGTGAGTGTCGGATACGAGGCAAGCTGTGGCCAGTAAGGGGCAGCACCTAGCCTGGCACGGGGAGTATCGGCTGAACATTCTTCTCTCGAGTCCCAACAGCAGGCGCCTGCAGACAGGCGCCAGCTTATCAGAGGCCGATCTCGGTCTACCAATCAGAGCCCGTTTCGATTTGTTCTGCCAAGTCGTCGTGCTTGACTGTGATTGGTTATTAATCAATGCGTTATCCGAAGGTGTTGTGATCGACTCTGATTGGCTTAGAACGCACGCGCTCTGCACGCGTTCCAAACGAACGGCGCCATGCACTATGAGGGACACGAGGTTGAGGAGCGTGCGTGTGTGTGTGGTGGAAGAGCGTGCGTGTGTGTGTGTGGTAGAGCGTGTATGTGTGTGCGTGTGGTAGAAGAGCGTGTGTGTGTGGTGGAAGAGCGTGTGTGTGTGGTGGAAGAGCGTGTGTGTGTGTGGTGGAAGAGCGTGTGTTTGTGTGCGTGTGTGGTGGAAGAGCGTGTGTGTGGTGGAAGAGCGTGTGTTTGTGTGCGTGTGTGGTGGAAGAGCGTGTGTGTGTGTGGTGGAAGAGCGTGTGTGTGTGTGCGTGGTGGAAGAGCGTGTGTGTGTGTGTGCGTGGTGGAAGAGCGTGTGTGTGCGTGGTGGAGGAGCATGCGTGTGTGTGTGTAGTGGAAGATCGTGTGTGTGTGCGTGGTAGAAGATCGTGTGTGTGTGCGTGGTGGAAGAGTGAGGAGCAATAGTATAGAGGTTAGTGCGCTACAAATCCGGCGACCCGAGTTCGATTTCCGCTCACGGCCAACACCAGTGACGATTATCTGAACCGGTCCTATGCCTCCCCTAGGTCGACTCAGCCTCAAATGAGTACCTGGTGCGATGTGTAAATATTGCCACTGGGAGACAAAGGCGGCCGGGCGCGGTGCTGGCCACTCACCCCCTCGTGTACCGTTCCGGCCTTCATAGGTGCTACTCGCTAACAGCACTTGCCCCTACAGTCTGTTACAGGCTTTCCGGGGGATCTTTGTCTCTGTCTTTATGTGTGTGTGCGCGGGTGTGCGAGCGCATGCTCGTGCAGGCGATCGAATTGGGGGGTCAGAAGATTGAATGCGCGCTTCGCGGGAGCAGTCGTGTCTTGAGAGAGAGAGAGAGTTGGGCTGGCTAGAGAACAACACACAAATATCTGGGCGACGCGACTCGGGGCGGGGGGAAAAACTTTCATAGTACTTGGGCGCCACAGTGGCTAGGATATGTTAACTACCTCGCCTGGTATACAGGAGGTCTGTGTCTCTCTCTCTCTGTAATCATCATCGCAATGGCTAGGAGATGTTAACTACCTCGCCTGATATACAGGAGGTCTGTGTCTCTCTGTAATCATCATCACAATGGCTAGGAGATGTTAACTACCTCGCCTGGTATACATGAGGTCGTGGGTTCAATGCCGACCCTGACGCCTGCTGTTGTTTATTTAGAGTTTGCGTGTCTCTCTTTCATCATCATCACAACGGCTATGAGATGTTAACTACCTCCCCTGGTATGCAGGAGGTCGTGGGTTCGATCCCGACCCTAACGCCTGCTGCTGTATATTTGGAGTGTGCGTGTCTCTCTCTCTCATCATCATCAAGGTGGCTATGAGATGTTAACTACCTCGCCTGGTATGCAGGAGGTCGTGGGTTCGATCCCGACCCTGACGCCTGCTGCTGTTTATTTGGAGTTTGCGTGTCTCTCTCTTCCCGTGGTCGCGTGGATTTTTCTCCGAGTCCTCCACATTTAGAATTAACATCACCACGCGTTTAGAGCCATGTGGATGCTGCTGTACATTTCCACGCGATGATGGTCAGCCATTGCGTTGAGCTATCGTTTGTGGCCAGGTCGCTTCTGAAAAAAAAACGATAGAGCTCAGTGGGCCCTTACCTGGTGAAATAGTTTCTGTTTTAATTGTAGGTGTTGGCAGAGATTGTGCTGGCCTTAGACTTGGCAGTGATTTACGCACTAACAGCTCGAGACGCCAGTGACTGCGTTCCCGCACGAGGCCCCCGCTTTCAACAAACCGCGTTGCTTACTCCATTGTCGGGTCTCGGCGATGGTCAATTGACTCGTTAATCAAGCCGACACGCAACGGCCGCTTGGGAGTTTCTTCTGAGCACTGCGGCTTCACTCGTAGGTCGTTCTGCACGATCGCCCTGACGGCAGAGGCCACGCTGCAGGGCCATCTCGTGGGCTGCACGGTCGCGCGAGTGATGTCCCTGCCCGCGCCTGCCCCCGCGGCTCCTCGAGTGCAGCCAGCTGCCTCTTGCCACGTGGCCTGCGTGGGACAGCGCGCGCGTGGCACCCGGCAGCTGGGATGAATACCAGCGGCAAGTCGCGTTCCCACCTCGACAGGCCACGCGGAGAATGAATGTGGCAGACCTTACTGATTGGCTGTGTCGGGTGGTGTTTGCGGAGGTGGGTTAACGACACGTTTATTTATGTTACGCGATCTAACCCAAGCAACAAAAAAAAACATTTATTATGAATCGTATTGGTCGCGACAGCCCTACTACGTGTTAAAACGGAGAGGCTGCGTTTAAATTTACTCCTGGTTCCTCAGGGCCATGCCCACTACCCCACTCCTAAACCAATCTGGCTGCGGTCGTCCTTCCCCAGGGAGAGAAGAGAGAGATGGAGAGGGGAGGGAGATGGAGAGCGGGGGGAGATGGATAGAGGAGAGAGAGGAGACAGACATGGAGAGAGGTGGGGGGAAGAGAGAGATGGGGAGAGGAGAGAGAGGGGGAGGGAGAGAGAGATGGGGAGAGGAGAGAGAGGGGGAGGGAGATGGAGAGAGGAGAGATAGGAGAGAGATGGAGAGAGGAGACAGAGGGGAGAGAGATGGAGAGAGGAGAGAGAGGGAGGGGAGAGAGAGATGGAGAGAGGAGAGAGAAACGTCCGGCCAGCAGCCTGGGCATCTACCCGCGCTCTGGTCGGAGCCAGGGTGTGGCTGGAGTTCCACCGTGCGCGGCTGACCCACGCCGTGCCGGCCTTCAAGGAGCCGTGGGCGCTGGAGGAGGCCGTGTGCTCGGTGGCAGATGACGGAGAGCTCTGCATGAAGATCTAAGCTACCCGTCGGAGGCCGTTTGACTGTAGGAAGGGCTGCGTGCAGGTGCAGCACTTGTCGTAGTTTAAAAAATAGCGAGAGAGAGAACGACATGGAGTAGGGAGAGAGGGGTAGACAGATAGGGGGGGGCAGAGAGGGGGGTAGAGAGAGAGAGGGAAGGGGTAAGGAGAGCAGAACGTGAAATCTTTTGTGAAATCTTTCATTTTAAAAAAGGCGGGGGGGGGGGGGTTACATAAAGCAAAGCATTAAAAAAACCAAATGATGAACGAAACAAAGTGCCGACTACACCGAGCATCTCCTTGTTTCCTCTGATGGTAAAATAAAGGAGAGAGAGGGAGGGGAGAGAGATCGCCTGTGACGCAGTGGAGCTGTTGACCTCTCCACGCTCCGTGAGAACCCGTGATGGAGTCACTGACCCCAGGCCACCGCCAGACCCCCCCCCCCATCCTCACACCCCACACATTCACTCTAATACCTTCATCGTGATGCTGAATACGACTTGTTTTACAACACATTAAGGTCATTTGTATTATTGTTCTTTGTACGTTTTAATTTTAACATTCGGCCAGGTGGGTCACTCGTAGGTGGAGAGACGTCTCGAAGCGAACGGGGGGAGGTGGAGGGGCGGGTGGCGAGGTTCGAATCGTGGTGGGGAGGTGGGAGTTGAACTCCTCACCACCATCCTTCTGGCAGTGAGGAGCACGTTCATTAAGATGTGATCAGCGGTTGTCCCACTTGGCACGTGAGCTTGTGTGTGTGTGTGTGTGCGGCTTGTGTGTGAGTGTGTGAGTGAGTGTGTGTGTGAGTGTGTGTGCGGCTTGCATGTGAGTGTGTGTGTGTGCGGCTTGCATGTGAGTGTGTGTGTGTGCGGCTTGTGTGTGAGTGTGTGCGGCTTGTGTGTGTGTGCGGCTTGTGTGTGAGAGAGGCTTGTGTGTGTGAATGCGGCTTGTGAGTGTATGCGGCTTGTGTGTGTGTGTGTGCGGCTTGTGTGTGAGTGTGTGAGTGCGGCTTGTGTGTGAGTGTATGTGTGTGAGTGTGTTTGAGTCTTGTGCGTGAGTGCGGCTTGTGTGTGAGTGTGTGTGTGAGTGTATGTGTGTGAGTGTGTGTGAGTGAGTGTGTGTGAGTGAGTGCGGCTTGTGTGTGTGTGAGTGTGTGTGTGAGTGTGTGAGTGTGTGTGAGGCTTGTGTGTGAGTGTGTGAGTGTGTGTGTGAGTCTTGTGTGTGAGTGTATGTGTGTGAGTGTGTGTGAGTGTGTGTGAGTGTGTGTGAGTGAGTGTGTGTGAGTGAGTGCGGCTTGTGTGTGAGTGTGAGTGAGTGCGGCTTGTGTGTGAGTCTGTGTGAGTGTGTGTGGCTTGTGTGTGTGTGTGAGTGTGTGTGAGTGTGTGTGGCTTGTGTGTGTGTGAGTGTGTGTGTGAGTGCGGCTTGTGTGTGAGTGTGTGTGTGAGTGTGTGTGTGAGGTCGACTCAGCCTCAAATTAGTACCTGGTGCGGTGTGTAAACATTGCCACTAGGGAGACAAAGGCGGTCGGGCGTGGTGCTGGCCACCCACCCCCTCGTGTACCGTTCCGGCCTTCATAGGTGCTCGCTAACAGCACTTGCCCCAACAGTCTGTTAAAACTATATGGGGGATCTTTGTCTTTATCTTTGTGTGAGTGCGGCTTGTGTGTGAGTGTATGTGTGTGGCTTGTGTGTGAGGGTGTGAGTGTGTGAGTGTGTGTGTGAGTGTGTGTGTGCGGCTTGTGTTTGTGAGTGCGGCTTGTGTGTGTGTGAGTGTGTGTGAGTGTGTGTGTGAGTGTGTGTGTGAGTACGGCTTGTGTGTGTGTGAGTGTGTGAGTGTGAGTGAGTGCGGCTTGTGTGTGAGTGTGTGTGTAAGTGTGAGTGTGTGTGAGTGTGTGTGTGCGGCTTGTGTGTCTGTGAGTGCGGCTTATGTGTGAGTGTGTGTGAGTGTGTGTGAGTGAGTGCGGCTTGTGTGTGAGTGTGTGTGTGGCTTGTGTGTGTGTGAGTGTGTGTGAGCAAGAACATCTGCTGGACTACATAGTGACGGACCAGCAGATGCGAGCCCATGTCCTTGACACCAGGACCTACCGTGGAGCTGATCTGCCCTCTGACCATCGACTAGTCATCTGTAAGATGCGCCTGCCATTCTTCCACTCCGGTGGTGATTGTACACCCAGGACCCCATTACAACCTAAAGTGGCCTGGTCTCAGTTGTCTGATGAAAGTTGCAAGCGAGAATTTCATAATCGCTTGCGGCTGGGATTGGCATCGTCCCCGACTCCTCCTGATATCGAGGGTAAATGGGCGAGGTTTAGGACTGTCACTCATGCAGCTGCATTGGCTGCTTTGGGTACGCGGTCCAGACCTCCCCAGAGACCCTGGCTGGCAGAGGAGGTGTTCATGATGGTTGAGAAAAAGCGACAGGCCCACTGTCATCGGCTACAGAATCCCACGTCAGAGAATGAAGAGGCTTACCGCAACCTTCGCTCGGAGGTTCGGAGAGCCGTGAGGCGCTACAAGGATGGGTGGTGGTCGCGGGTTGCTGAGGAGATGGAGTCTGCCTCAATGGCCCGCGATCACAAATCCTCATTCAACTCCATCAAAAAAGTAACCTGCAGCGCCACACCTATTACCATCATTAAGGGAAAGAATGGTGATCCAATCTCTGACCCCCAGGAACAGGTTTGCAGATTTGCTGAGCATTTCTGTGAGGTCCTGGGGGAGGGAAAATCCCTCAGCCAGAAAAACATCGTGGCACAAAGTGAGGATGACCCTGCTGAGGCTGCGGTGCCTCAAATATTGGAAGAAGTCACCCCCTGTGAGTGGCTGGCTGAGGTGCCATCTGTTGAGGAAGTACTGAGGGCGATCCGGAGTCTGAGACCAGGAAAGGCAGCGGGCAGAGATGATTTCCCAAGCGAAATGCTGAGGGAGGGTGGCGTTTGTGCACAGACTGCCCTATATGAAATCATAACAACAGTCTGGACCACTGGACGGGTTCCGCAGGATTGGAAGGTGCCCTGGTGGTCCCCCTCTTTAAGAAGGGGGACCGCACAGACTATAACAACTACAGGGGCATCTCACTCTTCAGTGTGCCGGGAAAGGTCCTGGCAAGGATTATTCAGCATCACCTTGCCAGGCACGCTGAGGAGAGGCTTGCAGAGCCCCAATGCGGTTTCAGGAAAGGGCGGTCCTGCAAAGATGCCATATTTTCTGTCCTACATCTCTGCTTTATTGACCTGGTCAAGGCCTATGATACCATCAGTAGGCCTGGGCTCTGGGTTGTTCTTCGTGCTTTTGGAGTACCTGACCCTCTGCTCACGATCATTAAGGACCTTCATGATGGTGCGCGGGTCCGGGTAAAACTACGTGGCCGGGAGTCAGAGCCATTCCCTGTTAACCTTGGGGTGCGACAGGGATGTCCTCTGGCTCCCACATTATTTAACATCTATTTTGACCACGTAGTTCGTGAAGCCTTCAATAGCTGTACCGGGGGAATCTCCATTTGGTACAGATAACAGGCCCCTGCAGGGTGAGCTGGTAGGACAAGTCTCTGCGCTGTCTATTGCTGATTGTACACCCAACAGCACGAGATTTCACTTCGTTAAAGTATTGAAAGGGGACGGACGGACGGACACATTAATCTATTGCAGGCTGGTAGACTCAGTTTACAACTTCGTTCCTACCAGTATAATTGGAGGCTGATCGATGCCCGGGTGCGGTCAAGGGATGGCTCCCTATTGCTCAACCACGTTATGTATGCCCATGATTTGGTAATAGCTGCTCATTCAGAGGAGGAGTTGGAGACACTGCTGCTGAGACGGGAGCGTTCCACTAAGAGATGGGGCCTTACCATCAGCCCCATCAAAACTAAGCACCTGCCTGGGTATTTTGTACCATCGGACACTCCACCTTCACAACACCCAATCGGTGATGGGGCAGTTGTGGAGAGAGTGGAGAGTTTCCCATACCTGGGCAGTGTGCTTATGACCAGCTCCACTTTAACAGCAGAGGTCTCACTCCGAATCAGTTGAGCGGCAATATCTTTTCATCGGTTGCGTAACGCTGTGTGGAAGCTACCTGGTCTGTCGCTCCGCCCTAAGCTTCAGGTCTTCTCGGCCACGGTCATTCCCTCCCTTCTCTACGCTTGCGAAACGTGGACCCCCCTAATGGAACATCTTCGTCGGTTAGAAACATTTAGGCTAGCCTGCCTACGATCCATCTTGGGTTTAACCAGGCTGGATTGTGTGAGGAGCTCACAAATCTTTGAAAGATCTGGGCAAGGTCCCATCGGTGAGCTCCTCCGGCAGGCAAGCCTGCGTTGGCTGGGTCATGTAGCCCGCAAGCCCAGCCACCGCATGCCGAAACAGCTTTTGTTCGGCGGGTTTGTGGGGGCTAAACGCGCGCGGCATGGGCTAGAGAAGATATGGAGTGATGTGGTACAGGAGGACGTGGAGCTGAGTGGACTTGCCGATGACTGGTACCAGCGGTGTCAAGAACGGCCTCTGTGGAGTAGGCTCGTGAAGGACGCTACTGGGCAGTTGGGGGCAGTCGCCCTCCAACAACAACGGAGGGCGGAGGAGCGACGCTCACAACAACGAGCGGAGCGCCGGGTTGCTAAAGCACAGCAGGCTGGCACAGTAGGGGGCACAGGTGGTGCATCAGCCAGTCATCTCAGTCAGTCGACCCGTGGCACCTGGGTCTGCCCCGTGACCTCCTGTCAGCGGGCGTTCGACACTTCACATGGTCTCAAGGTGCACATGGCCTGGCACAAGCGTCGTGGTGACGTCACCGCAACTTAGTGGCGAATGGCGGTTGTTGTTGTAGCTTGTGTGGTGTGTGTGGTGTGTGTGCCTTGTGTGGTGTGTAGCTTGTGTGGTGTGTAGCTTGTGTGGTGTGTGTGGCTTGTGTGCTGTGTGTAGCTTGTGTGGTGTGTATGGTGTGTCTGTGGTTTGCGTTGTGTCTGCATGGTTTGTGTGGTGTGTGTGGTTTGTGGCGAGTGTGCGTGGTTTGTGTGTGGCTTATGTGGTGTGCGTGTGTGTGGGTTGGGTGTGTTGTGTGTTAGCAGGTTATGTGGTGTGTTTGTGATTTGTGTGTTGTGTGTGGTGTGTGTGTCGCAACGAGGCACAGACCGATATGCATGATTACCAACTAATGGGAAATTTCATAAGCGTCGCTTGCCACCATGAAAAATCGTAGCATTAGGGCTACCGCTTCTGCGATTCCATTAGGACCCTTTAGATTTGCTTTATTCGATGGTAGAACCCACAGGAAGCTAAATGGACTTGTTTGCAAGGCAGGAAGAAACAGAGTGGCACGGAGAGAGAGAGAGCGATGGCGGGAGAAGGGGGCTGCATTATACAGGTTCGCATTCATGTGATTTATCCCATTACGGTTAATTTATAGGAAGCGGGGGTTTCCATCTCGGATCTCGGGCAGTTAGGCATTTCTAATTAATTAAATATTTATCTACTCTCTTTAGCCGGACGCTTTTCGTCGGCTTTTCGAAACAATCTTGACATTGTAGTCTGAACTTTTATTGAGGCCTCCACACAGCGGCGGCGGTGGCGACGCTGACGGTTGATGCCGCGTCGAGAGCACAACGCAAGAGGCCACCGTATGCACCCTGTGCCGAGCACATACGGAGACTAAAAGGGCCTACGAAAACAAATTACCGTCTTTCTTTTCCTTCCAATTATTGTTTTATTTGGGTTGGGTCGCGTGCATATAAATGTTGTGTCGTTAAACACCGCCACCACCGCCCGGCACAGCCAATCAGTGAGATTGTGTCACGTAAACAAAACGTGACAATTCGTTTCTAGTCCAGCACACACAGCGGTTGTGTGTTGGAGAGCAAACCCACATTGGCACGTTTTCTTTACGTGACAAACCTTACTAATTGGCCGTGTCAGGTGGTGGTGGGTTTAACGACACACTTATATTTACGCAACCTGATAAAAAAAACCCTGCATTATGGATAATATTGGTCGCGAAATCCCTACGTGTTAAACTGAGCCACTATCAGCATTGTAATCGATAGTAATGCAACACGTGTCTTGAATTGACAAAAGCGATCGGAGCTTGGCAGGGAAATATGCGATGGGAGGACAGAAAGTCACGGTGGAGCTGTGCAAGGGAAGCAGCAACACAAAGTCCACCAATAACGTATTTGGCCTGGCTCACTTCGGGCATTACACAAATTAATTTCTCGGCTATTTCCTTTAATATACAAAAAAATATTTTACAACCGTAACATTTTCAGTTTTCGATTAATTGCCCGCTGCTTTCTCCCAATGTCTTTTGTGGAGCCGTGTCTTGAGGTTGGTGGTCTGTGTTCAGACTACGCGAGGGCTATGTCCAGCTCTGTTGAGTTATGTCACGAGCTGGCAAATATCACAAAGGTTACGGGGAAGAGATGCAGTGTTCATTTACTCCGAGGGGGATTGAGCTGTGCGCTAAATTGAGTTTTCATGTTCTGTGACAAAGCCTTCCTGTGACTCATTATCACTGCTGCCACATATAGAGCACCAAATTCTGCCCAAATTGGAATCCTGTTGCTGTCGTATCTGGGCTGGGATGGAGCACGTGGTTCCCACATCAGTGCCCTCGTGTCTGGGCTGGGATGGAGCACGTGGTTCCCACATTGGTGACCTCGTGTCTGGCTGGGATGGAGCACGTGGTTCCCACATCAGTGCCCTCGTGTCTGGGCTAGGATGGAGCACGTGATTCCCACATCAGTGCCCTCGTGTCTGAGCTAGGATGGAGCACGTGGTTCCCACATCAGCGCCCTCGTGTCTGGGCTAGGATGGAGCACGTGGTTCCCACATCAGTGACCTCGTGTCTGGCTGGGATGGAGCACGTGTTTCCCACATCAGCGCCCTCGTGTCTGGCTGGGATGGAGCACGTGGTTCCCACATCAGTGGCCTCGTGTCTGGCTGGAATGGAGCACGTGGTTTCCACATTAGTGCCCTCGTGTCTGGCTGGTGTGGAGGAAGTGATTCCAAAATCGGTGCCCTCAACAGAATTCAACGTAAAGGAGGCAAGACGGTTGATGATCCAGCAGTTAACGATCCAGTCTAGTCACTCGCCAACCAGAGCGCCGTCAACTCTCTATCACATTGGGGTGCCGCGGTGGCGAGATATTAACGCCCTCGCCTGGTATACAGGAGGTCGTGGTTTCGATCCCGACTCTGACACCTGCTTCTTTGGAGTTTGCATGTTCTCCCCGTGGTCGCATGGATTTTTCTACGGGTTCTCTGGTTTTTCCCTCCACATTTAGAAACATCTGTTCAGAGTATTTGGCTGCTGTGATCGAAAGGTCACCCAGGGTCACGGTGCTGCACGGCTCGAGACAATTGCCCCCAGCTCTCCTCACGTGGGTTGCATCGCTTCCGGTGCGGAGCCGCGGCCGGAGACGCCCGAAGTGCTCCGTCTGGAACAGAAGGTGCCAAAGGGGTGGGGGAGGAGGAGATGGAAGGGGAGTGAGTGGGAGGGGGACCCAAACAAACCGGATCCCGACAAACGGGAACCCCACAAACCGGAACCCCACAAATGGGAACCACACGAATGGGGACCCCACAAACGGGAACCCCACAAACGGGAACCACACGAATGGGGACCACAAAAACGCAAACCCCACAAACAGGAACCTACAAACGGGAACCCCAAACGGGAACCCCACAAACAGGAACCCACAAATGGGGTCCCCACAAACGGAAACCCACAAACGGGAACCCAACAAACGGGGACCCACACAACGGGGATCAGCCTCCTCCTCCCCACCCCCCACACACGCAGACGAAATCTCCTAAGGGGGGACTCCAGACATCAGGAGGAGCGGCAGCAGCAGCAAAAGTGAAGGAGCGACCTCCCCCAAAAGTAGCCGCAGTGGCCCCGTACTGTGGTTGCCCCTCTGGCAGTTCCAAGCCCGGGGGATGGACGTTGTCAGTCAAGCGAGGTCGAGCGTCAAAACCCGTGCAGTTTACTGAACCGAAGTTCGACACAGCCGACACCGATACCAGACTTCTCTCATGCAGCAGTGAGAAATATATTCACACCCACTGGAACACAGGTGGCCCATTCCCGGCGTGTGTCCTGGTCAGGTGGGCCCACCCAGTGTCTAAGACAGGTGGGCCCACCCGGTGTCCAGGTCAGGTGGGCCCACCCGGTGTCCAGGTCAGGTGGGCCCACCCGGTGTCCAGGTCAGGTGGGCCCACCCGGTGTCCAGGTCAGGTGGACCCTCCCGGCGTGTGTCTAGGTCAGGTGGGCCCTCCCGGTGTCCAGGTCAGGTGGGTCCACCCGGTGTCTAGGTCAGGTGGGCCCTCCCGGTGTCCAGGTCAGGTGGGCCCTCCCGGTGTCCAGGTCAGGTGGGCCCACCCGGTGTCCAGGTCAGGTGGACCCTCCCGGCGTGTGTCTAGGTCAGGTGGGCCCCCCCGGTGTCCAGGTCAGGTGGGTCCACCCGGTGTCTAGGTCAGGTGGGCCCTCCCGGTGTCCAGGTCAGGTGGGTCCACCCGGTGTCTAGGTCAGGTGGGCCCTCCCGGTGTCCAGGTCAGGTGGGCCCACCCGGTGTCTAGGTCAGGTGGACCCTCCCGGCGTGTGTCTAGGTCAGGTGGGTCCACCCGGTGTCCAGGTCAGGTGGGTCCACCCGGTGTCCAGGTCAGGTGGGTCGACCCGGTGCCCAGGTCAGGTGGGCCCTTCCGGTGCCCAGGTCAGGTGGGCCCACCCAGTGTCTAAGACAGGTGGGTCCACCCGGTGTCTAGGTCAGGTGGGCCCTCCCGGTGTCCAGGTCAGGTGGGCCCACCCAATGTCTAGGTCAGGTGGGTCGACCCGGTGCCCAGGTCAGGTGGGCCCTTCCGGTGCCCAGGTCAGGTGGGCCCACCCAGTGTCTAAGACAGGTGGGCCACCCGGTGTCCAGGTCAGGTGGGCCCACCCGGTGTCCAGGTCAGGTGGGCCCACCCGGTTTCCAGGTCAGGTGGGCCCACCCGGTGTCTAGGTCAGGTGGGCCCTCCCGGTGTCCAGGTCAGGTGGGCCCACCCGGTGTCTAGGTCAAGTGGGCCCACCCAGTGTCCAGGTCAGGTGGGCCCATCCAGATATTAATAAACTGATGACAAAAGTTACATTCATAGGATATTTTTTCCAGTATCTTAAATGATGAAAAATGAGAATAGGTTTTACCCTTTCTGGAAATACAACAATGGGTTGTTGTTGTTGGGGAGTCAGCAACAATGGGTCGTCCTTACGGAAAAACTCGCCCCCCACAAAAGGAACGTGGAATTTCCACCAACCCCGAGCCGTAGCGTGCTGTGGGGTGTTGCGAGCTTGGAGGAGAGAAACAAACTCCGCGGGAGCTGCGGCGCCCGAGAGGAGGCGGCACCCGCGCACTCGGCCAGCGACGTCTGCTGCGTCTCAATGCAAATGACGCAGCGCACTGAATGGATAACAAAGGCAAACAAAGACGAAGATCCCCCGTATAGCTGTGGCAGGCTGTCGGGGCAAGTGCTGTTAGCGAGCACCTATGAAGGCCGGCCAGCACCACGCCTGACCGCCTTTGTCTTCCCCAGTGGCGATGTCTACACACCACGCCAAGTACTCGTTTGAGGCTGAGTCGACCTAGGGGAGGCCCAGGACCGGTTCAGATAATCGTCACCGGTGTTGGCCGTGAGCGCAGCGCGCTCAGCACTACACCACCGCTCCGCACAAGAAAAAAGAACGCGACAGCTTTCGCCTAACACCAGCACCCCCCCACTCAATCATCGCCTCGCGCCATTATCCCTCTTCATTAACTCCTCACCATCGAGTGTATTTATCACTGTCGATTTTCAACGCTCGGACAAAATTTACCAACAAAATTTTCCATTTAAGGTGACTGCCTCTCTCTCGACTCGGTACTGCCTCTCTACTGGAACGTACCACTCATGAGTGCCCCAAACACGGCGCTCTACACGTGCTACGTAAAGGCGCTGCATTCCTGGGACCTGGTCGACCTACCGGACACAAAATGGAGAGACCATTTCTCTCCCCTCATTGCGGCCGCCCCTCAGTGGAAACAAATGTACAAGTCTCCCGTTAGCCAAACGCTGCGGTGACCTCCAGTGGAGGTTGGCACACTGCACGTTGCCATTGGCCGTGTGGCTCAGCCGAATCTCGCCAGGGGTAACAGACTTGGTGCATTTCCTGCGGTGCCAGGGAGGATCTACCCCACCAGTACTTACACTGCCAGTGGCTTCAAACCAATGTTCCGCCTTTTGGGGGACATCTTCAGGAAACTGGTGGTACCCTTCTACAACAGCAGCTTCGTATATGGGGTGCCTTACCTGGCTAACAAACGCCATGACCTCGCCAACTTCGCTTGTGCTCAGGCGAAGATGGCGGTGTACAGAACGAGGTAAAAAGATGCTGGAAGGTGACACTGACGGCTGCTCTGTGCTGCTTCCAGTGTTCAGGGGCCTGCTTAAGGTGCGGCTCCGGCTGGAGCACGCCACATACCACACACATGTCGGTGATGTGCAGCGCGTCTTCTTCGAACGCCGGGGAGCCGAACAAGCCCTCTGTACCAGCGTGGACGGCACCCTCATGTTCACCTTCTGAAGCTCTCGCTCGTCACCGTGGCGTGCGCGATGAACACCACAACCACCACGTGACTTTTATTTCGTGTTGTGCGCGGTGCTTTTAGCGCCACAGCGCGTGGATTTATAATGTTTATTTTCATTTGTGTTGATGGTGACTTTGTGTATTTCATATCGAAATCGCCTCCAGTGCTGTTGCTGCTGGCGGCAATAAAAGTTGTTTAAAATTCAAAAATAATTATCTACTCCGTACTGCCTCTCTCTCTCTGTACTCTGGCAAAGAAAGGTCCCATGATAGCGCTGCCCAACCCGCGCTATGAATGGTCTGAGACGCGTGGCGTCGTCCTTGTACTGTTCGCCTTGTGTCGTTCTCTCGTCTACCGCTGGTGGTGACACGAGGCCCTCAAGGAGGCTGTCGTCTCTGGTGTCGACCAATCAGTTTCAAGGACAATGCCCATCTATTACCAGAGCAGGTTTCTGTTTGCATGTTCATTACAAGTACGTGTGCTTAATGCAGACTTTATTCCTTGCAAAAGGTTTCTGCTTGGTGTTTGAACAAATATGATCCTGGGTCAGCTTCACACCTAGGCTTTCGCCTCCGAAGCAAGAGGATTTCTCCACAACTCTGGCTGGACGCCTGATGATGCTGGTTGCTGTTGTTGTAACTACTGGCGAAACGTCACGGCACTCGAATTGTCAATGTCGTCGTGGGGCTTACTTTCCAGTTCGTAACGAATTGCCACGTTTTGTTTACTTGGCAAGCCTTACTTAATTGACCGTGTCTGGTAGTGGCGGGTTTAACGACACACTTACAGTGAGGGAAAAAAAGTATTTGATCCCCTGCTGATTTTGTACGTTTGCCCACTGACAAATAAATGATCAGGCTATAATTTTAATGGTAGGTTTATTTGAACAGTGAGAGACAGAATAACAACAAAAAAATCCAGAAAAACGCATGTCAAAAATGTTATAAATTGATTTGCATTTTAATGAGGGAAATAAGTATTTGACCCCTCTGCAAAACATGACTTAGTACTTGGTGGCAAAACCCTTGTTGGCAATCACAGAGGTCAGACGTTTCTTGCAGTTGGCCACCAGGTTTGCACATATCTCAGAAGGAATTTTGTCCCACTCCTCATTGCAGATCTTCTCCAAGTCATTAAGGTTTCGAGGCTGACGTTTGGCAACTCGAACCTTCAGCTCCCTCAGATTTTCTACGGGATTAAGGTCTGGAGACTGGCTAGGCCACTCCAGGACCTTCATGTGCTTCTTCTTGAGCCACTCCTTTGTTACCTTGGCCGTGTGTTTTGGGTCATTGTCATGCTGGAATACCCATCCACGACCCGTTTTCAATGCCCTGGCTGAGGGAAGGAGGTTCTCACCCAAGATTTGACGGTACATGGCCTCGTCCATCGTCCCTTTGATGCGGTGAAGTTGTCCTGTCCCCTTAGCAGAAAAACACCCCCAAAGTATATTGTTTCCACCTCCATGTTTGACGGTGGGGATGGTGTTCTTGTGTTCATAGGCAGCATTCCTCCTCCTCCAAACACGGCGAGTTGAGTTGATGCCAAAGAGCTCCATTTTGTTCTCATCTGACCATAACACTTTCACCCAGTTGTCCGCTGAATCATTCAGATGTTCATTGGCAAACTTCAGACGGGCATGTATATGTGCTTTCTTGAGCAGGGGGACCTTGCAGGCGCTACAGGATTTCAGTCCTTCACGGCGTAGTGTGTTACCAATTGTTTTCTTGGTGATTATGGTCCCAGTTGCCTTGAGATCATTGACAATATCATCCCGTGTAGTTCTGGGTTGATTCCTCACCGTTCTCATGATCATTGCAACTCCACGAGGTGAGATCTTGCATGGAGCCCCAGGCCGAGGGAGATTGACAGTTCTTTTGTGTTTCTTCCATTTGCGAATAATCGCACCAACTGTTGTCACCTTCTCACCAAGCTGCTTGGCAATTGTATTGTAGCCCATTCCAGCCTTGTGTAGGTCTACAATCTTGTCCCTGACATTCTTGGAGAGCTCTTTGGTCTTGGCCATGGTGGAGAGTTTGGAATCGTATTGATTGATTGATTGATTCTGTGGACAGGTGTCTTTTATACAGGTAACAAGCTGAGACTAGGAGCACTCCCTTTAAGAGTGTGCTCCTAATCTCAGCTCGTTACCTGTATAAAAGACACCTGGGAGCCAGAAATCTTTCTGATTGAGAGGGGGTCAAATACTTATTTCCCTCATTAAAATGCAAATCAATTTATAACATTTTTGACATGCGTTTTTCTGGATTTTGTTGTTATTCTGTCTCTCACTGTTCAAATAAACCTACCACTAAAATTATAGCCTGATCATTTATTTGTCAGTGGGCAAACGTACAAAATCAGCAAGGTATCAAATACTTTTTTCCCTCACTGTATATTTACACGATCTCACCCACAAACCTCTATTCTAGGTCTCGACTAGAACAAGGCCCAAGCGGTAGAGAACCCCAGACAGCTGCAGGAGCGGAGGAAAGCGACGAGAGAGAAACACAACAACAATGATATATCAAGAAGGTGAATATATGATTTGGTGACAATTTGATGAAGAAAAAAATAATCGTGATGATGATGGTAATAGTAGTTGTACGGTACTCGGCACGACTACTTTTAGTAGTAGTACGGCCCTCTGTACCTATAACAGTCTAATATTATTCCGAGCCCAAGATGAGCCCCCACTGTCCAACAGAAGCGCCACTTGAGCTGCTGCTGCTGCTGCTGCCGTCTCAGTGACGGCAAAGTAAACACTCGGCCACTCTGTTTACGCAGCCTTTTAAAATAATATAAAGAAAATAGGCTTTTGAGTCTTCAAGATGAATAATTTCTGTGAGATTTGCATCATAATTGTTTTCCCTTTGGATCCCAAAGTCTGGCGCTCGCATTCTACGTCATGAAAGTGGCGCGGTGTCGATTTATTTTGCGTTTGTTGTTTGTGGTTGTTTGTTGTTTGTGATTGTTTGTTGTTTGTGCGTGTCAGTGGAATGGGGAGCCACACATGGTCGTTGAAATCTCTCACTTGAGACGCGCACTCACTTTTTGTTTCATATGCAAACACGAATGCCTTCAAATGGCGGGCACAGGGACATCTCCAACCTCACCGCACGCCTTGCAGGGACTGAGGCTTTGAGCTGCAGCGAACCCAATGATTATGCCGATTAGATATACTAATGACGTCTGATGTAGCCGTTGTTCACGATTGCACCCAATAAAAACAACAACACAACAACAACACAACAACAACACAACAACAACCAAACCTGCAGGGGTTGACCGTGAACGGTGGACGGTGCATTTTGGGCAGTCGGTGTGGAACGTCGAATCGGCACCTCGCGCCTGCACGCGACACCCGTCGAGAATTCCCCGCACCGCACCTTTAAAACGAACCTCGACAAACTCTCGCTGTCTTTCGTTCCCACCGCGTCAGTTCGCTGTGTCGACGGCGATCCCGAATGCCGATGCAGGCGGGCTGCTTGTCGTCCTCTTATTGAACTTGCCAAGGGCTTTATTTGAACAATGATGGCGGGGGGGGGGTCAGTGCCTTCATTACCATCAAGGCGGTGCATCGCGACACTGGAGCGACATCGAGGCCTCATTCGTGAAGGGATTGCTCCTCCTGAACCCTGCAGGAGGACCATGTGGAGCTGGGTGTACAGAGACACGATGCCAAATGTGTCTATGCGACCTTTTTTGGCAATATAAAAATGATTATAACGAAAATAATGAGAATAGGTTTACACCCGTTCTGGCAATTAAGCAGGAGGTGTCATGATGTTCAAACACCAAATTCTGCATTAACCACACATAGCTGTGGCAAAACGTACAAACAAACACGCTCTCGTGATGAATATATATGCATTGTCTTTGAAACTGATTGGTCTACGCAAAAAGTATCCCATGGATATAACTGCTCGACCCGAGCTATAAGTGTTGTGATACTTGCAATGCCTTTGTGCTGTTCGCCTTTGGCGACAAGACCATACAGACGGCTTTCTTTGGTGGAGGCCAAACAGTTTCAAAGACAATGTCAGCATTAGTATCAGGGTGTGTTTGTTTCTATGTTTTTCCACAAGTGTGATTAATGCAGACTTGATGCCTGCCAAAATGTAATATTACAAGTCTAATATTTTATAGTCTAAAGTATAGGGTAGTGTATAGTAACGCATTGTATAATTCAAGGGTGGGGTTTGTCTATGGCAGTGTATATTACGGTGTATAGTCGTGTAATGTAGAAAAAAGTTTAGTTGGAGGCATATCAATATAATGCATAATGTTAGAGCTTACATTGGGCTGTGTATACGATATTATACAATGTAGTTTAGATTGGAAGGTATAATATTGTCATGTATAGTAGTCTAGTTTATAGCATTGTTGTAACGCAGCATGGGATAGAGCAGCGCATCGTGGCTGTTTCTCTCTCTCCCCCCTCCTCCGTTCCGAGCACAGATGGACTCGTCCGTCTGAACAAAGCTCGTCGCTGTCCGTGGTGCTAACGTTGAAAAGAAAAAAGAAACCGCCAATTTTTTCCGACATAGTTACATGCTATCCCTCACACTAACATTATGCTAATCTCCCAGTTACATGCAAATTTCTGACTTGTGTTGTGGCCGAAACGTCGTGAGAATTTTATTTTATTACGTTTTATTTTCATTATTTTAGTCACATTCTACGTGACTTTACCGAAAGAACCGAGAAGATGAATCCCTGCAGTCACGAAGGCTTAAATCGAAAAAAAAAACGTTCGGAGAACATTGAAAAAGATAAGAAGATGGTCTTACCCTTTCTGGCAATAAATCAGGTGTTATGATGCTCAAACACCAAACACAGTAGATACCTTCTGCAAGGAATCGAGTCTGCGTTAGCCACACACAGTGCTTGTGGTGCAACGTGCAAACAAACACGCTCCGATCATTAGAAGCGCTATTGTCTTTGAAACGGATTGGCTTAAACCAGCGACTGGCAACAGGGACTGGCAACAGGGCCCCCTGCTCCAGGAGAACACTGCCGAGCTACGGCTTGCGTGGCAGTGGCGATCTGTGCAGCTTGGCGGGGGACGACTCGAGGCCAGGTGGAGGTGGGCCAAACAGAAAATCCAACATTTGAATTTCAACTTTGTGTCGCTGCTAATTGCAACGCGCGCGTATCTTTGCTCTGCATCACCACCATCACCACCACCACTATCACCACCACCACAACTACCATCACCACCATCATCACCACCTCCACCATCACCTCGTGCGCACGGTTCCCTCTTGACCCGAACCCACGGCGGAGCAGCACGAGGCGGACATTGAAGGCGGCGGAGAAGGCTTCATCTTTGTTTTTTATCTTTGTTTTTGCCGGACGTCTCGAGGCGGGGGGGGGCGTGGCCAGGGTTGCGGGCGACCCGAGGGGGGTATGGGGGGTCGTGATCGCTGCTTTGTGCTTGCCGCGAAAGGCTTGCGTGAGATTGCTCCCAGCGGGAGTTGCGAATTCGAGAAATATTTCCCCACCCCCCCTCCCCATTCACACGCTCCCTCGCTTTGCGCCACTCGCTAACTGTGTCGGGTTTTCTTGTGTGTGTGTGTTGTTTTATTCACCGGTTGTTATTTTTGTGTTACTTCTCTCTCTCTCTCTCCCCGAAATGCTCCGATTGTGCTCCTTGCATCGTGTCGTGGCAGCATTGCATGCCAGGGAGGAATCCACTTCAACATCTTTACACGGCAAGGTTCCCTCGTGTGCGTGGCGTGTGCCAGATTGCAAACGGCTGCGGAATAGATTTTACATGATTCTGATTAATTTAAAAATTAAGTGGCCGTGTTTTACCCTTCGCACAATAGCGCTCCGACTTTCCCACGCACCCTGCCACGAGATCGTACGAAATAAAACGACGTCCGAAATTCCAAGAGCTGGAATTGAGCCGCGTAAAAATTGCCAACAACCCCCCCCTCCCCCCCCCCACAATGATAACGACGAACCCAGAGGACCCTCGGCGGTGCCGGGTTTAAATGATCTGATCTCAGAACCCTCCAGGCCACCCCGACCATCACGGAAAAATTTGCAGCCGATCAAGACGGTGCTCATGCCCTCTAGCAGCAGGCACCGAGCCAGCGATGTAACTCCCACAGCCAGGAGGTGAGTCTCCCCCATAGGACAACCCGCTGTTGTCTTTCCCCCCACATCGAATAGTACTCATTTTTTATTTTATCGATCCCAGAAGGGATGATAGGTTAAGTCAACCCCCCCCCCCGCCCCCCAACGCCCAGCCAGGATTTGAAACTTCGCGATCCAACGAATGCCGAGCCACGCGGAATTCCCCACGCGCGTGCACGATTTTTACATGTGAATAGCATGCGTGTGTACATGTGAATAGCATGCGTGTGTACATGTGAATAGCATGCGTGTGTACATGTGAATAACATGCGTGTGTACATGTGAATAGCATGCGTGTGTACATGTGAATAACATGCGTGTGTACATGTGAATAGCATGCGTGTGTACATGTGAATAACATGCGTGTGTACATGTGGATAGCATGCGTGTGTACATGTGAATAGCATGCGTGTGTACATGTGAATAACATGCGTGTGTACATGTCTAGCCAACGGCACGCGTGGCTAGCGAGCGCTGCGCGCGTTCTTTACACGTGCGCAACGTAGCAACGATACACAAATGGCCCTCCTCTCGCACAGGACAAACCCATCGGGATTCGCATCGCTCGCTCAGAGGGGCTGCGAGGAGGGGGTGGTGCTGCTGCTGCACCGTCTTCATCGCCTGCACACTCGGCCTGGCCACTGCCGGGGGGGGGTAACTGCTGGACTCGTCTCGCACACGACGGGGGACGACTCCCGTAGAGTGGCGCCCGGCGATGGCTGGCGTGCCGCATGACGAGAGGTTGCGGATGCAAACGCAACGCCGATCGACGGTGCCGCAAGCATCGTCGTTCATCCACGGCCGACTTCACCTGCTCAATTAACCCCCCCGCCCCCCCCCCCGCGTCGGCCTCAGGGAGGCCCGCGGCAGGATAATTGCTGACGGGCGTGGCCACGAGGATCAAAATCGAGAGCGCGGCCTGAGATCCGCGGTGCACGACGCTCAATATTTCCCTGCAACATTTCCACAATAGTCAAAGACAAAAACCCGCCCCAAATTGCCTTGAACAGACTGTTGGGGCAAGTGCTGTTAGCGGGTAGCACCTGTGAAGACCGGGACTCTGGCGCACGAGGGCGTGGGTGGTCAGCACCACGCCCGACCGCCTTTGTCTCTCCAGTGGCGATGTTTACACATCGCACCAGATACTCATTTTGAGATTGAGTCGAGCTAGGGGAGGCCTAGGACGGTTCCGATAATCGTCACTGGAGTTTACCTTGAGCGGGAATCCATCCCGAATGGCTGGGATCGTAGCACAGTGCACTAACCACTAACGCTACCGCTAAGCGCTACACCGTCGCTAACCACCCCACTACCATTAATAACCACTACACTACCACTCACCACTACACTCCCGACCAATAATCACGCAGTAATCAACTACACCCAACAATGTCAACACACAGCAATCAGTTACACACAACAACAACAACCGCCATTCGCCACTAAGTGGCAGTGACGTCACCACGATGCTTGTGCCAGGCTATGTGCACCTTGAGGCCACGTGGAGTGTCGAATGCCCGCTGGCTGGAGGTAACGGGGCAGACCCAGGTGCCACAGGTCGACTGACTGAGATGACTGACTGATGCACCACCTATGCCCCCTACTGTACCAACTTGCTGTGCTTAAGCCATCCGGCGCTCCGCTCGTTGTTGTGAGCGTCGCTCCTCCGCCCGCCGTTGTTGTTGGAGGGCGACTGCCTCGAACTGTCCAGTAGCGTCCTTCACGAGCCTCCTCCACAGAGGCCGATCTTGACACCACTGGTACCAGTCATCGGTAAGTCCACTCAGCTCCACATCCTCCTGTACCACATCACTCCATCTCTTCTCTAGCCCGTGGCGCGTTTAGCCCTCTCGATCCGGCCGAACAAAAGCTGTTTGGGCATGCGATGATTGGGCATGCGGGCTACATGACCCAGCCAACGCAGCCTTGCCTGCCGGAGGAGCTCACCAATGGGACTTTGTCTAGATCTTTCGAGGATTTGTGAGCTCCTCACACAATCCAGCCTGGTTAAACCCAGGATTGATCGTAGGCAGGCCAGCCTAAATGTTTCTAACCGGCGAAGATGTTCCATTAGGGGGGTCCACGTTTCGCAAGCGTAGAGAAGGGAGGGAATGACCGTGGCCGAGAAGACTCGAAGCTTCGTGCGGAGCGACAGACCAGGTGGCTTCAACACAGCGTTACGCAACCGATGAAAAAATAATGCCGCTCGACTGATTCGGAGTGAGACCTCTGCTGTTAAACCGGAGCTGGTCATGAGCACACTGCCCAGGTATGGGAGACTCTCCACTCTCCCCACAACTGCTCCATCACCGATTGGGAGTTGTGGGGGTGGAGTGCCCGATGGTACAAAATACCTAGGCAGGTGCTTAGTTTTAGTGGGGTTGATGGTAAGGCCCCACCTCTTAGTAGCACACTCCAGTTTCAGCAACAGCGCCTCCAACTCCTCCTCTGAGTGAGCCGCAATTACCAGGTCGTCGGCATACATAACGTGGTTGACCAATACGGAGCCATCCCTTGACCGCACAGCAGTGTGGCATCGATCAGCCTTCCATTGTATCTGTACCAGATGGAAATTCCTCCGGTACAGCTACTGAAGGCTTCACGAACTACGTGGTCGAAATAGATGTTAAATAATGTTGGAGACAGAGGACATCCCTGTCGCGCCCCTAGGTGTACAGGGAATGGCTCTGACTCCCGGCCATGTAGTTTTACCCGGGCCTGCTCACCATCATGAAGGTCCTTAATGAGCGTGAGCAGAGGATCAGGGACTCAGAAAGCACGAAGAACAACCCAGAGCCCAGGCCTACTGATGGTATCGTAGGCCTTGACCAGGTCAATAAAGCAAAGATGTAGGTCTTGTTGGAATTCCCTACACCTCTGCTGTAGCAGACGGACAGAAAAAAATGGCATCTGTGCAGGACTGCCCTTTCTTGAAACCGCATTGGGGCTCCGCAAGCCTCTCCTCAGCGTGCCTAGCAAGGCGATGTTGAATAATCATTGCCCGGACCTTTCCCGGCACACTGAGGAGTGAGATGCCCCTGTAGTTGTTACAGTCTGTGCGGTCCCCCTTTTTAAAGAGGGTGACCACCAGGGCATCCTTCCAATCCTGCGAAACCCGTCCAGTGGCCCAGACTGTTGTTATGATGTCATGTAGGGCAGTCTGCGCACAAACGCCACCCTCCCTCAGCATTTCGCTTTGGAGATCATCTCTGCCCGATGCCTTTCCTGGTCTCAGACTCTGGATCGCCTTCAGTACTTCCTCAATGGATGGCACTTCAGCCAGCCACTCACAGGGGGTGACTTCCTCCTCCAATATTTGAGGCACCGCAACCTCAGCAGGGTCATCCTCACTTTGTGCCACGATGTTTTCCTGGCTGAGGGATTTCCCCTCCCCCAGGACCTCACAGAGATGCTCAGCAAATCTACAAACCTGTTCCTGGGGGTCAGAGATTGGATCACCATTCTTTCCCTTAATGATGGTAATAGGTGTGGCGCTGCAGGTTACTTTTTTGATGGAGTTGAATGGGGATTTGTAATCGCGGGCCATTGAGGCAGACTCTATCTTCTCAGCAACCCGCGACCACCACCCATCCTTGCAGCGCCTCACGGCTCTCCGAACCTCCGAGCGAAGGCTGCGGTAAGCCTTCTCATTCTCTGACGTGGGATGCTGTAGACGATGAGAGTGGGCCTATCGCTTTTTCTCAACCATCCTGAATACCTTCTTTGTCTTCTTGGTTCTTTCGGTAAAGTCACGTAGCGTGAGAATAAAACAATAAAACCAAATAAGACAATAAAAAATTCTCACGACGTTTCGGTCACAACACAAGTAGCCTTCTTCAGGTGAAGAGACAGGTCTGTACGGAAGACAGAGATCGAATGGACGCCGTCATATATGGACCGCGTTTATTAAGCTGTGTGGGCGGAGTTAAAACATGAGTCTGTACGTCACCAGCATCACCTCCGGAGTGGGGGGAAGGAGGGCGGGGCTGAGAACACAGGCAGAGAGGAATGCAAAGAACGCGCCAATCAAGCTGTGTGGGCGGAGTCAGAGCCCGAATGTCATCAGCATCAAGTGCAACTACACCGAAGAGGGGGGGGGAGGGGGGGCTGGGAACATAGGCAGAGAGGAATACAGAAAAGTGAGCAGGTAAAGCAAGGTGCGCTCTTGTGTCCTGAGCAGCTTCATGACTATGTTATAAACTGGACTACTATACAATAAAATATTACATCTTCCAATCTAAACTGCATGGTATAACATCATATCATAGACAAATTCCACATTTGAATTATACAATGCGTTACTTTACAATACCGTGTACTTTAGATTATAAACTATTTGACTTGTGATATTACACTATGTATTATGAACCCAACTATATACCACACTGCTGTATATTCACTATGCAATTACGATGCTATATATTGCCTTATGAGTTATGTTAAATATTACCATGGAGGTCGAAAAAGAAGGCAAGCTACCCTCTTTGGATGTCTTAATTAAAAGAAGACCTGATGGTTCAATGAGCCACTCGGTCTACAGGAAAGCGACCCATACGGATTCCCACTACCATCCATCACAGAAGAATTCTCTCATCAAGACTCTGCACCATAGAGCCCAAAGCATTTCCGACCAGGATCACATTGCCAGTGAACTCAAACACGTACACCAAGCTCTCAAGGCTAATGGTTACTCCGACTACACAATCCGCAAAGCCATCACTCCAGTCATGAAGAAGGATCCCCTTGAGTAACCATTCAAAACCATTACCTTACCCTACATTGCGGGGGTCACAAAAAATATCTCCAAAATCGTGAACAAATACAAGATCCAGGTCCGATTCAACACAGTACATAAAATCCGTGATCTGGTTCCATCTGTAAAAGATGCTGTTCCAGACATACAGTACCCGGGCGTTTACAAACTAAAGTGCCTCTGTGGTAGCAGCTACATTGGAGAAACCAAACGACATATCTCGGACCGCATCCGCGAACATAAAGCAGACTTGAAACACGGTAGGACGAACTCCTCTGCCGTGGCAGATCACTGTTATAATTCAGTGGGCTCAAATGACATTGACTTCTCCAAGACGGAGGTTCTCTGAAAGCCATCCGGCTACCATAAGAAATTCGTTCATGAGGCCATCCACATATACAAACACAGAGACAATTTCAACCGAGAAGATGGATTCTGGCTTAGTAACCATTGGAAAGATGGAAAGATGGTTAGTAACCATTTTGGTTCTTAATTGATTGTATTTTACGGTGACTTTCAGACCACAGCCCTTTCGCTGACACTGCCTCTTAGTACTTCTCACACGACGGTCAATGGTATGGTTTATAACATGTAGTTTAATAATTAATAGTATAACATTGTAATATTTAACATAACTCATAAGGCAATATATAGCATCGTAATTGCATAGTGAATATACAGCAGTGTGGTATATAGTTGGGTTCATATAATAAGACATAGTGTAATATCACAAGTCAAATAGTTTATAATCTAAAGTATAGGGTATTGTAAAGTAACGCATTGTATAATTCAAAGGTGGAATTTGTCTATGATATGATGTTATACCATGCAGTTTAGATTGGAAGATATAATATTTTATTGTATAGTAGTCCAGTTTATAGCATAGTCATGAAGCTGCTCAGGACACAAGAGCACACCTTGCTTTACCTGCTCACTTTTCTGTATTCCTCTCTGCCTGTGTTCCCAGCCCTGCCCTCCTTCCCCCCACTCCGGAGGTGATGCTGGTGACGTACAGTCTCGTGTTTTAACTCCGCCCACACAGCTTAATAAACGCGGTCCATACATGACGGCGTCCATTCGATCTCTGTCTTCCGTACAGACCTGTCTCTTCACCTGAAGAAGGCTACTTGTGTTGTGGCCGAAACGTCGTGATAATTTTTATTGTCTTATTTTGTTTTATTGTTTTATTCTCATTCTACGTGACTTTACCGAAAGAACCAAGAAGATGAATCCTTGCAGTCACGAAAGCTTTAAATCGAAACCTTCTTTGTCAGCCAGGATCTCTGGGGAGATCTGGACCGCGTTCCCAAAGCAGCCATTGCAGCTGCATGAGTCACAGTCCTAAACCTCGCCCATTTACCCTCGACATCAGGAGGAGTCGGGACGATGCCAACCCCAGCCGCAAGCGATGATGAAATTCTCGCATGCAACTTCCATCAGCTAGTTGAGACCAGGTCACCTTAGGATGGAATGGGGTCCTGGGTGTACACCCACCACCGGAGTAGAAGAATGGCAGGCGCATCTTACAGGTGACAAGTCGATGGTCAGAGGGCAGATCAGCTCCACGGTAGGTCCTGGTGTCAAGGACATGGGCTCGTATCCGCTGGTCCGTCACTATGTAGTCCAGCAGATGTTCTTGCTTGGACCCGGCATGCATCCATGATGTTGTGTGGATGCGCCAATGCCAGAACAGCGTGTTGGTAATTAAAAGTCCATGGGCTGCACAAAAATCTAGCAGCCTCCTACCGTTGTTATTGAGCTGATCTGGCCCATGCCTTCCAATCACTCCAGACCAGGTGCCAGCATCATGACTAACTCGGGCATTGAAGTCACCCAACAAGATAACTCTATCCCGACGGGCCACTTTAGACTTGCCTGCATCCCTGCACGGATGTTCGTCTTCGGTGGGGGCATAAGTAAACACCACCACCACTCCTCGCCTCCGGTTGACGGGAAGGTGAGCCCAAAGTAGCCTGGGGCTTACTGCTTCCCACACCTCACTGCCACGCTCCTACACCACCTTCATTATTTTGTTCAGAAGAAGAGCCACTCTCTGTTCTTTGGCAGTCTGCTGGTGGCAGGAGCCAGAGCCGGTCCACCGGACCTCCTGAATGCCACAGAGATCCAGGCGGTATCGGTCCAGCTCCCGACAGAGGAGTGGCAGCCTCTCCTCCGCATTGAGCGTTCAAACATTCCACGTGGCCATCCGTAGTGGCTTTTTGTTGTTTCTGGAGGAGCCCTGAGGGTACATATTCAATCTCCTGGCTCCGCCAAATGGGTTTGGCCAGGACTCGTCATAGACACCTGTCCCCCCGGGGGCCTCCGTCACAAGCTTGTTAATTACAATTTTCGGTCGCGGTTTAGTGGTAATTTATTGAGGGTGGAGAGGTTACCAGCCCCTCGCACCCGTCCAGAGCCCCCAGTTAGCCGCTGTGGTGGTCACAGACGCCATGAGGGGAAAGGCCAAACGGAATTGGCCCTCCCCCCATCAGCACTGTCCACGACAGCATTGCCCATCCGGCACCACTAGGAGTTAGGGGGGTGTTTTGCCGGACACACACAAACACACACAAACACACACACACAAACACACACAATACACACAAACACACACACACAAACACACACAATACACACAAACACACACAAACACACACAATACACACAAACACACAAACACACACACACAACCCCCAGTATGCGACACACACACGCGGTGTACCCTGAGCTCTGTCACCAGTAATTGCGAACTCCCACAATGTCGTTCTCCTGCAAGAAGAGAGACAGCCAGTCCATTAGATGCCATCATAATACGGGCAGCTTCAGACTCTAAATAACTCTCTGATGCAACCCGAGCACAGAAAAAGCCTCAAATTATATTGGGTCTAATTTTTTCTCCCTCTCTCAAACAAATGAAAATGCAGCCCGCATTTTGTCGCAATTAATCTCATCAGAGGGGTGGTAGGCGTGGTGGGGGTGGTAGGGGTGGTGGTGGTGGTGGGGGTGGTGGGGGTAGGGTAATGGGTTGTAGGAGTGGTAGGGGTGGTGGGTGTGTGGGGGTGAGGGTGTGGGTGGTGAGGGGTGGAAGGGGTGGTGGGTGGTGGGGGTGGCAGGGGTAGTAGGGGTGGTGGGTGGCAGGGGTGGTGGGTGGCAGGGGTGGTGGGGGTAGGGGTGGTGGGTCGTGAGAGTGGTAGGGGTGGTAGGGGTAGTGGGGGTGGTAGGGGTGATGGGGGTGGTGGGGGTGGTGGGGGTATTAGGGGTGGTGAGGGTGGTGGGGGTAGGGGTGGTGAGTCGTGGGAGTGGTAGGGGTGGCGGGGGTGGTGGGGGTGGTAAGGGTGGTGGTGGTGGGTGGTGGGTGGTAGGAGTGGTGGGTGGTAGGGGTAGTAGGGGTGGTGGGGGTAGTGAGGGTGGTGGGGGTATGGGTGGTGGGTCGTGGGAGTGGTAGGGGTGGTGGTGGTGGGGGTGGTAGGGGTGGTGGTGGTGGGGTGTTGCATCTCGTAGGGATGTATCGATCGTTCCGTTGGGAGGAAACGAGACGTCGCGACGGAATGAGAGGGGTCGCCACCCGCCGCCCGCTCTTCTGATGACGACGACGACGATGATGACGATGATGATGAAGACGATGATGATGAAGACGATGGTGATGACGATGATGATGAAGACGATGATGATGAAGACGATGGTGATGACGATGATGACGACGATGATGACGATGATGATGACGATGACGCCACTCAGGGAGTCAACAACGCGGCCAAAGCAACTAAAAGGAAGCGAGAGAGACAGAGAGACAGAGACAGAGAGACAGACAGAGACAGAGAGAGACAGACAGAGACAGACAGAGACAGAGAGACAGAGACAGAGAGACAGACAGAGACAGAGAGACAGACAGAGACAGAGAGACAGACAGAGACAGAGAGACAGACAGAGACAGACAGAGACAGAGACAGAGAGACAGACAGAGACAGACAGACAGAAACAGAGAGACTACAGACAGACAGAGACAGAGAGACAGACAGAGACAGAGAGACAGACAGAGAGACAGACAGAGACAGAGAGACAGAGAGACAGACAGAGACAGAGAGACAGACAGAGACAGAGAGACAAACAGAGACAGACAGAGAGACAGACAGAGAGACAGACAGAGACAGACAGAGACAGAGAGACAGACAGAGACAGAGAGACAGACAGAAACAAAGAGACAGACAGAGACAGAGAGACAGAGAGACAGACAGACAGAGAGACAGAGAGACAGACAGAGACAGACAGAGACAAATCACGATGCTGCGCCCTTCCGTGCCAGACATCACGAGGAGGGTTCCCTACGGCTCGAGACGCGGGGGGGGGGGGGAGCGCGCGGGGAGGGGGAGCGCGTGGGAGGAGTCTGGGGGGGGGCGTAGGGGGGGGAGTTAGGGGGGGCGCGTGGGAGGGGGAGTGTGGGGTAGGGGGAGTGTGGGGGGGGGAGTGTGGGAGGGGGAGTGTGGGGGGGGAGAGTGTTGGGGGGGGGAGTGTGCGGGGGAGTGTGGGTGGGGGAGTGTGGGGAGGGGGAGTGTGGGGGGGGCGCGTGGGAGGGGGAGCGTGGGGGGGGGAGTGTGGGGGGGGAGTGTGGGGGGGGAGAGTGTTGGGGGGGAGTGTGGGGGGGGGAGTGTGGGGGGGGAGTGTGGGGGGGGAGTGTGGGGGGGGAGTGTGGGGGGGGAGTGTGGGGGGGAGTGTGGGGGGGGGAGTGTGGGGGGGGGGAGTGTGGGGGGGGGGAGTGTGGGGGGGAGTGTGGGGGGGAGTGTGGGGGGGGGAGTGTGGGGGAGAGTGTGGGGGGGGAGTGTGGGGGGGGGAGTGTGGGGGGGGAGTGTGGGGGGGAGTGTGGGGGAGAGTGTGGGGGGGGAGTGTGGGGGGGGGAGTGTGGGGGGGAGTGTGGGGGGGAGTGTGGGGGGGAGTGTTTACCTGGGAAGGTGCTAACCACCCACCCCCTTCGTGTGCTCTGACGGCCTGTATCGGTGCTCGCGTTAAGCTCTTGCCCCAACAGTCTGTTCAGGCTACACGGGGAGGGGGTGGAATCTTTGTCTGTGCGGTATCACTCACGGCGTGGATCGCATGGAATGCCTGTTAACATTAATTAAGAGACTCGAATAGGCGCAGTTTTGGCCGGACCTGGACCGAGTGCTTTTTTTCTTTTTTACGAAATCTTGAATTGTCACGCGAGTTGGCAACCCTGCGAGGGGAATGTTCATCTCGTGAGGCTTCGCAGGTCCGAAGACACGGGCGCTGTGCCCACGGTCGAGTTTTAAAACGCGCTGAGATGTCAGCGTGACCCTGGCTCGGGATGATCCGCCACGCTGAGTTTGGGGAGTTGTCACGGCTCAATGGACTCCTCCAGGACGAACGATGAAGCCCCTCGATTCTGATTCGTTTGTATAGACGCAACAACAACAACAAAACAACTCGATATAAACCATTCCTCGACTGCCCCCTCCGTGGAAGGACGGCGGTGAGTGGAAGTCCACGGTCTGGAGTTTGTGGGTCGCATGGCCACAATCGCGCCACTACCAGTGGCCTGCGTCCTTAAGTCTCCCTTCGTGGTGGAGATGTCCGCATGGGACTGCCGATTACGACGACGATGGTGGTGGTGGTGGGTGGTGGTGGTGGTGGTGGTTTTTATGATGCAGTTCAAGGGATACAGCAGTGACCGCAAAGGAATATTGAAAGGCGGGAGGTGCGATGTTTACCCCTGAAGCAATGGAGACGAATTTGTGTCCAGCCTGCGTGAGCCCAACGTGACAGAGGGAGGGGAGGGAGGGACTGACAGAGCCTGGTCACCACCTGAGTTCGTCCTTCCTATGTCTCTGTGTAGCAGCTCACTCTTCCGTGGCCAGACCTGATGGCCCATGTCAGGCTTATTTATTTGTTTACACAGTTGCCGAGGGCAAGCCAGGACGTCAAATGAGCCATCAAAAACGGCACGATCATCAAAGTTGTAACAGAGAAGATTGGAACGCGCGTTTTTTTTTTGAAGCACCGAGAGCAAGGATATTATTGTGAGAGTTTGGGGGGTTGGGGGTAAAAAAGAGACAATGATCAGTGTGGTGAGTGGGTGGGTGGGAGTGAGTGAGTGGGTGGGTGGGTGGATGAGTGGGTGGGTGGGTGAATGAGTTGGATGAGTGAGTGGGTGGGTGGATGAGTGGGTTGGTGAGTGAGTGGGGGGATGGATGAGTGGGTGGGTGGATGAGTGAGTGGGTGGATGAGTGGGTGGGTGGATGAGTTGGATGAGTGAGTGGGTGGGTGGATGAGTGGGGTGGTGAGTGGATGAGTGGGTGGGTGGATGAGTGGGTGGATGAGTGAGTGGGTGGATGAGTGGGTGGGTGGATGAGTTGGATGAGTGGGTGGGTGGATGAGTGGGTTGTGAGTGAGTGGGTGGATGGATGAGTGGATTGGTGAGTGAGTGGGTGGATGGATGAGTGGGTTGGTGAGTGGGTGGGTGGATGAGTGAGTGGGTGGATGAGTGGGTGGGTGGATGAGTTGGATGAGTGAGTGGGTGGGTGGATGAGTGGGTTGGTGAGTGAGAAGGGGACAGCGGTGAGTGCGTCGCGCTACGAACCTGCCGACCCGAATTCGATTCCCGCTCACGCCCAACGCCAGTGACGATTATCTCTACCGGTCCTGGGCCTCCCCTAGGTCGACTCAGCCTCAAATGAGTACCTGGTGCGGTGTGTAAACATCGCCGCTGTTGGCCACCCACCCCCTCGTGTGCCGTGACAGCCTTCACAGGTGCTACTCGCGAACAGCACTTGCCCCAACAGTCTGTTACAGGCTACATGGGGCTGGAGGGGATATTTGTCACTCCACAGGGGTGGCCACTATGGCCAGCTCGCCGCGGGGTCCCTCCGCACCAGCTGCCTGGCACCGCTCCGAGCGCGGCCCTCGGGGATTGAGCGCGCGGCCTGCGTGCCCCACACTCCGTCTTTGTAAGAACATTTTTTGAATGGCGATTTGTTGAATTGTTGGCGTGCGAGGCATCTCCAATCGATTCGAGGGCTTGTTGCGGCCGGTGCGAGCGCCCCCCCCCCTCGCCCCCCACCAGCCCCCTACCCCCCGCGAGCTGCCAATGACGCAGTTGGAGGCGCTTGACAAAAATAATTAAATAACACGTGGGGGGGGACGAGAAAGACGATACCATTATGATGTGTCACCTTTAATCGTGTCAAAAAAAACCCAAAAGCGTGAAGAAATTACGAAAACCGAATTATTCATGAAATTACATTTAAAATATATGTTTTACCCCAGGATATCAAAGCCGATGCAAAGAGGCCAAAAAAAGAATTTAAGCTCGAGAGGGAGAGAGGAGCGAGAGAAAGTTGGACGGTGCAAAGCTGTCATCCAATTTGCCGTTGACCCGCGAAGTTGCCGGGCGAAAATCGCCGCCGCCAGCCGTAGCCTGACGCCACCACGGCACGGGTCGCGTGAGCGAGCTTCTCATTCATCCCCAGGGGATCCCGCCTCGACCCCCCCTCCCCGGCCCGCCAGGCCCACGCACTGCCTCACGCCAGGCCCACGCACCGCCTCACGCCAGGCCCACGCACCGCCTCACGCCAGGCCCACGCACCGCCTCACGCCAGGCCCACGCACCGCCTCATGCCGTGCGCGCCACACACAGAACGGTGGTGCAAGCGCTGTGCGTGTGGCGCAGTGTTCGTGGATTGGGGCGCGTTACCTGCCCCGGTTTTATTTGTCTTGTGACAGAACGGCTCGGGGAGGGGGATTGGTGTCACGCGTTTGGGACGGCAGGAATAGATTTGTACGTGATGTACGACATGTACACTAAACAGGGAATGGCTTCACAAGTCATTGGTTCATCACATCTGCAGAAGTAGATGTCAATGGTTCATCACGTTCTGCAGAAGTAGATGCCACTGTCTCTTCACGTGTTGTAGATGTCACTGGTTCTTCATGTTCTGTAGATGTAGATGCCACTGGTACTTCACGTTCTACAGATGTAGATGCCACTGGTTCGTCGCGTTCTGCAGAAGTAGATGCCACTGGCTCTTCATGTTCTGTAGATGTAGAAGCCACTGGTTCTTCACGTTCGGTAGATGTAGATGCCACTGGTTCTTCACGTTCTGCAGAAGTAGATGCCACTGGTTCTTCGCGTTCTGCAGAAGTAGATGCCACTGGCTCTTCATGTTCTGTAGATGTAGAAGCCACTGGTTCTTCACGTTCGGTAGATGTAGAAACCACTGGTTCTTCACGTTCTGCAGATGTAGATGCCTCTGGTTCTTCGCGTTCTGCAGAAGTAGATGCCACTGGCTCTTCATGTTCTGTAGATGTAGAAGCCACTGGTTCTTCACGTTCGGTAGATGTAGATGCCACTGGTTCTTCACGTTCTGCAGAAGTAGATGCCACTGGTTCTTCACGTTCTGTAGATGTAGATACAACTGGCTCTTCACGTTCTGCAGATCTAGATGCCACTGGTTTTTCACGGTCTGCAGATGTGGATGCCACTGGTTCTTCACGTTCTGTAGATGTAGATGCCACTGCTTCTTCACATTCTGTAGATGTATATGCCACTGGATCTTCATGGTCTGCAGTTGTAGATGCCACTAGTTTTTCATGTTCTGTAGATGTAGATGCCACTGGTTCTTCACGTTCTGCAGAAGTAGATGCCATTGGTTCTTCACGTTCTGCATAAGTAGAAGTCACTGGTTCTTCACGTCCTGCAGATGTAGATGCCACTGGTTCTTCACGTTATGCAGAAGTAGATGACACTGGCTCTTCATGTTCTGGAGATGTAGATGCCACTGGTTCTTCACGTTCTGCAGATGTAGATGCCACTGGTTCTTCACTTTCTGCAGACGTAGATGCCACTGGCTCTTCACGTTCTGGAGATGTCACTAGTTCTTCATGTTCTATAGATGTAGATGTCACTGGTTCTTCATGTTCTGTAGATGTAGATGCCACTGGTTCTTCATGTTCTATAGATGTAGATGCCACTGCTTCTTCACGTTCTGCAGATGTAGATGCCAATGGTTCTTCACGTTCTGTAGATGTAGATGCCACTGGTTCTTCACGTTCTGCAGATGTGGATGCCACTGGTTCTTCACGTTCTGTAGATGTAGATGCCACTGGTTCTTCACGTTCTACAGATGTAGATGCCACTGGTTCTTCACGTTCTGCAGAAGTAGATGCCACTGATTCTAGATTTAAAGCTTTCGTGAATGCTAGGATGCATACTCTTTGGTTCTATTGGGTAATTCCTTTGTCAAGGCGGTGGTCTTTTTCTTCTCACACAGCTTAAAGGTCGTGATCTAAGTGTGGCTTCTTACACTCCAGCGCTAATTCCTTTGTCAAGGGGTACCTCTGCGGATGTGCATACTTTAACTTAGCTATTTCAATGAGCCATTTCAATGCTAAATTATATGCTAATTCCTTTGTCAAGGCGCGTGGTCTTTTTCTTTTGTCAAGGGGTACCTCTGGGGATGTGTATACTTTAAGAAATATATTTCAATGAGCCATTTCAATGCTAAATTATATGCTAATTCCTTTGTCAAGGCGCGTGGTCTTTTTCTTCTCACACAGCTTAAAGGTCGTGATCTAAGCGTGGCTTCTTCCACTCCAGCGCTGTCCTCCAGACAGTCTCATCCCTTCACCTGATGAAGGCTGCTTGTGTTGTGGCCGAAACGTCGTGATTTTTTGTTTTTTTGTTATTTTATTTTCACCTACGTAACTTTACCCAATAGAACCAAAGAGTATAGATGCCACTGATTCGTTACCTTCTGTAGATGTAGATGCCACTGGTTCTTCATGGTTTGCAGATGTAGATGCCACTAGTTTTTCATGTTCTGTAGATGTAGATGCCACTGGTTCTTCACGTTCTGCAGAAGTAGATGCCACTGGTTCTTCACGTTCTGCAGAAGTAGATGCCACTGGTTCTTCATGTCCTGAAGATGTAGATGCCACTAGTTTTTCACGTCCTGCAGATGTAGATGCCACTGGTTCTTCACGTTCTGTAGATGTAGATGCCACTGGTTTTTCACGTTCTGTAGATGTACATGCCATTGGTTCTTCACGTTCTGCAGATGTAGATGCCACTGGTCCTTCACTTTCTGCAGAAGTAGATGCCACTGGTTCTTCACGTTCTGTAGGTGTAGATGCCACTGGCTCTTCACGTTCTACAGAAGTAGATGCCAATGATTCTTCGCGTTCTGCAGAAGTAGATGCCACTGGTTATTTACGTTCTGCGGAAGTAGATGCAACTGGTTCTTCATGTCCTGCGGATGCAGATGCCACTGGTTCTACACGTCCTTGCAGATGTAGATGCCACTGGTTCTTCACGTTCTGCAGAAGTAGATGCCACTGGTTCTTCATGTCATGCAGATGTAGATGCCACTAGTTCTTCACGTCCTGCAGATGTAGATGCCACTGGTTCTTCACGTTCTGTAGATGTAGATGCCACTGGCTTTTCACGTTCTGTAGATGTAGATGCCATTGGTTCTTCACGTTCTGCAGATGTAGATGCCACTGGTCCTTCACTTTCTGCAGAAGTAGATGCCACTGGTTCTTCACGTTCTGTAGATGTAGATGCCACTGGCTTTTCACGTTCTACAGAAGAAGATGCCACTGATTCTTCACGTTCTGCAGAAGTAGATGCCACTGGTTATTTACGTTCTGCGGAAGTAGATGCCACTGGTTCTTCATGTCCTGCAGATGCAGATACCACTGGTTCTTCATGTCCTTGCAGATGTAGATGCCACTGGTTCTTCACGTTCTGTAGATGTAGATGCCACTGGTTCTTCACGTTCTGCAGAAGTAGATGCCACTGGTTCTTCACGTTCTGCAGAAGTAGATGCCACTGGTTCTTCATATCCTGCAGATGTAGATGCCACTAGTTCTTCACGTTATGTAGATGTAGATGCCACTGGTTTTTCACGTTCTGTAGATGTAGATGCCATTGGTTCTTCACGTTCTGCAGATGTAGTTGCCACTGGTCCTTCACTTTCTGCAGAAGTAGATGCCAATGGTTCTTCACGTTCTGTAGATGTAGATGCCACTGGCTCTTCAAGTTCTACAGAAGTAGATGCCACTGATTCTTCACGTTCTGCAGAAGTAGATGCCACTGGTTATTTACGTTCTGCGGAAGTAGATGCAACTGGTTCTTCATGTCCTGCAGATGCAGATGCCACTGGTTCTTCACGTCCTTGCAGATGCCACTGGTTCTTCACGTTCTGCAGAAGTAGATGCCACTGGTTTCTCACGTCCTGCAGATGTAGATGCCACTGGTTCTTCACGTTCTGTAGATGTAGATGCCACTGGTTTTTCACGTTCTGTAGATGTACATGCCATTGGTTCTTCATGGTCTGCAGATGTAGTTGCCACTAGTTTTTCATGTTCTGTAGATGTAGATGCCACTGGTTCTTCACGTTCTGCAGAAGTAGATGCCACTGGTTCTTCACGTTCTGCAGAAGTAGATGCCACTGGTTCTTCATGTCCTGCAGATGTAGATGCCACTAGTTTTTCACGTCCTGCAGATGTAGATGCCACTGGTTCTTCACGTTCTGTAGATGTAGATGCCACTGGTTTTTCACGTTCTGTAGATGTACATGCCATTGGTTCTTCACGTTCTGCAGATGCAGATGCCACTGGTCCTTCACTTTCTTCAGAAGTAGATGCCACTGGTTCTTCACGTTCTGTAGATGTAGATGCCACTGGCTCTTCACGTTCGGTAGATGTAGATGCCACTGGTTCTTCACGTTCTGCAGAAGTAGATGCCACTGGTTCTTCGCGTTCTGCAGAAGTAGATGCCACTGGCTCTTCATGTTCTGTAGATGTAGAAGCCACTGGTTCTTCACGTTCGGAAGATGTAGAAACCACTGGTTCTTCACGTTCTGCAGATGTAGATGCCTCTGGTTCTTCGCGTTCTGCAGAAGTAGATGCCACTGGCTCTTCATGTTCTGTAGATGTAGAAGCCACTGGTTCTTCACGTTCGGTAGATGTAGATGCCACTGGTTCTTCACGTTCTGCAGAAGTAGATGCCACTGGTTCTTCACGTTCTGTAGATGTAGATACAACTGGCTCTTCACGTTCTGCAGATCTAGATGCCACTGGTTTTTCACGGTCTGCAGATGTGGATGCCACTGGTTCTTCACGTTCTGTAGATGTAGATGCCACTGCTTCTTCACATTCTGTAGATGTATATGCCACTGGATCTTCATGGTCTGCAGTTGTAGATGCCACTAGTTTTTCATGTTCTGTAGATGTAGATGCCACTGGTTCTTCACGTTCTGCAGAAGTAGATGCCTTTGGTTCTTCACGTTCTGCATAAGTAGAAGTCACTGGTTCTTCACGTCCTGCAGATGTAGATGCCACTGGTTCTTCACGTTATGCAGAAGTAGATGACACTGGCTCTTCATGTTCTGGAGATGTAGATGCCACTGGTTCTTCACGTTCTGCAGATGTAGATGCCACTGGTTCTTCACTTTCTGCAGAAGTAGATGCCACTGGCTCTTCACGTTCTGGAGATGTCACTAGTTCTTCATGTTCTATAGATGTAGATGTCACTGGTTCTTCATGTTCTGTAGATGTAGATGCCACTGGTTCTTCATGTTCTATAGATGTAGATGCCACTGCTTCTTCACGTTCTGCAGATGTAGATGCCAATGGTTCTTCACGTTCTGTAGATGTAGATGCCACTGGTTCTTCACGTTCTGCAGATGTGGATGCCACTGGTTCTTCACGTTCTGTAGATGTAGATGCCACTGGTTCTTCACGTTCTACAGATGTAGATGCCACTGGTTCTTCACGTTCTGCAGAAGTAGATGCCACTGATTCTAGATTTAAAGCTTTCGTGAATGCTAGGATGCATACTCTTTGGTTCTATTGGGTAATTCCTTTGTCAAGGCGGTGGTCTTTTTCTTCTCACACAGCTTAAAGGTCGTGATCTAAGTGTGGCTTCTTACACTCCAGCGCTAATTCCTTTGTCAAGGGGTACCTCTGCGGATGTGCATACTTTAACTTAGCTATTTCAATGAGCCATTTCAATGCTAAATTATATGCTAATTCCTTTGTCAAGGCGCGTGGTCTTTTTCTTTTGTCAAGGGGTACCTCTGGGGATGTGTATACTTTAAGAAATATATTTCAATGAGCCATTTCAATGCTAAATTATATGCTAATTCCTTTGTCAAGGCGCGTGGTCTTTTTCTTCTCACACAGCTTAAAGGTCGTGATCTAAGCGTGGCTTCTTCCACTCCAGCGCTGTCCTCCAGACAGTCTCATGCCTTCACCTGATGAAGGCTGCTTGTGTTGTGGCCGAAACGTCGTGATTTTTTGTTTTTTTGTTATTTTATTTTCACCTACGTAACTTTACCCAATAGAACCAAAGAGTATAGATGCCACTGATTCGTTACCTTCTGTAGATGTAGATGCCACTGGTTCTTCATGGTTTGCAGATGTAGATGCCACTAGTTTTTCATGTTCTGTAGATGTAGATGCCACTGGTTCTTCACGTTCTGCAGAAGTAGATGCCACTGGTTCTTCACGTTCTGCAGAAGTAGATGCCACTGGTTCTTCATGTCCTGAAGATGTAGATGCCACTAGTTTTTCACGTCCTGCAGATGTAGATGCCACTGGTTCTTCACGTTCTGTAGATGTAGATGCCACTGGTTTTTCACGTTCTGTAGATGTACATGCCATTGGTTCTTCACGTTCTGCAGATGTAGATGCCACTGGTCCTTCACTTTCTGCAGAAGTAGATGCCACTGGTTCTTCACGTTCTGTAGGTGTAGATGCCACTGGCTCTTCACGTTCTACAGAAGTAGATGCCAATGTTTCTTCGCGTTCTGCAGAAGTAGATGCCACTGGTTATTTACGTTCTGCGGAAGTAGATGCAACTGGTTCTTCATGTCCTGCGGATGCAGATGCCACTGGTTCTACACGTCCTTGCAGATGTAGATGCCACTGGTTCTTCACGTTCTGCAGAAGTAGATGCCACTGGTTCTTCATGTCATGCAGATGTAGATGCCACTAGTTCTTCACGTCCTGCAGATGTAGATGCCACTGGTTCTTCACGTTCTGTAGATGTAGATGCCACTGGCTTTTCACGTTCTGTAGATGTAGATGCCATTGGTTCTTCACGTTCTGCAGATGTAGATGCCACTGGTCCTTCACTTTCTGCAGAAGTAGATGCCACTGGTTCTTCACGTTCTGTAGATGTAGATGCCACTGGCTTTTCACGTTCTACAGAAGAAGATGCCACTGATTCTTCACGTTCTGCAGAAGTAGATGCCACTGGTTATTTACGTTCTGCGGAAGTAGATGCCACTGGTTCTTCATGTCCTGCAGATGCAGATACCACTGGTTCTTCATGTCCTTGCAGATGTAGATTCCACTGGTTCTTCACGTTCTGTAGATGTAGATGCCACTGGTTCTTCACGTTCTGCAGAAGTAGATGCCACTGGTTCTTCACGTTCTGCAGAAGTAGATGCCACTGGTTCTTAATATCCTGCAGATGTAGATGCCACTAGTTCTTCACGTTATGTAGATGTAGATGCCACTGGTTTTTCACGTTCTGTAGATGTAGATGCCATTGGTTCTTCACGTTCTGCAGATGTAGTTGCCACTGGTCCTTCACTTTCTGCAGAAGTAGATGCCAATGGTTCTTCACGTTCTGTAGATGTAGATGCCACTGGCTCTTCAAGTTCTACAGAAGTAGATGCCACTGATTCTTCACGTTCTGCAGAAGTAGATGCCACTGGTTATTTACGTTCTGCGGAAGTAGATGCAACTGGTTCTTCATGTCCTGCAGATGCAGATGCCACTGGTTCTTCACGTCCTTGCAGATGCCACTGGTTCTTCACGTTCTGCAGAAGTAGATGCCACTGGTTTCTCACGTCCTGCAGATGTAGATGCCACTGGTTCTTCACGTTCTGTAGATGTAGATGCCACTGGTTTTTCACGTTCTGTAGATGTACATGCCATTGGTTCTTCATGGTCTGCAGATGTAGTTGCCACTAGTTTTTCATGTTCTGTAGATGTAGATGCCACTGGTTCTTCACGTTCTGCAGAAGTAGATGCCACTGGTTCTTCACGTTTTGCAGAAGTAGATGCCACTGGTTCTTCATGTCCTGCAGATGTAGATGCCACTAGTTTTTCACGTCCTGCAGATGTAGATGCCACTGGTTCTTCACGTTCTGTAGATGTAGATGCCACTGGTTTTTCACGTTCTGTAGATGTACATGCCATTGGTTCTTCACGTTCTGCAGATGTAGATGCCACTGGTCCTTCACTTTCTTCAGAAGTAGATGCCACTGGTTATTCACGTTCTGTAGATGTAGATGCCACTGGCTCTTCACGTTCTACAGAAGTAGATGCCAATGATTCTTCGCGTTCTGCAGAAGTAGATGCCACTGGTTATTTACGTTCTGCGGAAGTAGATGCAACTGGTTCTTCATGTCCTGCGGATGCAGATGCCACTGGTTCTTCACGTCCTTGCAGATGTAGATGCCACTGGTTCTTCACGTTCTGCAGAAGTAGATGCCACTGGTTCTTCATGTCATGCAGATGTAGATGCCACTAGTTCTTCACGTCCTGCAGATTTAGATGCCACTGGTTCTTCACGTTCCGTAGATGTAGATGCCACTGGTTTTTCACGTTCTGTAGATGTAGATGCCATTGGTTCTTCACGTTCTGCAGATGTAGATGCCACTGGTCCTTCACTTTCTGCAGAAGTAGATGCCACTGGTTCTTCACGTTCTGTAGATGTAGATGCCACTGGCTTTTCACGTTCTACAGAAGAAGATGCCACTGATTCTTCACGTTCTGCAGAAGTAGATGCCACTGGTTATTTACGTTCTGCGGAAGTAGATGCCACTGGTTCTTCATGTCCTGTAGATGTAGATGCCACTGGTTCTTCACGTTCTGTAGATGTAGATGCCATTGGTTCTTCACGTTCTGCAGATGTAGTTGCCACTGGTCCTTCACTTTCTGCAGAAGTAGATGCCAATGGTTCTTCACGTTCTGTAGATGTAGATGCCCCTGGCTCTTCAAGTTCTACAGAAGTAGATGCCACTGATTCTTCACGTTCTGCAGAAGTAGATGCCACTGGTTATTTACGTTCTGCGGAAGTAGATGCAACTGGTTCTTCATGTCCTGCAGATGCAGATGCCACTGGTTCTTCACGTCCTTGCAGATGCCACTGGTTCTTCACGTTCTGCAGAAGTAGACGCCACTGGTTTCTCACGTCCTGCAGATGTAGATGCCACTGGTTCTTCACGTTCTGTAGATGTAGATGCCACTGGTTTTTCACGTTCTGTAGATGTACATGCCATTGGTTCTTCATGGTCTGCAGATGTAGTTGCCACTAGTTTTTCATGTTCTGTAGATGTAGATGCCACTGGTTCTTCACGTTCTGCAGAAGTAGATGCCACTGGTTCTTCACGTTCTGCAGAAGTAGATGCCACTGGTTCTTCATGTCCTGCAGATGTAGATGCCACTAGTTTTTCACGTCCTGCAGATGTAGATGCCACTGGTTCTTCACGTTCTGTAGATGTAGATGCCACTGGTTTTTCACGTTCTGTAGATGTACATGCCATTGGTTCTTCACGTTCTGCAGATGTAGATGCCACTGGTCCTTCACTTTCTTCAGAAGTAGATGCCACTGGTTCTTCACGTTCTGTAGATGTAGATGCCACTGGCTCTTCACGTTCTACAGAAGTAGATGCCAATGATTCTTCGCGTTCTGCAGAAGTAGATGCCACTGGTTATTTACGTTCTGCGGAAGTAGATGCAACTGGTTCTTCATGTCCTGCGGATGCAGATGCCACTGGTTCTTCACGTCCTTGCAGATGTAGATGCCACTGGTTCTTCACGTTCTGCAGAAGTAGATGCCACTGGTTCTTCATGTCATGCAGATGTAGATGCCACTAGTTCTTAACGTCCTGCAGATTTAGATGCCACTGGTTCTTCACGTTCCGTAGATGTAGATGCCACTGGTTTTTCACGTTCTGTAGATGTAGATGCCATTGGTTCTTCACGTTCGGCAGATGTAGATGCCACTGGTCCTTCACTTTCTGCAGAAGTAGATGCCACTGGTTCTTCACGTTCTGTAGATGTAGATGCCACTGGCTTTTCACGTTCTACAGAAGAAGATGCCACTGATTCTTCACGTTCTGCAGAAGTAGATGCCACTGGTTATTTACGTTCTGCGGAAGTAGATGCCACTGGTTCTTCATGTCCTGCAGATGCAGATGCCACTGGTTCTTCACGTTCTGTAGATGTAGATGCCACTGGTTCTTCATGTCCTGCAGATGTAGATGCCACTAGTTCTTCACGTCCTACAGATGTAGATGCCACTGGTTCTTCACGTTCTGTAGATGTAGATGCCACTGGCTCTTCACGTTCTACAGAAGTAGATGCCACTGATTCTTCACGTTCTGCAGAAGTAGATGCCACTGGTTATTTAGGTTCTGCGGAAGTAGATGCCACTGGTTCTTCATGTCCTGCAGATGCAGATGCCACTGGTTCTTCATGTCCTTGCAGATGTAGATGCCACTGGTTCTTCACGTTTTGTAGATGTAGATTCCACTGGCTCTTCATGTTCTGTAGATGTAGAGGCCACCGGTCCTTCACTTTCTGCAGAAGTAGATGCCACTGGTTCTTCACGTTCTGTAGATGTAGATGCCACTGGTTCTTCATGTTCTGTAGATGTAGATGCCACTGGCTCTTCACGTTCTGCAGAAGTAGATGCAACTGGTTGTTCACGTTCTGCAGATATAGATGCCGCTGGTTCTACACGTTCTGCAGCAGTAGATGCCACTGGTTCTTCACGTTCTGCAGAAGTAGATGCCACTGGCTCTTCATGTTCTGTAGCTGTAGATGCCAGTGGCTTTTCACGTTCTGCAGATATTGGTGCCACTGGCTCTTCATGTTCTGTAGATATAGATGCGACAGGTTCTTTATGTTCTGTAGATGTAGATTTCACTGGCTCTTCATCTTCTGCAGATGTAAATGTCACTGGTTCTTCATGGTCTGCAGATGTAGATAACACTGTTCTTCATGTTCTGCAGATGTAGATGCCACTGGCTCTTCATGTTATGCAGATGTAGATGCCACTAGTTTTTCATGGTCTGCAGATGAAGTTGCCACTGGTTCTTTATGTTCTGTAGATATAAATGCCACTGGTTCGTCATGGCCTGCAGATGTAGATGCCACTGGTTCTTCAGGTTCTGTAGATGTAGATGCCACTTGTTCTTCACGTAATGCAGAAGTAGATGCCACTAGTTCTTCAGTTCTGCAGAAGTAGATGCCACTGGTTCTTCACGTCCTGCAGATGTAGATGCCACTGGTTCTTCACGTTCTGTAGATGTAAATGCCACTGTTTCTTCACGTTCTGTAGATGTAGATGCCACTGGTTCTTCACGTCCTGGAGAGGTAGATGCCACTGGTTCTTCCTGTTCTGTAGATGTAGATGCCACTGGTTCTTCATGTTCGTTAGATGTAGATGCCACTGGTTCTTCACGTTCTGTAGATGTAGATGACACTGGTTTTTCACGTTCTGTAGATGTAGATGCCATTGGTTCTTCACGTTCTGCAGATGTAGATGCCACTGGTCCTTCACTTTCTGCAGAAGTAGATCCCACTGGTTCTACACGTTCTGTAGATGTAGATGCCACTGGCTCTTCACGTTCTACAGAAGTAGATGCCACTGATTCTTCACGTTCTGCAGAAGTAGATGCTACTGGTTATTTACGTTATGCGGAAGTAGATGCAACTGGTTCTTCATGTCCTGCAGATGCAGATGCCACTGGTTCTTCACGTCCTTGCAGATATAGATGCCACTGGTTCTTCACGTTCTGCAGAAGTAGATGCCACTGGTTCTTCATGTCCTGCAGATGTAGATGCCACTAGTTCTTCACGTCCAGCAGATGTAGATGCCACTGGTTCTTCACGTTCTGTAGATGTAGATGCCACTGGTTTTTCACGTTCTGTAGATGTAGATGCCATTGGTTCTTCACGTTCTGCAGATGTAGATGCCACTGGTCCTTCACTTTCTGCAGAAGTAGATGCCACTGGTTCTTCACGTTCTGTAGATGTAGATGCCACTGGCTCGTCACGTTCTGTAGATGTAGATGCCACTGGTATTTCACGTTCTGTAGATGTAGATGCCATTGGTTCTTCACGTTCTGTATAAGTAGATGCCACTGGTTCTTCACGTTTGACAGATGTAGATGCCACTGGTTCTTCACGTTCTACAGAAGTAGATGCCACTGTTTTTTCACGATCTGCAGATGTAGATGCCACTGCTTCTTCACATTCTGTATAAGTAGATGCCACTGGTTCTTCACGTTCTGTAGATGTAAATGCCATTGGTTCTTCACGTTCGACTGATGTAGATGCCACTGGTTCTCCACGTTCTGCAGATGTGGATGCCACTGCTTCTTCACATTCTGTAGATGTAGATGCCACTGGTTCTTCACGTTCTACAGATGTAGATGCCACTGGTTCCTCACTTTCTGCAAAAGTAGACGCCACTGGCTCTTCACGTTCTGTAGATGTAGATGCTACTGTTTCTTCACGTTCTGCAGATGTAAATGCCACTGGTTCTTCACGTTCTGCAGATGTAGATGCTAAATGGTTCTTCACATTCCTCAGATGTAGATGCCACTAGCTCTTCACGTTCTGCAGATGTTGATGCCACTGTTTCTTCACCTTCTGTAGATGTAGATACCACTGGTTGTTCACGATTTGCAGAAGTAGAAGCAACTGCTTCTTCACGTTCTGTATAAGTAGACGCCACTGGTTCTTCACGTTCTGTCGATGTAGATGCCACTGGTTCTTCACGTTCTACAGATGTCGATGCCACTGGCTCTTCACGTTCTGCAGGAGTAAATGCCAATGTTTATTCACGTTCTGTAGATGTAGATGCCACAGGTTCTTCACCTTCTGTAGATGTAGATGACACTGGTTCTTCACGTTCTGTAAAAGTAGATGCCACTGCTTCTTCACGTTCTGTATAACTAGATGCCACTGGTTCTTCACGTTCTGTAGATGTAGATGCCACTTGTTCTTCACGTTTGACAAATGTAGATGCCACTGCTTCTTCACATTCTGTAGAAGTAGATCCAACTGGTTCTTCACGTTCTACAGATGTAGTTGCCACTGGTTCCTCACTTTCTGCAAAAGTAGATGCCACTGGCTCTTCACGTTCTGTAGATGTAGATGCCACTGCTTCTTCACGTTCTATTGGTGTAGATGGCACTGATTCTTCACGTTCTGCAGAAGTAGATGCCACTGGTTCTTCACGGTCTGTAGATGTAGATGCCACTGGCTCTTCACCTTCTGCAGAAGTAGATGGCACTGGTTCTTCACGTTTTGCAGAAGTAGAAGCCACTGGTTCTTCACGTTCTGTATAAGTAGATGCCACTGGCTCTTCACGTTTGAAAGATGTAGATGCCACTGGTTCTTCACGTTCTGAAGAAATAGATGCCACTGGTTCTTCACGTTCTGCAGAAGTAGAAGCCACTGGTTCTTCACGTTCTATAGATGAGGATGCCACTGGCTCGTCACCTTCTGCAGAAGAAGATGCCACTGTTTCTTCACGTTCTGCAGATGTAGATGCCACTGCTTCTTCACATTCTGTAGATGTAGATGCCACTGGTTCTTGATGTTTAGCAGAAGTAGAAGCCACTGGTTCTTCACGTTCTTCATAAGTAGATGCCACTGGTTCTTCAAGTTCTGTAGATGTTAATGCACTGGTTCTTCACGTTCGACAGATGTAGATGCCACTGGCTCTTCACGTTCTGTAGATGTCGATGCAACTGGTTCGTCACATTTTGCAGAAGTAGAAGCCACTGGTTCTTCACTTTCTGTATAAGTAGATGCCACTGGTTCTTCACGTTCTGTAGATGTAGATGCCACTGGTTCTTCACATTCGACAGATGTAGATGCCACTGGTTCTTCACGTTCTGCAGAAGTAGATTCCACTGGTTCTTCACGTTCTGCAGATGTAGATGCCACTGCTTCTTCACATTCTGAAGATGTAGATGCCACTGGTTCTTCACGTTCTGCAGATTTAGATGCCACTTTTCCTCACGTTCTGCAGAAGTAGACGCCACTGGCTCGTCGTGTTCTGTAGATGTAGATGCTACTGCTACTTCACGTTCTATTCATGTAGATGCCACTGGCTCTTCACGTTCTGCAGGAGTAGATGCCACTGTTTCTTCACGTTCTGCAGATGTAAATGCCACTGGTTCTTCACGTTCTGCAGATGTAGATGCCACTGGTTCTTCACGTTCTGCAGAAGTAGATCCCACTGGTTCTTCACGTTCTGTAGATGTAAATGCCACTGGCTATTCACCTTCTGCAGTTGTAGATGGCACTGGTTCCTCACGTTCTGAAGAAGTAGATCCCACTGGTTCTTCACGTTCTGTATACGTAGATGCAACTGGTACTTCACCTAAAACAGATGTAGATGCCACTGGTTCTTCACGTTCTACAGAAGTAGATGCCACTGTTTCTTCACGATCTGCAGATGTAGATGCCACTGCTTCTTCACATTCTGTAGATGTAAATGCCACTGGCTCTTCACGTTCTGTAAATGTAGATGCCACTGCTTCTTCACATTTTGTATAAGTAGATGCCACTGGTTCTTCACGTTCTGTAGATGTAGATGCCATTGGTTCTGCAAGTTCGACAGATGTAGTTGCCAATGGTTCTTCACGTTCTGCAGATGTGGATGCCACTGCTTCTTCACAATCTGTAGATGTAGATGCCACTGGTTCTTAACGTTATACAGATGTAGATGCCACTGGTTCCTCACTTTCTGCAAAAGTAGACGCCACTGGTTCTTCACGTTCTGTCGTTGTAGATGCCACTGGTTCTTCACGTTCTACAGATGTCGATGCCACTGGCCCTTCACGTTCTTCAGAAGTAGATGCCACTGCTTCTTCGCGTTCTGTAGATGTAGATGCCACTGGCTCTTCACGTTCTGCAGGAGTAAATGCCAATGTTTATTCACGTTCTGTAGATGTAGATGCCACTGGTTCTTCACCTTCTGTAGATGTAGATGACACTGGTTCTTCACGTTCTGTAAATGTAGATGCCACTGCTTCTTCACGTTCTGTATAACTAGATGCCACTGGTTCTTCACGTTCTGTAGATGTAGATGCCACTTGTTCTTCACGTTCGACAAATGTAGATGCCACTGCTTCTTCACATTCTGTAGATGTAGATGCAACTGGTTCTTCACGTTCTACAGATGTAGTTGCCACTGGTTCCTCACTTTCTGCAAAAGTAGATGCCACTGGCTCTTCACGTTCTGTAGATGTAGATGCCACTGCTTCTTCACGTTCTATTGGTGTAGATGGCACTGGTTCTTCACGTTCTGCAGAAGTAGATGCCACTGGTTCTTCACGGTCTGTAGATGTAGATGCCACTGGCTCTTCACCTTCTGCAGAAGTAGATGGCACTGGTTCTTCACGTTTTGCAGAAGTATAAGCCACTGGTTCTTCACGTTCTGTATAAGTAGATGCCACTGGCTCTTCACGTTCGAAAGATGTAGATGCCACTGGTTCTTCACGTTCTGCAGAAATAGATGCCACTGGTTCTTCACGTTCTGCAGAAGTAGAAGCCACTGGTTCTTCACGTTCTGTAGATGAGGATGCCACTGGCTCGTCACCTTCTGCAGAAGAAGATGCCACTGTTTCTTCACGTTCTGCAGATGTAGATGCCACTGCTTCTTCACATTCTGTAGATGTAGATGCCACTGGTTCTTGACGTTTAGCAGAAGTAGAAGCCACTGGTTCTTCACGTTCTTAATAAGTAGATGCCACTGGTTCTTCAAGTTCTGTAGATGTAGATGCACTCGTTCTTCACGTTCGACAGATGTAGATGCCACTGGTTCTTCACGTTCTGCAGAAGTAGATGCCACTGGTTCTTCACGTTCTACAGATGTAGATGCCACTGCTTCTTCCCATTCTGTAGATGCCACTGGTTCTTCACGTTCTACAGATGTAGATGCCACTGGTTCTTCATGCTCTGTAGATGTAGATGCCACTGGTTCTTCACCTTCTGCAGAAGTATATGACACTGGTTCTTCACGTTCTGCAGAAGTAGATGCCACTGGTTCTTCACGGTCTGTAGATGTAGATGCCACTGGCTCTTTACCTTCTGCAGAAGTAGATGGCACTGGTTCTTCACGTTTTGCAGAAGTAGAAGCCACTGGTTCTTCACGTTCTGTATAAGTAGATGCCACTGGCTATTCACGTTCTGCAGGAGGAGATGCCACTGTTTATCCACGTTCTGTAAATGTAGATGCCACCGGTTTCTCCACGTTCTGTAGATGTAGATGCCACTGGCTCTTCACGTTCTGTAGATGTCGATGCAACTGGTTCTTCACGTTTTGCAGAAGTAGAAGCCACTGGTTATTCACTTTCTGTATAAGTAGATGCCACTGGTTCTTCACGTTCTGTAGATGTAGATGCCACTGGTTCTTCACATTCGACAGATGTAGATGCCACTGGTTCTTCACGTTCTGCAGAAGTAGATTCCACTGGTTCTTCACGTTCTGCAGATGTAGATGCCACTGCTTCTTCACATTCTGAAGATGTAGATGCCACTGGTTCTTCACGTTCTGCAGATTTAGATGCCACTTTTTCCTCACGTTCTGCAGAAGTAGACGCCACTGGCTCTTCGTGTTCTGTAGATGTAGATGCCACTGCTACTTCACGTTCTATTGATGTAGATGCCACTGGCTCTTCACGTTCTGCAGGAGTAGATGCCACTGTTTCTTCACGTTCTGCAGATGTAAATGCCACTGGTTCTTCACGTTCTGCAGATGTAGATGCCACTGGTTCTTCACGTTCTGCAGAAGTAGATCCCACTGGTTCTTCACGTTCTGTAGATGTAGATGCCACTGGCTCTTCACCTTCTGCAGTTGTAGATGGCACTGGTTCCTCACGTTCTGAAGAAGTAGATCCCACTGGTTCTTCACGTTCTGTATACGTAGATGCAACTGGTATTTCAGGTAAAACAGATGTAGATGCCACTGGTTCTTCACGTTCTACAGAAGTAGATGCTACTGTTTCTTCACGATCTGCAGATGTAGATGCCACTGCTTCTTCACATTCTGTAGATGTAAATGCCACTGGCTCTTCACGTTCTGTAAATGTAGATGCCACTGCTTCTTCACATTCTGTATAAGTAGATGCCACTGGTTCTTCCCGTTCTGTAGATGTAGATGCCATTGGTTCTGCACGTTCGACAGATGTAGATGCCACTGGTTCTTCACGTTCTGCAGATGTGGATGCCACTGCTTCTTCACATTCTGTTGATGTAGATGCCACTGGATCTTAACCTTATACAGATGTAGATACCACTGGTTCCTCACTTTCTGCAAAAGTAGACGCCACTGGTTCTTCACGTTCTGTCGTTGTAGATGCCACTGGTTCTTCACGTTCTACAGATGTCGATGCCACTGGCCCTTCACGTTCTGCAGAAGTAGATGCCACTGCTTCTTCGCGTTCTGTAGATGTAGATGCCACTGGCTCTTCACGTTCTGCAGGAGTAAATGCCAATGTTTATTCACGTTCTGTAGATGTAGATGCCACTGGTTCTTCACCTTCTGTAGATGTAGATGCCACTGGTTCTTCACGTTCTGTAAATGTAGATGCCACTGCTTCTTCACGTTCTGTATAACTAGATGCCACTGGTTCTTCACGTTCTGTAGATGTAGATGCCACTTGTTCTTCACGTTCGACAGATGTACATGTCACTGGTTCTTCACGTTCTGCAGAAGTAGATGCCACTGGTTCTTCACGGTCTGCAGATGTAGATGCCACTGCTTCTTCACATTCTGTAGATGTAGATGCCACTGGTTCTTCACGTTCTATAGATGTAGATGCCACTGGTTCCTCACTTTCTGCAAAAGTAGATGGCACTGGCTGTTCACGTTCTGTAGATGTAGATGCCAATGCTTATTCACGTTATATTGGTGTAGATGCCACTGGCTCATCACGTTCTGCAGGAGTAGATGCTACTGTTTCTTCACGTTCTGCAGATGTAGATGCTAAATGGTTCTTCACATTCTGCAGATGTAAATGCCACTGGCTCTTCACGTTCTGCAGATTTTGATGCCACTGGTTCTTCACCTTCTGTAGATGTAGTTGCCACTGGTTCTTCACATTTTGCAGAAGTAGAAGCAACTGGTTCTTCACGTTCTGTATAAGTAGATGCCACTGGTTCTTCACGTTCTACAGATGTCGATGCGACTGGCTCTTCACGTTCTGTATAAGTAGATGCCACTGCTTCTTCACGTTCTGTAGATGTAGATGCCACTGGCTCTTCACGTTCTGCAGGAGTAAATGCCAATGTTCATTCTCTTTCTGTAGATGTAGATGCCACTGGTTCTTCACCCCTCTATAGATGTAGATGCCACTGGTTCGTCACGTTCTGTAGCTGTAGATGCCACTGGCTCGTCACGTTCTGCAGAAGTAGATGCCACTGGTTCTTCACGTTCTGTAAATGTAGATGCCACTGCTTCTTCACGTTCTGTATAAGTAGATGCCACTGGTTATTCACGTTCTGTAGATGTAGATGCCACTTGTTCTTCACGTTCGACAGATGTAGATGCCACTGGTTCTTCACGTTCTGCAGAAGTAGTTTCCACTGTTTCTTCACGTTCTGCAGATGTATATGCCACTGCTTCTTCACATTCTGAAGATGTAGATGCCACTGGTTCTTCACGTTCTACAGATGTCGATGCCACTGGCTCTTCACGTTCTGTATAAGTAGATGCCACTGCTTCTTCACGTTCTGTAGATGTAGATGCCACTGGCTCTTCAGGTTCTGCAGGAGTAAATGCCAATGTTCATTCTCTTTCTGTAGATGTAGATGCCACTGGTTCTTCACCCCTCTATGGATGTAGATGCCACTGGTTCTTCACGTTCTGTAGCTGTAGATGCCACTGGCTCGTCACGTTCTGCAGAAGTAGATGCCACTGGTTCTTCACGTTCTGTAAATGTAGATGCCACTGCTTCTTCACGTTCTGTATAAGTAGATGCCACTGGTTATTCACGTTCTGTAGATGTAGATGCCACTTCTTCTTCACGTTCGACAGATGTAGATGCCACTGGTTCTTCACGTTCTGCAGAAGTAGTTTCCACTGGTTCTTCACGTTCTGCAGATGTATATGCCACTGCTTCTTCACATTCTGAAGATGTAGATGCCACTGGTTCTTCACGTTCTACAGATGTAGATGCCACTGGTTCCTCACTTTCTGCAAAAGTAGATGCCACTGGCTCTTCACGTTCTGCAGGAGAAGATGCTACTGTTTCTTCACGTTCTGCAGATGTAAATGCCACTGGTACTTCACGTTCTGCAGATGTAGATGCTAAATGGTTATTCACATTCTGCAGATGTAGATGCCACTGGCTCTTCACGTTCTGCAGATTTTGATGCCACTGGCTCTTCACCTTCTGTAGATGTAGTTGCCACTGGTTCTTCACGTTTCGCAGAAGTAGAAGCAACTGGTTCTTCACGTTATGTATAAGTAGATGCCACTGGTTCTTCACGTTCTACAGATATCGATGCCACTGGCCCTTCACGTTCTGCAGAAGTAGATGCCACTGCTTCTTCGCGTTCTGTAGATGTAGATGCCACTGGCTCTTCACGTTCTGCAGGAGTAAATGCCAATGTTTATTCACGTTCCGTAGATGTAGATGCCACTGGTTCTTCACCTTCTGTAGATGTAGATGACACTGGTTCTTCACGTTCTGTAAATGTAGATGCCACTGCTTCTTCACGTTCTGTATAACTAGATGCCACTGGTTCTTCACGGTCTGTAGATGTAGATGCCACTGGCTATTTACCTTCTGCAGAAGTAGATGGCACTGGTTCTTCACGTTTTGCAGAAGTAGAAGCCACTGGTTCTTCACGTTCTGTATAAGTAGATGCCACTGGCTATTCCCGTTCTGCAGGAGGAGATGCCACTGTTTATCCACGTTCTGTAAATGTAGATGCCACCGGTTTCTCCACGTTCTGTAGATGTAGATGCCACTGGCTCTTCACGTTCTGTAGATGTCGATGCAACTGGTTCTTCACGTTTTGCAGAAGAAGAAGCCACTGGTTATTCACTTTCTGTATAAGTAGATGCCACTGGTTCTTCACGTTCTGTAGATGTAGATGCCACTGGTTCTTCACATTCGACAGATGTAGATGCCACTGGTTCTTCACGTTCTGCAGAAGTAGATTCCACTGGTTCTTCACGTTCTGCAGATGTAGATGCCACTGCTTCTTCACATTCTGAAGATGTAGATGCCACTGGTTCTTCACGTTCTGCAGATTTAGATGCCACTTTTTCCTCACGTTCTGCAGAAGTAGACGCCACTGGCTCTTCGTGTTCTGTAGATGTAGATGCCACTGCTACTTCACGTTCTATTGATGTAGATGCCACTGGCTCTTCACGTTCTGCAGGAGTAGATGCCACTGTTTATTCACGTTCTGCAGATGTAAATGCCACTGGTTCTTCACGTTCTGCAGATGTAGATGCCACTGGTTCTTCACGTTCTGCAGAAGTAGATCCCACTGGTTCTTCACGTTCTGTAGATGTAGATGCCACTGGCTCTTCACCTTCTGCAGTTGTAGATGGCACTGGTTCCTCACGTTCTGAAGAAGTAGATCCCACTGGTTCTTCACGTTCTGTATACGTAGATGCAACTGGTATTTCAGGTAAAACAGATGTAGATGCCACTGGTTCTTCACGTTCTGTAGCTGTAGATGCCACTGGCTCGTCACGTTCTGTAGATGTAGATGCCACTTCTTCTTCACGTTCGACAGATGTAGATGCCACTGGTTCTTCACGTTCTGCAGAAGTAGTTTCCACTGGTTCTTCACGTTCTGCAGATGTATATGCCACTGCTTCTTCACATTCTGAAGATGTAGATGCCACTGGTTCTTCACGTTCTACAGATGTAGATGCCACTGGTTCCTCACTTTCTGCAAAAGTAGATGCCACTGGCTCTTCACGTTCTGCAGGAGAAGATGCTACTGTTTCTTCACGTTCTGCAGATGTAAATGCCACTGGTACTTCACGTTCTGCAGATGTAGATGCTAAATGGTTATTCACATTCTGCAGATGTAGATGCCACTGGCTCTTCACGTTCTGCAGATTTTGATGCCACTGGCTCTTCACCTTCTGTAGATGTAGTTGCCACTGGTTCTTCACGTTCTACAGATGTCGATGCCACTGGCCCTTCACGTTCTGCAGAAGTAGATGCCACTGCTTCTTCGCGTTCTGTAGATGTAGATGCCACTGGCTCTTCACGTTCTGCAGGAGTAAATGCCAATGTTTATTCACGTTCTGTAGATGTAGATGTCACTGGTTCTTCACCTTCTGTAGATGTAGATGACACTGGTGCTTCACGTTCTGTAAATGTAGATGCCACTGCTTCTTCACGTTCTGTATAACTAGATGCCACTGGTTCTTCACGGTCTGTAGATGTAGATGCCACTGGCTCTTTACCTTCTGCAGAAGTAGATGGCACTGGTTCTTCACGTTTTGCAGAAGTAGAAGCCACTGGTTCTTCACGTTCTGTATAAGTAGATGCCACTGGCTATTCCCGTTCTGCAGGAGGAGATGCCACTGTTTATCCACGTTCTGTAAATGTAGATGCCACCGGTTTCTCCACGTTCTGTAGATGTAGATGCCACTGGCTCTTCACGTTCTGTAGATGTCGATGCAACTGGTTCTTCACGTTTTGCAGAAGTAGAAGCCACTGGTTATTCACTTTCTGTATAAGTAGATGCCACTGGTTCTTCACGTTCTGTAGATGTAGATGCCACTGGTTCTTCACATTCGACAGATGTAGATGCCACTGGTTCTTCACGTTCTGCAGAAGTAGATTCCACTGGTTCTTCACGTTCTGCAGATGTAGATGCCACTGCTTCTTCACATTCTGAAGATGTAGATGCCACTGGTTCTTCACGTTCTGCAGATTTAGATGCCACTTTTTCCTCACGTTCTGCAGAAGTAGACGCCACTGGCTCTTCGTGTTCTGTAGATGTAGATGCCACTGCTACTTCACGTTCTATTGATGTAGATGCCACTGGCTCTTCACGTTCTGCAGGAGTAGATGCCACTGTTTATTCACGTTCTGCAGATGTAAATGCCACTGGTTCTTCACGTTCTGCAGATGTAGATGCCACTGGTTCTTCACGTTCTGCAGAAGTAGATCCCACTGGTTCTTCACGTTCTGTAGATGTAGATGCCACTGGCTCTTCACCTTCTGCAGTTGTAGATGGCACTGGTTCCTCACGTTCTGAAGAAGTAGATCCCACTGGTTCTTCACGTTCTGTATACGTAGATGCAACTGGTATTTCAGGTAAAACAGATGTAGATGCCACTGGTTCATCACGTTCTACAGAAGTAGATGCCACTGTTTCTTCACGATCTGCAGATGTAGATGCCACTGCTTCTTCACATTCTGTAGATGTAAATGCCACTGGCTCTTCACGTTCTGTAAATGTAGATGCCACTGCTTCTTCACATTCTGTATAAGTAGATGCCACTGGTTCTTCCCGTTCTGTAGATGTAGATGCCATTGGTTCTGCACGTTCGACAGATGTAGATGCCACTGGTTCTTCACGTTCTGCAGATGTGGATGCCACTGCTTCTTCACATTCTGTTGATGTAGATGCCACTGGATCTTAACCTTATACAAATGTAGATGCCACTGGTTCCTCACTTTCTGCAAAAGTAGACGCCACTGGTTCTTCACGTTCTGTCGTTGTAGATGCCACTGGTTCTTCACGTTCTACAGATGTCGATGCCACTGGCCCTTCACGTTCTGCAGAAGTAGATGCCACTGCTTCTTCGCGTTCTGTAGATGTAGATGCCACTGGCTCTTCACGTTCTGCAGGAGTAAATGCCAATGTTTATTCACGTTCTGTAGATGTAGATGCCACTGGTTCTTCACCTTCTGTAGATGTAGATGCCACTGGTTCTTCACGTTCTGTAAATGTAGATGCCACTGCTTCTTCACGTTCTGTATAACTAGATGCCACTGGTTCTTCACGTTCTGTAGATGTAGATGCCACTTGTTCTTCACGTTCGACAGATGTACATGTCACTGGTTCTTCACGTTCTGCAGAAGTAGATGCCACTGGTTCTTCACGGTCTGCAGATGTAGATGCCACTGCTTCTTCACATTCTGTAGATGTAGATGCCACTGGTTCTTCACGTTCTATAGATGTAGATGCCACTGGTTCCTCACTTTCTGCAAAAGTAGATGGCACTGGCTGTTCACGTTCTGTAGATGTAGATGCCAATGCTTATTCACGTTATATTGGTGTAGATGCCACTGGCTCATCACGTTCTGCAGGAGTAGATGCTACTGTTTCTTCACGTTCTGCAGATGTAGATGCTAAATGGTTCTTCACATTCTGCAGATGTAAATGCCACTGGCTCTTCACGTTCTGCAGATTTTGATGCCACTGGTTCTTCACCTTCTGAAGATGTAGTTGCCACTGGTTCTTCACATTTTGCAGAAGTAGAAGCAACTGGTTCTTCACGTTCTGTATAAGTAGATGCCACTGGTTCTTCACGTTCTACAGATGTCGATGCCACTGGCTCTTCACGTTCTGTATAAGTAGATGCCACTGCTTCTTCACGTTCTGTAGATGTAGATGCCACTGGCTCTTCAAGTTCTGCAGGAGTAAATGCCAATGTTCATTCTCTTTCTGTAGATGTAGATGCCACTGGTTCTTCACCCCTCTATAGATGTAGATGCCACTGGTTCTTCACGTTCTGTAGCTGTAGATGCCACTGGCTCGTCACGTTCTGCAGAAGTAGATGCCACTGGTTCTTCACGTTCTGTAAATGTAGATGCCACTGCTTCTTCACGTTCTGTATAAGTAGATGCCACTGGTTATTCACGTTCTGTAGATGTAGATGCCACTTTTTCTTCACGTTCGACAGATGTAGATGCCACTGGTTCTTCACGTTCTGCAGAAGTAGTTTCCACTGGTTCTTCACGTTCTGCAGATGTATATGCCACTGCTTCTTCACATTCTGAAGATGTAGATGCCACTGGTTCTTCACGTTCTACAGATGTCGATGCCACTGGCTCTTCACGTTCTGTATAAGTAGATGCCACTGCTTCTTCACGTTCTGTAGATGTAGATGCCACTGGCTCTTCAGGTTCTGCAGGAGTAAATGCCAATGTTCATTCTCTTTCTGTAGATGTAGATGCCACTGGTTCTTCACCCCTCTATAGATGTAGATGCCACTGGTTCTTCACGTTCTGTAGCTGTAGATGCCACTGGCTCGTCACGTTCTGCAGAAGTAGATGCCACTGGTTCTTCACGTTCTGTAAATGTAGATGCCACTGCTTCTTCACGTTCTGTATAAGTAGATGCCACTGGTTATTCACGTTCTGTAGATGTAGATGCCACTTCTTCTTCACGTTCGACAGATGTAGATGCCACTGGTTCTTCACGTTCTGCAGAAGTAGTTTCCACTGGTTCTTCACGTTCTGCAGATGTATATGCCACTGCTTCTTCACATTCTGAAGATGTAGATGCCACTGGTTCTTCACGTTCTACAGATGTAGATGCCACTGGTTCCTCACTTTCTGCAAAAGTAGATGCCACTGGCTCTTCACGTTCTGCAGGAGAAGATGCTACTGTTTCTTCACGTTCTGCAGATGTAAATGCCACTGGTACTTCACGTTCTGCAGATGTAGATGCTAAATGGTTATTCACATTCTGCAAATGTAGATGCCACTGGCTCTTCACGTTCTGCAGATTTTGATGCCACTGGCTCTTCACCTTCTGTAGATGTAGTTGCCACTGGTTCTTCACGTTTCGCAGAAGTAGAAGCAACTGGTTCTTCACGTTATGTATAAGTAGATGCCACTGGTTCTTCACGTTCTACAGATGTCGATGCCACTGGCCCTTCACGTTCTGCAGAAGTAGATGCCACTGCTTCTTCGCGTTCTGTAGATGTAGATGCCACTGGCTCTTCACGTTCTGCAGGAGTAAATGCCAATGTTTATTCACGTTCTGTAGATGTAGATGCCACTGGTTCTTCACCTTCTGTAGATGTAGATGACACTGGTTCTTCACGTTCTGTAAATGTAGATGCCACTGCTTCTGCACGTTCTGTATAACTAGATGCCACTGGTTCTTCACGTTCTGTAGATGTAGATGCCACTGGTTCTTCACGTTCGACAAATGTAGATGCCACTGCTTCTTCACATTCTGTAGATGTAGATGCAACTGGTTCTTCACGTTCTACAGATGTAGTTGCCACTGGTTCCTCACTTTCTGCAAAAGTAGATGCCACTGGCTCTTCACGTTCTGTAGATGTAGATGCCACTGCTTCTTCACGTTCTATTGGTGTAGATGGCACTGGTTCTTCACGTTCTGCAGAAGTAGATGCCACTGGTTCTTCACGGTCTGTAGATGTAGATGCCACTGGCTCTTCACCTTCTGCAGAAGTAGATGGCACTGGTTCTTCACGTTTTGCAGAAGTATAAGCCACTGGTTCTTCACGTTCTGTATAAGTAGATGCCACTGGCTCTTCACGTTCGAAAGATGTAGATGCCACTGGTTCTTCACGTTCTGCAGAAATAGATGCCACTGGTTCTTCACGTTCTGCAGAAGTAGAAGCCACTGGTTCTTCACGTTCTGTAGATGAGGATGCCACTGGCTCGTCACCTTCTGCAGAAGAAGATGCCACTGTTTCTTCACGTTCTGCAGATGTAGATGCCACTGCTTCTTCACATTCTGTAGATGTAGATGCCACTGGTTCTTGACGTTTAGCAGAAGTAGAAGCCACTGGTTCTTCACGTTCTTCATAAGTAGATGCCACTGGTTCTTCAAGTTCTGTAGATGTAGATGCACTGGTTCTTCACGTTCGACAGATGTAGATGCCACTGGTTCTTCACGTTCTGCAGAAGTAGATGCCACTGGTTCTTCACGTTCTACAGATGTAGATGCCACTGCTTCTTCACGTTCTACAGATGTAGATGCCACTGGTTCTTCACTTTCTGTAGATGTAGATTTCACTGGTTCTTCACGTTCTGCAGAAGTAGATGCCACTGGTTCTTCATGTTCTGTAGATGTAGATGCCACTGGTTCTTCACCTTCTGCAGAAGTATATGACACTGGTTCTTCACGTTCTGCAGAAGTAGATGCCACTGGTTCTTCACGGTCTGTAGATGTAGATGCCACTGGCTCTTTACCTTCTGCAGAAGTAGATGGCACTGGTTCTTCACGTTTTGCAGAAGTAGAAGCCACTGGTTCTTCACGTTCTGTATAAGTAGATGCCACTGGCTATTCACGTTCTGCAGGAGGAGATGCCACTGTTTATCCACGTTCTGTAAATGTAGATGCCACCGGTTTCTCCACGTTCTGTAGATGTAGATGCCACTGGCTCTTCACGTTCTGTAGATGTCGATGCAACTGGTTCTTCACGTTTTGCAGAAGTAGAAGCCACTGGTTATTCACTTTCTGTATAAGTAGATGCCACTGGTTCTTCACGTTCTGTAGATGTAGATGCCACTGGTTCTTCACATTCGACAGATGTAGATGCCACTGGTTCTTCACGTTCTGCAGAAGTAGATTCCACTGGTTCTTCACGTTCTGCAGATGTAGATGCTACTGCTTCTTCACATTCTGAAGATGTAGATGCCACTGGTTCTTCACGTTCTGCAAATTGAGATGCCACTTTTTCCTCACGTTCTGCAGAAGTAGACGCCACTGGCTCTTCGTGTTCTGAAGAAGTAGATCCCACTGGTTCTTCACGTTCTGTATACGTAGATGCAACTGGTACTTCAGGTAAAACAGATATAGATGCCACTGGTTCTTCACGTTCTACAGAAGTAGATGCCACTGTTTCTTCACGATCTGCAGATGTAGATGCCACTGCTTCTTCACATTCTATAGATGTAAATGCCACTGGCTCTTCACGTTCTGTAAATGTAGATGCCACTGCTTCTTCACATTCTGTATAAGTAGATGCCACTGGTTCTTCCCGTTCTGTAGATGTAGATGCCATTGGTTCTGCACGTTCGACAGATGTAGATGCCACTGGTTCTTCACGTTCTGCAGATGTGGATGCCACTGCTTCATCACATTCTGTTGATGTAGATGCCACTGGATCTTAACGTTATACAGATGTAGATGCCACCGGTTCCTCACTTTCTGCAAAAGTAGACGCCACTGGTTCTTCACGTTCTGTCGTTGTAGATGCCACTGGTTCTTCACGTTCTACAGATGTCGATGCCACTGGCCCTTCACGTTCTGCAGAAGTAGATGCCACTGCTTCTTCGCGTTCTGTAGATGTAGATGCCACTGGCTCTTTACGTTCTGCAGGAGTAAATGCCAATGTTTATTCACGTTCTGTAGATGTAGATGCCACTGGTTCTTCACCTTCTGTAGATGTAGATGCCACTGGTTCTTCACGTTCTGTAAATGTAGATGCCACTGCTTCTTCACGTTCTGTATAACTAGATGCCACTGGTTCTTCACGTTCTGTAGATGTAGATGCCACTTGTTCTTCACGTTCGACAGATGTAGATGTCACTGGTTCTTCACGTTCTGCAGAAGTAGATGCCACTGGTTCTTCACGGTCTGCAGATATAGATGCCACTGCTTCTTCACATTCTGTAGATGTAGATGCCACTGGTTCTTCACGTTCTACAGATGTAGATGCCACTGGTTCCTCACTTTCTGCAAAAGTAGATGCCACTGGCTGTTCACGTTCTGTAGATGTAGATGCCAATGCTTATTCACGTTATATTGGTGTAGATGCCACTGGCTCATCACGTTCTGCAGGAGTAGATGCTACTGTTTCTTCACGTTCTGCAGATGTAGATGCTAAATGGTTCTTCACATTCTGCAGATGTAAATGCCACTGGCTCTTCACGTTCTGCAGATTTTGCTACCACTGGTTCTTCACCTTCTGTAGATGTAGTTGCTACTGGTTCTTCACATTTTGCAGAAGTAGAAGCAACTGGTTCTTCACGTTCTGTATAAGTAGATGCCACTGGTTCTTCACGTTCTACAGATGTCGATGCCACTGGCTCTTCACGTTCTGTATAAGTAGATGCCACTGCTTCTTCACGTTCTGTAGATGTAGATGCCACTGGCTCTTCACGTTCTGCAGGAGTAAATGCCAATGTTCATTCTCTTTCTGTAGATGTAGATGCCACTGGTTCTTCACCCCTCTATAGATGTAGATGCCACTGGTTCTTCACGTTCTGTAGCTGTAGATGCCACTGGCTCGTCACGTTCTGCAGAAGTAGATGCCACTGGTTCTTCACGTTCTGTAAATGTAGATGCCACTGCTTCTTCACGTTCTGTATAAGTAGATGCCACTGGTTATTCACGTTCTGTAGATGTAGATGCCACTTGTTCTTCACGTTCGACAGATGTAGATGCCACTGGTTCTTCACGTTCTGCAGAAGTAGTTTCCACTGGTTCTTCACGTTCTGCAGATGTATATGCCACTGCTTCTTCACATTCTGAAGATGTAGATGCCACTGGTTCTTCACGTTCTACAGATGTAGATGCCACTGGTTCCTCACTTTCTGCAAAAGTAGATGCCACTGGCTCTTCACGTTCTGCAGGAGAAGATGCTACTGTTTCTTCACGTTCTGCAGATGTAAATGCCACTGGTACTTCAGGTTCTGCAGATGTAGATGCTAAATGGTTATTCACATTCTGCAGATGTAGATGCCACTGGCTCTTCACGTTCTGCAGATTTTGATGCCACTGGCTCTTCACCTTCTGTAGATGTAGTTGCCACTGGTTCTTCACGTTTCGCAGAAGTAGAAGCAACTGGTTCTTCACGTTATGTATAAGTAGATGCCACTGGTTCTTTACGTTCTGTCGATGTAGATGCCACTGGTTCTTCACGTTTGACAGATTTAGATGCCACTGCTTCTTCACATTCTGTAGATGTAGATGCCAGTGGTTCTTCACGTTCTACAGATGTCGATGCCACTGGCTCTTCACGTTCTGCAGAAGTAGATGCCACTGCTTCTTCACGTTCTGTAGATGTAGATGCCACTGGCTCTTCACGTTCTGCAGCAGTAAATGCCAATGTTTGTTCACGTTCTGTAGATGTAGATGCCACTGGTTCTTCACCTTCTATAGATGTAGATTCCACTGGTTCTTCACGTTCTGTAGCTGTAGATGCCACTGGCTCGTCACGTTCTGCAGAAGTAGATGCCACGGGTTCTTCACGTTCTGTAAATGTAGATGCCACTGGTTCGGTACCTCCTGAAAATGTAGATGCCACTGGTTCTTCTTGTTCTGTAGATTTAGACGCCACTGGCTCTACACGTTCTGTAGATGTAGATTCCACCAGCTTTTCACTTTCTGCAGAAGTAGATGGCAATGGTTCTTCACGTTCTGTAGATGTAGATGCCACTGGTTCTTCACGTTCTGCAGAAGTAGATGCCACTGATTCTTGACGTTATGTAGATGTGGATGCCACTGGATCTTCACTTTCTGCAGATCTAGATACCACTGGCTCTTCACTTTCTGTAGATGTAGATTCCACTGGCTCTTCACCTTCTGCAGAAGTAGATGGCACTGTTTCTTCACTTTTTGCAGAAGTAGATGCCACTGGTTCTTCACGGTCTGTAGATGTAGATGCCACTGGGTCTTCACCATCTGCAGAAGTAGATGGCACTGGTTCTTCACGTTTTGCAGAAGTAGAAGCCACTGGTTCTTCACGTTCTGTATAAGTAGATGCCACTGGCTCTTCACGTTCTGCAGGAGGAGATGCCACTGTTTATCGACGTTCTGTAGATGTAGATGCCACCGGTTTCTCCACGTTCTGTAGATGTAGATGCCACTGGCTCTTCACGTTCTGTAGATGTAGATGCCACTGGTTCCTCACTTTCTGCAAAAGTAGATGGCACTGGCTGTTCACGTTCTATAGATGTAGATGCCAATGCTTATTCACGTTATATTGGTGTAGTTGCCACTGGCTCATCACGTTCTGCAGGAGTAGATGCTACTGTTTCTTCACGTTCTGCAGATGTAGATGCTAAATGGTTCTTCACATTCTGCAGATGTAAATGCCACTGGCTCTTCACGTTCTGCAGATTTTGATGCCACTGGTTCTTCACCTTCTGTAGATGTAGTTGCCACTGGTTCTTCACATTTTGCAGAAGTAGAAGCAACTGGTTCTTCACGTTCTGTATAAGTAGATGCCACTGGTTCTTCACGTTCTACAGATGTCGATGCCACTGGCTCTTCACGTTCTGTATAAGTAGATGCCACTGCTTCTTCACGTTCTGTAGATGTAGATGCCACTGGCTCTTCACGTTCTGCAGGAGTAAATGCCAATGTTCATTCTCTTTCTGTAGATGTAGATGCCACTGGTTCTTCACCCCTCTATAGATGTAGATGCCACTGGTTCTTCACGTTCTGTAGCTGTAGATGCCACTGGCTCGTCACGTTCTGCTGAAGTAGATGCCACTGGTTCTTCACGTTCTGTAAATGTAGATGCCACTGCTTCTTCACGTTCTGTATAAGTAGATGCCACTGGTTATTCACGTTCTGTAGATGTAGATGCCACTTGTTCTTCACGTTCGACAGATGTAGATGCCACTGGTTCTTCACGTTCTGCAGAAGTAGTTTCCACTGGTTCTTCACGTTCTGCAGATGTATATGCCACTGCTTCTTCACATTCTGAAGATGTAGATGCCACTGGTTCTTCACGTTCTACAGATGTCGATGCCACTGGCTCTTCACGTTCTGTATAAGTAGATGCCACTGCTTCTTCACGTTCTGTAGATGTAGATGCCACTGGCTCTTCAGGTTCTGCAGGAGTAAATGCCAATGTTCATTCTCTTTCTGTAGATGTAGATGCCACTGGTTCTTCACCCCTCTATAGATGTAGATGCCACTGGTTCTTCACGTTCTGTAGCTGTAGATGCCACTGGCTCGTCACGTTCTGCAGAAGTAGATGCCACTGGTTCTTCACGTTCTGTAAATGTAGATGCCACTGCTTCTTCACGTTCTGTATAAGTAGATGCCACTGGTTATTCACGTTCTGTAGATGTAGATGCCACTTCTTCTTCACGTTCGACAGATGTAGATGCCACTGGTTCTTCACGTTCTGCAGAAGTAGTTTCCACTGGTTCTTCACGTTTTGCAGATGTATATGCCACTGCTTCTTCACATTCTGAAGATGTAGATGCCACTGGTTCTTCACGTTCTACAGATGTAGATGCCACTGGTTCCTCACTTTCTGCAAAAGTAGATGCCACTGGCTCTTCACGTTCTGCAGGAGAAGATGCTACTGTTTCTTCACGTTCTGTAGATGTAAATGCCACTGGTACTTCACGTTCTGCAGATGTAGATGCTAAATGGTTATTCACATTCTGCAGATGTAGATGCCACTGGCTCTTCACGTTCTGCAGATTTTGATGCCACTGGCTCTTCACCTTCTGTAGATGTAGTTGCCACTGGTTCTTCACGTTTCGCAGAAGTAGAAGCAACTGGTTCTTCACGTTATGTATAAGTAGATGCCACTGGTTCTTCACGTTCTACAGATGTCGATGCCACTGGCCCTTCACGTTCTGCAGAAGTAGATGCCACTGCTTCTTCGCGTTCTGTAGATGTAGATGCCACTGGCTCTTCACGTTCTGCAGGAGTAAATGCCAATGTTTATTCACGTTCTGTAGATGTAGATGCCACTGGTTCTTCACCTTCTGTAGATGTAGATGACACTGGTTCTTCACGTTCTGTAAATGTAGATGCCACTGCTTCTTCACGTTCTGTATAACTAGATGCCACTGGTTCTTCACGTTCTGTAGATGTAGATGCCACTTGTTCTTCACGTTCGACAAATGTAGATGCCACTGCTTCTTCACATTCTGTAGATGTAGATGCAACTGGTTCTTCACGTTCTACAGATGTAGTTGCCACTGGTTCCTCACTTTCTGCAAAAGTAGATGCCACTGGCTCTTCACGTTCTGTAGATGTAGATGCCACTGCTTCTTCACGTTCTATTGGTGTAGATGGCACTGGTTCTTCACGTTCTGCAGAAGTAGATGCCACTGGTTCTTCACGGTCTGTAGATGTAGATGCCACTGGCTCTTCACCTTCTGCAGAAGTAGATGGCACTGGTTCTTCACGTTTTGCAGAAGTATAAGCCACTGGTTCTTCACGTTCTGTATAAGTAGATGCCACTGGCTCTTCACGTTCGAAAGATGTAGATGCCACTGGTTCTTCACGTTCTGCAGAAATAGATGCCACTGGTTCTTCACGTTCTGCAGAAGTAGAAGCCACTGGTTCTTCACGTTCTGTAGATGAGGATGCCACTGGCTCGTCACCTTCTGCAGAAGAAGATGCCACTGTTTCTTCACGTTCTGCAGATGTAGATGCCACTGCTTCTTCACATTCTGTAGATGTAGATGCCACTTGTTCTTCACGTTCGACAGATGTAGATGCCACTGGTTCTTCACGTTCTGCAGAAGTAGATGCCACTGGTTCTTCACGTTCTACAGATGTAGATGCCACTGCTTCTTCACATTCTGTAGATGTAGATGCCACTGGTTCTTCACGTTCTACAGATGTAGATGCCACTGGTTCTTCACTTTCTGTAGATGTAGATTTCACTGGTTCTTCACGTTCTGCAGAAGTAGATGCCACTGGTTCTTCATGTTCTGTAGATGTAGATGCCACTGGTTCTTCACCTTCTGCAGAAGTATATGACACTGGTTCTTCACGTTCTGCAGAAGTAGATGCCACTGGTTCTTCACGGTCTGTAGATGTAGATGCCACTGGCTCTTTACCTTCTGCAGAAGTAGATGGCACTGGTTCTTCACGTTTTGCAGAAGTAGAAGCCACTGGTTCTTCACGTTCTGTATAAGTAGATGCCACTGGCTATTCACGTTCTGCAGGAGGAGATGCCACTGTTTATCCACGTTCTGTAAATGTAGATGCCACCGGTTTCTCCACGTTCTGTAGATGTAGATGCCACTGGCTCTTCACGTTCTGTAGATGTCGATGCAACTGGTTCTTCACGTTTTGCAGAAGTAGAAGCCACTGGTTATTCACTTTCTGTATAAGTAGATGCCACTGGTTCTTCACGTTCTGTAGATGTAGATGCCACTGGTTCTTCACATTCGACAGATGTAGATGCCACTGGTTCTTCACGTTCTGCAGAAGTAGATTCCACTGGTTCTTCACGTTCTGCAGATGTAGATGCCACTGCTTCTTCACATTCTGAAGATGTAGATGCCACTGGTTCTTCACGTTCTGCAAATTTAGATGCCACTTTTTCCTCACGTTCTGCAGAAGTAGACGCCACTGGCTCTTCGTGTTCTGTAGATGTAGATGCCACTGCTACTTCACGTTCTATTGATGTAGATGCCACTGGCTCTTCACGTTCTGCAGGAGTAGATGCCACTGTTTCTTCACGTTCTGCAGATGTAAATGTCACTGGTTCTTCACGTTCTGCAGATGTAGATGCCACTGGTTCTTCACGTTCTGCAGAAGTAGATCCCACTGGTTCTTCACGTTCTGTAGATGTAGATGCCACTGGCTCTTCACCTTCTGCAGTTGTAGATGGCACTGGTTCCTCACGTTCTGAAGAAGTAGATCCCACTGGTTCTTCACGTTCTGTATACGTAGATGCAACTGGTACTTCAGGTAAAACAGATGTAGATGCCACTGGTTCTTCACGTTCTACAGAAGTAGATGCCACTGTTTCTTCACGATCTGCAGATGTAGATGCCACTGCTTCTTCACATTCTGTAGATGTAAATGCCACTGGCTCTTCACGTTCTGTAAATGTAGATGCCACTGCTTCTTCACATTCTGTATAAGTAGATGCCACTGGTTCTTCCCGTTCTGTAGATGTAGATGCCATTGGTTCTGCACGTTCGACAGATGTAGATGCCACTGGTTCTTCACGTTCTGCAGATGTGGATGCCACTGCTTCATCACATTCTGTTGATGTAGATGCCACTGGATCTTAACGTTATACAGATGTAGATGCCACCGGTTCCTCACTTTCTGCAAAAGTAGACGCCACTGGTTCTTCACGTTCTGTCGTTGTAGATGCCACTGGTTCTTCACGTTCTACAGATGTCGATGCCACTGGCCCTTCACGTTCTGCAGAAGTAGATGCCACTGCTTCTTCGCGTTCTGTAGATGTAGATGCCACTGGCTCTTTACGTTCTGCAGGAGTAAATGCCAATGTTTATTCACGTTCTGTAGATGTAGATGCCACTGGTTCTTCACCTTCTGTAGATGTAGATGCCACTGGTTCTTCACGTTCTGTAAATGTAGATGCCACTGCTTCTTCACGTTCTGTATAACTAGATGCCACTGGTTCTTCACGTTCTGTAGATGTAGATGCCACTTGTTCTTCACGTTCGACAGATGTAGATGTCACTGGTTCTTCACGTTCTGCAGAAGTAGATGCCACTGGTTCTTCACGGTCTGCAGATGTAGATGCCACTGCTTCTTCACATTCTGTAGATGTAGATGCCACCGGTTTCTCCACGTTCTGTAGATGTAGATGCCAATGCTTATTCACGTTATATTGGTGTAGATGCCACTGGCTCATCACGTTCTGCAGGAGTAGATGCTAATGTTTCTTCACGTTCTGCAGATGTAGATGCTAAATGGTTCTTCACATTCTGCAGATGTAAATGCCACTGGCTCTTCACGTTCTGCAGATTTTGCTGCCACTGGTTCTTCACCTTCTGTAGATGTAGTTGCTACTGGTTCTTCACATTTTGCAGAAGTAGAAGCAACTGGTTCTTCACGTTCTGTATAAGTAGATGCCACTGGTTCTTCACGTTCTACAGATGTCGATGCCACTGGCTCTTCACGTTCTGTATAAGTAGATGCCACTGCTTCTTCACGTTCTGTAGATGTAGATGCCACTGGCTCTTCACGTTCTGCAGGAGTAAATGCCAATGTTCATTCTCTTTCTGTAGATGTAGATGCCACTGGTTCTTCACCCCTCTATAGATGTAGATGCCACTGGTTCTTCACGTTCTGTAGCTGTAGATGCCACTGGCTCGTCACGTTCTGCAGAAGTAGATGCCACTGGTTCTTCACGTTCTGTAAATGTAGATGCCACTGCTTCTTCACGTTCTGTATAAGTAGATGCCACTGGTTATTCACGTTCTGTAGATGTAGATGCCACTTGTTCTTCACGTTCGACAGATGTAGATGCCACTGGTTCTTCACGTTCTGCAGAAGTAGTTTCCACTGGTTCTTCACGTTCTGCAGATGTATATGCCACTGCTTCTTCACATTCTGAAGATGTAGATGCCACTGGTTCTTCACGTTCTACAGATGTAGATGCCACTGGTTCCTCACTTTCTGCAAAAGTAGATGCCACTGGCTCTTCACGTTCTGCAGGAGAAGATGCTACTGTTTCTTCACGTTCTGCAGATGTAAATGCCACTGGTACTTCACGTTCTGCAGATGTAGATGCTAAATGGTTATTCACATTCTGCAGATGTAGATGCCACTGGCTCTTCACGTTCTGCAGATTTTGATGCCACTGGCTCTTCACCTTCTGTAGATGTAGTTGCCACTGGTTCTTCACGTTTCGCAGAAGTAGAAGCAACTGGTTCTTCACGTTATGTATAAGTAGATGCCACTGGTTCTTTACGTTCTGTCGATGTAGATGCCACTGGTTCTTCACGTTTGACAGATTTAGATGCCACTGCTTCTTCACATTCTGTAGATGTAGATGCCAGTGGTTCTTCACGTTCTACAGATGTCGATGCCACTGGCTCTTCACGTTCTGCAGAAGTAGATGCCACTGCTTCTTCACGTTCTGTAGATGTAGATGCCACTGGCTCTTCACGTTCTGCAGCAGTAAATGCCAATGTTTGTTCACGTTCTGTAGATGTAGATGCCACTGGTTCTTCACCTTCTATAGATGTAGATTCCACTGGTTCTTCACGTTCTGTAGCTGTAGATGCCACTGGCTCGTCACGTTCTGCAGAAGTAGATGCCACGGGTTCTTCACGTTCTGTAAATGTAGATGCCACTGGTTCGGTACCTCCTGAAAATGTAGATGCCACTGGTTCTTCTTGTTCTGTAGATTTAGACGCCACTGGCTCTACACGTTCTGTAGATGTAGATTCCACCAGCTTTTCACTTTCTGCAGAAGTAGATGGCAATGGTTCTTCACGTTCTGTAGATGTAGATGCCACTGGTTCTTCACGTTCTGCAGAAGTAGATGCCACTGATTCTTGACGTTATGTAGATGTGGATGCCACTGGATCTTCACTTTCTGCAGATCTAGATACCACTGGCTCTTCACTTTCTGTAGATGTAGATTCCACTGGCTCTTCACCTTCTGCAGAAGTAGATGGCACTGTTTCTTCACTTTTTGCAGAAGTAGATGCCACTGGTTCTTCACGGTCTGTAGATGTAGATGCCACTGGGTCTTCACCATCTGCAGAAGTAGATGGCACTGGTTCTTCACGTTTTGCAGAAGTAGAAGCCACTGGTTCTTCACGTTCTGTATAAGTAGATGCCACTGGCTCTTCACGTTCTGCAGGAGGAGATGCCACTGTTTATCTACGTTCTGTAGATGTAGATGCCACCGGTTTCTCCACGTTCTGTAGATGTAGATGCCACTGGCTCTTCACGTTCTGTAGATGTCGATGCAACTGGTTCTTCACGTTTTGCAGAAGTAGAAGCCACTGGTTCTTCACTTTCTGTATAAGTACATGCCACTGGTTCTTCACGTTCTGTAGATGTAGATGCCACTGGTTCTTCACATTCGACAGATGTAGCTGCCACTGGTTCTTCACGTTCTGCAGAAGTAGATTCCACTGGTTCTTCATGTTCTGCAGATGTAGATGCCACTGCTTCTTCACATTCTGAAGATGTAGATGCCACTGGTTCTTCACGTTCTGCAGATTTAGATGCCACTTTTTCCTCACGTTCTGCAGAAGTAGACGCCACTGGCTCTTCGTGTTCTGTAGATGTAGATGCCACTGCTACTTCACGTTCTATTGATGTAGATGCCACTGGCTCTTCACGTTCTGCAGGAGTAGATGCCACTGTTTCTTCACGTTCTGCAGATGTAAATGCCACTGGTCCTTCACGTTCTGCAGATGTAGATGCCACTGGTTCCTCACGTTCTGCAGAAGTAGATCCCACTGGTTCTTCACGTTCTGTATACGTAGATGCAACTGATACTTCACGTTCGACAGATGTAGATGCCACTGGTTCTTCACGTTCTACAGAAGTAGATGCCACTGTTTCTTCACGATCTGCAGATGTAGATGTCACTGCTTCTTCACATTCTGTAGATGTAAATGCCTCTGGCTCTTCACGTTCTGTAAATGTAGATGCCACTGCTTCTTCACATTCTGTATAAGTAGATGCCACTGGTTGTTCACGTTCTGTAGATGGAGATGCCATTGGTTCTGCACGTTCGACAGATGTAGATGCCACTGGTTGTTCACGTTCTGCAGATGTGGATGCCACTGCTTCTTCACATTCTGTAGATGTAGATGACACTGGTTCTTAACGTTATACAGATGTAGATGACACTGGTTCCTCACTTTCTGCAAAAGTAGACGCCACTGGTTCTTCACGTTCTGTCGTTGTAGATGCCACTGGTTTTTCACGTTCTACAGATGTCGATGCCACTGGCCCTTCACGTTCTGCAGAAGTAGATGCCACTGCTTCTTCGCGTTCTGTAGATGTAGATGCCACTGGCTCTTCACGTTCTGCTGGAGTAAATGCCAATGTCTATTCACGTTCTGTAGATGTAGATGCCACTGGTTCTTCACCTTCTGTAGATGTAGATGCCACTGGTTCTTCACGTTCTGTAAATGTAGATGCCACTGCTTCTTCACGTTCTGTATAACTAGATGCCACTGGTTCTTCACGTTCTGTAGATGTAGATGCCAATTGTTCTTCACGTTCGACAGATGTAGATGTCACTGGTTCTTCACGTTCTGCAGAAGTAGATGCCACTGGTTCTTCACGGTCTGCAGATGTAGATGCCACTGCTTCTTCACATTCTGTAGATGTAGATGCCACTGGTTCTTCACGTTCTACAGATGTAGATGCCACTGGTTCCTCACTTTCTGCAAAAGTAGATGCCACTGGCTCTTCACGTTCTGTAGATGTAGATGCCACTGCTTCTTCACGTTCTATTGGTGTAGATGCCACTGGCTCTTCACGTTCTGCAGGAGTAGATGCTACTGGTTCTTCACATTCTGCAAATGTAAATGCCACTGGCTCTTCACGTTCTGCAGATTTTGATGCCACTGGTTCTTCACCTTCTGTAGATGTAGTTGCCACTGGTTCTTCACGTTTTGCAGAAGTAGAAGCAACTGGTTCTTCACGTTCTGTATAAGTAGATGCCACTGGTTCTTCACGTTCTACAGATGTCGATGCCACTGGCTCTTCACGTTCTGTATAAGTAGATGCCACTGCTTCTTCACGTTCTGTAGATGTAGATGCCACTGGCTCTTCACGTTCTGCAGGAGTAAATGCCAATGTTTATTCACTTTCCGTAGATGTAGATGCCACGGGTTCTTCACCCCTCTATAGATGTAGATGCCACTGGTTCTTCACGTTCTGTAGCTATAGATGCCACTGGCTCGTCACGTTCTGCAGAAGTAGATGCCACTGGTTCTTCACGTTCTGTAAATGTAGATGCCACTGCTTCTTCACGTTCTGTATAATTAGATGCCACTGGTTCTTCACGTTCTGTAGATGTAGATGCCACTTGTTCTTCACGTTCGACAGATGTAGATGTCACTGGTTCTTCACGTTCTGCAGAAGTAGATGCCACTGGTTCTTCACGGTCTGCAGATGTAGATGCCACTGCTTCTTCACATTCTGTAGATGTAGATGCCACTGGTTCTTCACGTTCTACAGATGTAGATGCCACTTGTTCCTCACTTTCTGCAAAAGTAGATGCCACTGGCTCTTCACGTTCTGTAGATGTAGATGCCACTGCTTCTTCACGTTCTATTGGTGTAGATGCCACTGGCTCTTCACGTTCTGCAGGAGTAGATGCTACTGGTTCTTCACATTCTGCAAATGTAAATGCCACTGGCTCTTCACGTTCTGCAGATTTTGATGGCACTGGTTCTTCACCTTCTGTAGATGTAGTTGCCACTGGTTCTTCACGTTTTGCAGAAGTAGAAGCAACTGGTTCTTCACGTTCTGTATAAGTAGATGCCACTGGTTCTTCACGTTCTACAGATGTCGATGCCACTGGCTCTTCACGTTCTGTATAAGTAGATGCCACTGCTTCTTCACGTTCTGTAGATGTAGATGCCACTGGCTCTTCACGTTCTGCAGGAGTAAATGCCAATGTTTATTCACTTTCCGTAGATGTAGATGCCACGGGTTCTTCACCCCTCTATAGATGTAGATGCCACTGGTTCTTCACGTTCTGTAGCTATAGATGCCACTGGCTCGTCACGTTCTGCAGAAGTAGATGCCACTGGTTCTTCACGTTCTGTAAATGTAGATGCCACTGCTTCTTCACGTTCTGTATAAGTAGATGCCACTGGTTATTCACGTTCTGTAGATGTAGATGCCACTTGTTCTTCACGTTCGACAGATGTAGATGCTACTGGTTCTTCACGTTCTGCAGAAGTAGTTGCCACTGGTTCTTCACGTTCTGCAGATGTATATGCCACTGCTTCTTCACATTCTGTAGATGTATATGCCACTGGTTCTTCACGTTCTGCAGATGTAGATGCCACTGGTTCCTCACTTTCTGCAAAAGTAGATGCCACTGGCTCTTCACGTTCTGTAGATGTAGATGCCAATGCTTCTTCACGTTCTATTGGTGTAGATGCCACTGGCTCTTCACGTTCTGCAGGAGTAGATGCTACTGTTTCTTCACGTTCTGCAGATGTAAATGCCACTGGTACTTCACGTTCTGCAGATGTAGATGCTAAATGGTTATTCACATTCTGCTGATGTAGATGCCACTGGCTCTTCACGTTCTGCAGATTTTGATGCCACTGGCTCTTCACCTTCTGTAGATGTAGTTGCCACTGGTTCTTCACGTTTCGCAGAAGTTGAAGCAACTGGTTCTCCACGTTATGTATAAGTAGATGACACTCGTTCTTCACGTTCTGTCGATGTAGATGCCACTGGTTCCTCACGTTCGACAGATTTAGATGCCACTGCTTCTTCACATTCTGTAGATGTAGATGCCACTGGTTCTTCACGTTCTACAGATGTCTATGCCACTGGCTCTTCACGTTCTGCAGAAGTAGATGCCACTGCTTCTTCACGTTCTGTAGATGTAGATGCCACTGGCTCTTCACGTTCTGCAGGAGTAAATGCCAATGTTGATTCACGTTCTGTAGATGAAGATGCCACTGTTTCTTCACCTTCTATAGATGTAGATTCCACTGGTTCTTCACGTTCTGTAGCTGTAGATGCCACTGGCTCGTCACGTTCTGCAGAAGTAGATGCCACGGGTTCTTCACGTTCTGTAAATGTAGATGCCACTGGTTCGTTACCTCCTAAAAATGTAGATGCCACTGGTTCTTCTTGTTCTGTAGATGTAGACGCAACTGGCTCTTCACGTTCTGTAGATGTAGATTCCACCAGCTTTTCACTTTCTGCAGAAGTAGATGGCAATGGTTCTTCACGTTCTGTAGATGTAGATGCCACTGGTTCTTCACGTTCTGCAGAAGTAGATGCCACTGGTTCTTCACGTTATGTAGATGTGGATGACACCGGATCTTCACTTTCTGCAGAAGTAGATGCCACTGGTTCTTCACGTTCGACAGATTTAGATGCCACTGCTTCTTCACATTCTGTAGATGTAGATGCCAATGGCTCTTCACGTTCTGCAGAAGTAGATGCCACTGCTTCTTCACGTTCTGTAGATGAAGATACCACTTGCTCTTCACGTTCTGCAGGAGTAAATGCCAATGTTTATTCACGTTCTGTAGATGTAGATGCCACTGGCTCGTCACGTTCTGCAGAAGTAGATGCCACGGGTTCTTCACGTTCTGTAAATGTAGATGCCACTGGTTCGTTACCTCCTGAAAATGTAGATGCCACTGGTTCTTCTTGTTCTGTAGATGTAGACGCAACTGGCTCTTCACGTTCTGTAGATGTAGATTCCACCAGCTTTTCACTTTCTGCAGAAGTAGATGGCAATGGTTCTTCACGTTCTGTAGATGTAGATGCCACTGGTTCTTCACGTTCTGCAGAAGTAGATGCCACTGGTTCTTCACGTTATGTAGATGTGGATGCCACTGGATCTTCACTTTCTGCAGATCTAGATACCACTGGCTCTTCACTTTCTGTAGATGTAGATTCCACTGGCTCTTCACCTTCTGCAGAAGTAGATGGCACTGTTTCTTCACGTTTTGCAGAAGTGGAAGCCACTGGTTCTTCACTTTCTGTATAAGTTGATGCCACTGGTTCTTCACGTTCTGCAGGAGTAAATGCCAATGTTTATTCACGTTCTGTAGATGTAGATGCCACTGGCTCGTCACGTTCTGCAGAAGTAGATGCCACGGGTTCTTCACGTTCTGTAAATGTAGATGCCACTGGTTCGTTACCTCCTGAAAATGTAGATGCCACTGGTTCTTCTTGTTCTGTAGATGTAGACGCAACTGGCTCTTCACGTTCTGTAGATGTAGATTCCACCAGCTTTTCACTTTCTGCAGAAGTAGATGGCAATGGTTCTTCACGTTCTGTAGATGTAGATGCCACTGGTTCTTCACGTTCTGCAGAAGTAGATGCCACTGGTTCTTCACGTTATGTAGATGTGGATGACACCGGATCTTCACTTTCTGCAGAAGTAGATGCCACTGGTTCTTCACGTTCGACAGATTTAGATGCCACTGCTTCTTCACATTCTGTAGATGTAGATGCCAATGGCTCTTCACGTTCTGCAGAAGTAGATGCCACTGCTTCTTCACGTTCTGTAGATGAAGATACCACTTGCTCTTCACGTTCTGCAGGAGTAAATGCCAATGTTTATTCACGTTCTGTAGATGTAGATTCCACTGGCTCTTCACCTTCTGCAGAAGTAGATGGCACTGTTTCTTCACGTTTTGCAGAAGTGGAAGCCACTGGTTCTTCACTTTCTGTATAAGTTGATGCCACTGGTTCTTCACGTTCTGCAGGAGTAAATGCCAATGTTTATTCACGTTCTGTAGCTGTAGATGCCACTGGCTCGTCACGTTCTGCAGAAGTAGATGCCACGGGTTCTTCACGTTCTGTAAATGTAGATGCCACTGGTTCGTTACCTCCTAAAAATGTAGATGCCACTGGTTCTTCTTGTTCTGTAGATGTAGACGCAACTGGCTCTTCACGTTCTGTAGATGTAGATTCCACCAGCTTTTCACTTTCTGCAGAAGTAGATGGCAATGGTTCTTCACGTTCTGTAGATGTAGATGCCACTGGTTCTTCACGTTCTGCAGAAGTAGATGCCACTGGTTCTTCACGTTATGTAGATGTGGATGACACCGGATCTTCACTTTCTGCAGAAGTAGATGCCACTGGTTCTTCACGTTCGACAGATTTAGATGCCACTGCTTCTTCACATTCTGTAGATGTAGATGCCAATGGCTCTTCACGTTCTGCAGAAGTAGATGCCACTGCTTCTTCACGTTCTGTAGATGAAGATACCACTTGCTCTTCACGTTCTGCAGGAGTAAATGCCAATGTTTATTCACGTTCTGTAGATGTAGATGCCACTGGCTCGTCACGTTCTGCAGAAGTAGATGCCACGGGTTCTTCACGTTCTGTAAATGTAGATGCCACTGGTTCGTTACCTCCTGAAAATGTAGATGCCACTGGTTCTTCTTGTTCTGTAGATGTAGACGCAACTGGCTCTTCACGTTCTGTAGATGTAGATTCCACCAGCTTTTCACTTTCTGCAGAAGTAGATGGCAATGGTTCTTCACGTTCTGTAGATGTAGATGCCACTGGTTCTTCACGTTCTGCAGAAGTAGATGCCACTGGTTCTTCACGTTATGTAGATGTGGATGCCACTGGATCTTCACTTTCTGCAGATCTAGATACCACTGGCTCTTCACTTTCTGTAGATGTAGATTCCACTGGCTCTTCACCTTCTGCAGAAGTAGATGGCACTGTTTCTTCACGTTTTGCAGAAGTGGAAGCCACTGGTTCTTCACTTTCTGTATAAGTTGATGCCACTGGTTCTTCACGTTCTTTAGATATAGATGCCACTGGTTCTTCACGTTCGACATATGTAGATGCCACTGGTTCTTCACGTTCTGCAGAAGTAGATTCCACTGGTTCTTCACGTTCTGCTTATGTAGTTGCCACTGGTTCTTCATGTTCTGTAGATGTAAATGTCACTGGCTCTTCACTTTCTGCAGACGTAGATGGCAATGGTTCTTCACGTTCTGCAGAAGTAGATGCCACTGGTTCTTCACGTTCTGTAGATGTAGATTCCACTGTTTCTTCCCGTTCTGCAGAAGTAGAGGCCAATGGTTCTTCATTTTCATTAGATGTAGATGCCAGTAGCTCTTCACCTTCTGCAGAAGTAGATGGCACGGGTTCTTCACGTTCTGCAGAAGAAGATGCCACTGGTTCTTCACGTTCTGTATAAGTAGATGCCACTAGTTCTTCACGTTCTGTAGATGTAAATGCCACTGGTTCTTCAAGTTCGACAGATGTAGATGCCACTGGTTCTTCACGTTCTGCAGAAGTAGATGCCACTGGTTCTTCACGTTCTGTAGATGTAGATGCCACTGGTTCTTCATGTTCTGGAGATGTACATGCCGCTGGTTCTTCATGTTCCGTAGATGTATACGCCACTTTCTCTTCCCGTTGTGTAGATATAGATGCCAGTGGCTCTTCACCTTCTGCAGTAGTAGATGGCAATGGTTCCTCACATTTTGCAGAAGTAGACGAAACTGGACCTTCACGTTCTGTATAAGTAAATGCCACTGGTTCTTCACGTTCTGTAGATGTAGATGCCACTGCTTCTTCAGGTTCGACAGATGTATATGACACTGGTTCTTCACGTTCTGCAGAAGTAGATGCCACTGGTTCTTCACGTTCTGTAGATGTAGATGCCACTGGTTTTTCACGTTCTGCAGATGTAGATGCCAATGGTTCTTCACGCTCTGCAGATGTAGATACCACTGGTTCTTCACGTTCTGCAGGTGTAGATACCACTGGTTCTTCACGTTCTGCAGGTGTAGATACCACTGGTTCTTCACGTTCTGCAAATGTAGATGCCACTGGTTCTTCACGTTCTGCAGATGTAGATGCCACTGGTTCTTTACGTTCTGCAGATGTAGATACCACTGGTTCTTCACGTGCTGCAGATATAGATGCTACTGGTTCTTCACGTTCTGTAGATGTAGATTCCACTGGTTCTTCACGTTCTGCAGATGTAGATACCACTAGTTCTTCACGTGCTGCAGATGTAGATACCACTGGTTCTTCACGTTCTGTAGATGTAGATTCCACTGTTTCCTCACGTTCTGCAGAAGTAGATGCCAATGGTTCTTCATTTTCATTATATGTAGATGCCAGTAGCTCTTCACCTTCTGCAGAAGTAGATGGCACTGGTTCTTCACGTTTTGCAAAAGTAGAAGCCACTGGTTCTTCACGTTCTGTATAAAAAGATGCCACTAGTTCTTCACGTTCTGCATGTGTAGATACCACTGGTTCTTCACGTTCTGCAAATGTAGATGCCACTGGTTCTTCACGTTCTGCAGGTGTAGATACCACTGGTTCTGCACGTTCTGCAGGTGTAGATACCACTGGTTCTTCACGTTCTGCAAATGTAGATGCCACTGGTTCTTCACTTTCTGCAGGAGGAGATGCCACTGTTTCTCCACGTTCTGTAGATGTAGATGCCACCGGTTTCTCCACGTTCTGTAGATGTAGATGCTACTGGCTCTTCACGTTCTGTAGATGTCGATGCCACTGGTTCTTCACGTTTTGCAGAAGTAGAAGCCACTGGTTCTTCACTTTCTGCATAAATAGATGCCACTGGTTCTTCACCTTCTGTAGATGTAGATGCCACTGGTTCTTCACGTTCGACAGATTTAGATGCCACTGGTTCTTCACGTTCTGCAGAAGTAGATTCCACTGGTTCTTCACGTTATGCAGATGTAGATGCCACTGCTTCTTCACATTCTGTAGATGTCGATGCCACTGGTTCTTCACGTTGTACAGATTTAGATGCCACTTTTTCCTCGCGTTCTGCAGAAGTAGACGCCACTGGCTCTTCGTGTTCTGTAGATGTAGATGCCACTGCTACTTCACGTTCTATTGATGTAAATGCCACTGGTTATTCACGTTCTGCAGGATTAGATGCCACTGTTTCTTCACGTTCTGCAGATGTAAATGCCACTGGTTCTTCACGTTCTGTAGATGTAGATGCCATTGACTCTTCACCTTCTGCAGTTGTAGATGGCACTGGTTCTTCACGTTTTGCAGAAGTAGAAGCCACTGGTTCTTCACGTTCTGTATAAGTAGATGCCACTGGTTCTTCACGTTTGACAGGTGTAGATGCCACTGGTTCTTCACGTTCTACAGAATTAGATGCCACTGTTTCTTCACGATCTGCAGATGTAGATGCCACTGCTTCTTCACATTCTGTAGATGTAAATGCCACTGGCTCTTCACGTTCTGTAAATGTAGATGCCACTGCTTCTTCACATTCTGTATAAGTAGATGCCACTGGTTCTTCACGTTCTGTAGATGTAGATGCCATTGGTTCTTCACGTTCGACAGATGTAGATGCCACTGGTTCTTCACAATCTGCAGATGTGGATGCCACTGCTTCTTCACATTCTGTAGATGTAGATGCCACTGGTTCTTCACGTTCTACAGATGTAGATGCCACTGGTTCCTCACTTTCTGCAAAAGGAGACGCCACTGGCTCATCACGTTCTGTAGATGTAGATGCTACTGTTTCTTCACGTTCTGCAGATGTAAATGCCACTGGTTCTTCACGTTCTGCAGATGTAGATGCTAAATGGTTCTTCACATTCCTCAGATGTAGATGCCACTGGCTCTTCACGTTCTGCAGATGTTGATGCCACTGTTTCTTCACCTTCTATAGATGTAGATGCCACTGGTTCTTCACGTTTTGTCGATGTAGATGCCACTGGTTCTTCACGTTCTACAGATGTCGATGCCACTGGCTCTTCACGTTCTGCAGGAGTAAATGCCAATGTTTATTCACGTTCTGTAGATGTAGATGCCACTGGTTCTTCACCTTCTGTAGATGTAGATGACACTGGTTCTTCACGTTCTGTAAATGTAGATTCCCCTGCTTCTTCACGTTCTGTATAACTAGATGCCACTAGTTCTTCACGTTCTGTAGATGTAGATGCCACTTGTTCTTCACGTTCGACAGATGTAGATGTCACTGGTTCTTCACGTTCTGCAGAAGAAGATGCCACTGGTTCTTCACGTTCTGCAGATGTAGATGCCACTGCTTCTTCACATTCTGTAGATGTAGATGCCACTGGTTCTTCACGTTCTTCAAATGTAGATGCCACTGGTTCCTCACTTTCCGCAAAAGTAGATGCCACTGGCTCTTCACGTTCTGTAGATGTAGATGCCACTGCTTCTTCACGTTCTATTGGTGTAGATGGCACTGGTTCTTCACGTTCTGCAGAAGTAGATGCCACTGGTTCTTCACGGTCTGTAGATGTAGATGCCACTGGCTCTTCACCTTCTGCAGAAGTAGATGGCACTGGTTCTTCACGTTTTGCAGAAGTAGAAGCCACTGGTTCTTCACGTTCTGTCTAAGTAGATGCCACTGGCTCTTCACGTTCGAAATATGTAGATGCCACTGGTTCTTCACGTTCTGCAGAAATAGATGCCACTGGTTCTTCACGTTCTGCAGAAGTAGAAGCCACTGGTTCTTCACGTTCTGTAGATGAGGATGCCACTGGCTCGTCACCTTCTGCAGAAGAAGATGCCGCTGTTTCTTCACGTTCTGCAGATGTAGATGCCACTGGCTCTTGACGTTTAGCAGAAGTATAAGCCACTGGTTCTTCACGTTCTGTAGATGTAGATGCACTGGTTCTTCACGTTCGACAGATGTAGATGCCACTGGTTCTTCCCGTTCTGCAGAAGTAGATGCCACTGGTTCTTCACGTTCTACAGATGTAGATGCCACTGCTTCTTCACATTCTGTAGATGTATATGCCACTGGTTCTTCACGTTCTACAGATGTAGATGCCACTGGTTCTTCACTTTCTGTAGATGTAGATTTCACTGGTTCTTCACGTTCTGCAGAACTAGATGCCACTGGTTCTTCATGTTCTGTAGATGTAGATGCCACTGGTTCTTCACCTTCTGCAGAAGTAGATGACACTGGTTCTTCACGTTCTGCAGAAGTAGATGCCACTGGTTCTTCACGGTCTGTAGATGTAGATGCCACTGGCTCTTCACCTTCTGCAGAAGTAGATGGCACTGGTTCTTCACGTTTTGCAGAAGTAGAAGCCACTGGTTCTTCAAGTTCTGTATAAGTAGATGCCACTGGCTCTTCACGTTCTGCAGGAGGAGATGCCACTCTTTCTCCACGTGCTGTAGATGTAGATGCCACCGGTTTCTCCACGTTCTGTAGATGTAGATGCCACTGGCTCTTCACGTTCTGTAGATGTCGATGCAACTGGTTCTTCACGTTTTGCAGAAGTAGAAGCCACTGTTTCTTCACTTTCTGTATAAGTAGATGCCACTGGTTCTTCACGTTCTGTAGATGTAGATGCCACTGGTTCTTCACATTCGACAGATGTAGATGCCACTGGTTCTTCACGTTCTGCAGAAGTAGATTCCACTGGTTCTTCACGTTCTGCAGATGTAGGTGCCATTGCTTCTTCACATTCTGAAGATGTAGATGCCACTGGTTCTTCACGTTCTGCAGATTTAGATGCCACTTTTTCCTCACGTTCTGCAGAAGTAGACACCACTGGCTCTTCGTGTTCTGTAGATGTAGATGCCACTGCTACTTCACGTTCTATTGATGTAGATGCCACTGGCTCTTCACGTTCTGCAGGAGTAGATGCCACTGTTTCTTCACGTTCTGCAGATGTAAATGCCAATGGTTCTTCACGTTCTGCAGATGTAGATGCCACTGGTTCTTCACGTTCTGCAGAAGTAGATCCCACTGGTTCTTCACGTTCTGTAGATGTAGATGCCACTGGCTCTTCACCTTCTGCAGTTGTAGATGGCACTGGTTGCTCACGTTCTGCAGAAGTAGATCCCACTGGTTCTTCACGTTCTGTATACGTAGATGCAACTGGTACTTCACGTTCGACAGATGTAGATGCCACTGGTTCTTCACGTTCTACAGAAGTAGATGCCACTGTTTCTTCACGATCTGCAGATGTAGATGCCACTGCTTCTTCACATTCTGTATATGTAAATGTTACTGGCTCTTCACGTTCTGTAAATGTAGATGCCACTGCTTCTTCACATTCTGTATAAGTAGATGCTACTGGTTCTTCACGTTCTGTAGATGTAGATGCCATTGGTTCTGCACGTTCGACAGATGTAGATGTCACTGGTTCTTCACGTTCTGCAGATGTGGATGCCACTGCTTCTTCACATTCTATAGATGTAGATGCCACTGGTTCTAAACGTTATACAGATGTAGATGCCACTGGTTCCTCACTTTCTGCAAAAGTAGACGCCACTGGTTCTTCACGTTCTGTCGTTGTAGATGCCACTGGTTCTTCACGTTCTACAGATGTCGATGCCACTGGCCCTTCACGTTCTGCAGAAGTAGATGCCACTGCTTCTTCGCGTTCTGTAGATGTAGATGCCACTGGCTCTTCACGTTCTGCAGGAGTAAATGCCAATGTTTATTCACGTTCTGTAGATGTAGATGCCACTGGTTCTTCACCTTCTGTAGATGTAGATGCCACTGGTTCTTCACGGTCTGTAAATGTAGATGCCACTGCGTCTTCACGTTCTGTATAACTAGATGCCACTGGTTCTTCACGTTCTGTAGATGTAGATGCCACTTGTTCTTCACGTTCGACAGATGTAGATGTCACTGGTTCTTCACGTTCTGCAGATGTGGATGCCACTGCTTCTTCACATTCTATAGTTGTAGATGCCACTGGTTTTTCACGTTCTGCAGATGTAGATGCCAATGGTTCTTCACGCTCTGCAGATGTAGATACCACTGGTTCTTCACGTTCTGCAGGTGTAGATACCACTGGTTCTTCACGTTCTGCAGGTGTAGATACCACTGGTTCTTCACGTTCTGCAAATGTAGATGCCACTGGTTCTTCACGTTCTGCAGATGTAGATGCCACTGGTTCTTTACGTTCTGCAGATGTAGATACCACTGGTTCTTCACGTGCTGCAGATATAGATGCTACTGGTTCTTCACGTTCTGTAGATGTAGATTCCACTGGTTCTTCACGTTCTGCAGATGTAGATACCACTAGTTCTTCACGTGCTGCAGATGTAGATACCACTGGTTCTTCACGTTCTGTAGATGTAGATTCCACTGTTTCCTCACGTTCTGCAGAAGTAGATGCCAATGGTTCTTCATTTTCATTATATGTAGATGCCAGTAGCTCTTCACCTTCTGCAGAAGTAGATGGCACTGGTTCTTCACGTTTTGCAAAAGTAGAAGCCACTGGTTCTTCACGTTCTGTATAAAAAGATGCCACTAGTTCTTCACGTTCTGCATGTGTAGATACCACTGGTTCTTCACGTTCTGCAAATGTAGATGCCACTGGTTTTTCACGTTCTGCAGGTGTAGATACCACTGGTTCTGCACGTTCTGCAGGTGTAGATACCACTGGTTCTTCACGTTCTGCAAATGTAGATGCCACTGGTTCTTCACTTTCTGCAGGAGGAGATGCCACTGTTTCTCCACGTTCTGTAGATGTAGATGCCACCGGTTTCTCCACGTTCTGTAGATGTAGATGCTACTGGCTCTTCACGTTCTGTAGATGTCGATGCCACTGGTTCTTCACGTTTTGCAGAAGTAGAAGCCACTGGTTCTTCACTTTCTGTATAAATAGATGCCACTGGTTCTTCACCTTCTGTAGATGTAGATGCCACTGGTTCTTCACGTTCGACAGATTTAGATGCCACTGGTTCTTCACGTTCTGCAGAAGTAGATTCCACTGGTTCTTCACGTTATGCAGATGTAGATGCCACTGCTTCTTCACATTCTGTAGATGTCGATGCCACTGGTTCTTCACGTTGTACAGATTTAGATGCCACTTTTTCCTCGCGTTCTGCAGAAGTAGACGCCACTGGCTCTTCGTGTTCTGTAGATGTAGATGCCACTGCTACTTCACGTTCTATTGATGTAAATGCCACTGGTTATTCACGTTCTGCAGGATTAGATGCCACTGTTTCTTCACGTTCTGCAGATGTAAATGCCACTGGTTCTTCACGTTCTGTAGATGTAGATGCCACTGTCTCTTCACCTTCTGCAGTTGTAGATGGCACTGGTTCTTCACGTTTTGCAGAAGTAGAAGCCACTGGTTCTTCACGTTCTGTATAAGTAGATGCCACTGGTTCTTCACGTTTGACAGGTGTAGATGCCACTGGTTCTTCACGTTCTACAGAATTAGATGCCACTGTTTCTTCACGATCTGCAGATGTAGATGCCACTGCTTCTTCACATTCTGTAGATGTAAATGCCACTGGCTCTTCACGTTCTGTAAATGTAGATGCCACTGCTTCTTCACATTCTGTATAAGTAGATGCCACTGGTTCTTCACGTTCTGTAGATGTAGATGCCATTGGTTCTTCACGTTCGACAGATGTAGATGCCACTGGTTCTTCACAATCTGCAGATGTGGATGCCACTGCTTCTTCACATTCTGTAGATGTAGATGCCACTGGTTCTTCACGTTCTACAGATGTAGATGCCACTGGTTCCTCACTTTCTGCAAAAGGAGACGCCACTGGCTCATCACGTTCTGTAGATGTAGATGCTACTGTTTCTTCACGTTCTGCAGATGTAAATGCCACTGGTTCTTCACGTTCTATAGATGTAGATGCCACTGGTTCTTCACGTTTTGTCGATGTAGATGCCACTGGTTCTTCACGTTCTACAGATGTCGATGCCACTGTTTCTTCACCTTCTATAGATGTAGATGCCACTGGTTCTTCACGTTTTGTCGATGTAGATGCCACTGGTTCTTCACGTTCTACAGATGTCGATGCCACTGGCTCTTCACGTTCTGCAGGAGTAAATGCCAATGTTTATTCACGTTCTGTAGATGTAGATGCCACTGGTTCTTCACCTTCTGTAGATGTAGATGACACTGGTTCTTCACGTTCTGTAAATGTAGATTCCCCTGCTTCTTCACGTTCTGTATAACTAGATGCCACTAGTTCTTCACGTTCTGTAGATGTAGATGCCACTTGTTCTTCACGTTCGACAGATGTAGATGTCACTGGTTCTTCACGTTCTGCAGAAGAAGATGCCACTGGTTCTTCACGTTCTGCAGATGTAGATGCCACTGCTTCTTCACATTCTGTAGATGTAGATGCCACTGGTTCTTCACGTTCTTCAAATGTAGATGCCACTGGTTCCTCACTTTCCGCAAAAGTAGATGCCACTGGCTCTTCACGTTCTGTAGATGTAGATGCCACTGCTTCATCACGTTCTATTGGTGTAGATGGCACTGGTTCTTCACGTTCTGCAGAAGTAGATGCCACTGGTTCTTCACGGTCTGTAGATGTAGATGCCACTGGCTCTTCACCTTCTGCAGAAGTAGATGGCACTGGTTCTTCACGTTTTGCAGAAGTAGAAGCCACTGGTTCTTCACGTTCTGTCTAAGTAGATGCCACTGGCTCTTCACGTTCGAAATATGTAGATGCCACTGGTTCTTCACGTTCTGCAGAAATAGATGCCACTGGTTCTTCACGTTCTGCAGAAGTAGAAGCCACTGGTTCTTCACGTTCTGTAGATGAGGATGCCACTGGCTCGTCACCTTCTGCAGAAGAAGATGCCGCTGTTTCTTCACGTTCTGCAGATGTAGATGCCACTGGCTCTTGACGTTTAGCAGAAGTATAAGCCACTGGTTCTTCACGTTCTGTAGATGTAGATGCACTGGTTCTTCACGTTCGACAGATGTAGATGCCACTGGTTCTTCCCGTTCTGCAGAAGTAGATGCCACTGGTTCTTCACGTTCTACAGATGTAGATGCCACTGCTTCTTCACATTCTGTAGATGTATATGCCACTGGTTCTTCACGTTCTACAGATGTAGATGCCACTGGTTCTTCACTTTCTGTAGATGTAGATTTCACTGGTTCTTCACGTTCTGCAGAACTAGATGCCACTGGTTCTTCATGTTCTGTAGATGTAGATGCCACTGGTTCTTCACCTTCTGCAGAAGTAGATGACACTGGTTCTTCACGTTCTGCAGAAGTAGATGCCACTGGTTCTTCACGGTCTGTAGATGTAGATGCCACTGGCTCTTCACCTTCTGCAGAAGTAGATGGCACTGGTTCTTCACGTTTTGCAGAAGTAGAAGCCACTGGTTCTTCAAGTTCTGTATAAGTAGATGCCACTGGCTCTTCACGTTCTGCAGGAGGAGATGCCACTCTTTCTCCACGTGCTGTAGATGTAGATGCCACCGGTTTCTCCACGTTCTGTAGATGTAGATGCCACTGGCTCTTCACGTTCTGTAGATGTCGATGCAACTGGTTCTTCACGTTTTGCAGAAGTAGAAGCCACTGGTTCTTCACTTTCTGTATAAGTAGATGCCACTGGTTCTTCACGTTCTGTAGATGTAGATGCCACTGGTTCTTCACATTCGACAGATGTAGATGCCACTGGTTCTTCACGTTCTGCAGAAGTAGATTCCACTGGTTCTTCACGTTCTGCAGATGTAGGTGCCATTGCTTCTTCACATTCTGAAGATGTAGATGCCACTGGTTCTTCACGTTCTGCAGATTTAGATGCCACTTTTTCCTCACGTTCTGCAGAAGTAGACACCACTGGCTCTTCGTGTTCTGTAGATGTAGATGCCACTGCTACTTCACGTTCTATTGATGTAGATGCCACTGGCTCTTCACGTTCTGCAGGAGTAGATGCCACTGTTTCTTCACGTTCTGCAGATGTAAATGCAAATGGTTCTTCACGTTCTGCAGATGTAGATGCCACTGGCTCTTCACCTTCTGCAGTTGTAGATGGCACTGGTTGCTCACGTTCTGCAGAAGTAGATCCCACTGGTTCTTCACGTTCTGTATACGTAGATGCAACTGGTACTTCACGTTCGACAGATGTAGATGCCACTGGTTCTTCACGTTCTACAGAAGTAGATGCCACTGTTTCTTCACGATCTGCAGATGTAGATGCCACTGCTTCTTCACATTCTGTATATGTAAATGTTACTGGCTCTTCACGTTCTGTAAATGTAGATGCCACTGCTTCTTCACATTCTGTATAAGTAGATGCTACTGGTTCTTCACGTTCTGTAGATGTAGATGCCATTGGTTCTGCACGTTCGACAGATGTAGATGTCACTGGTTCTTCACGTTCTGCAGATGTGGATGCCACTGCTTCTTCACATTCTATAGATGTAGATGCCACTGGTTCTAAACGTTATACAGATGTAGATGCCACTGGTTCCTCACTTTCTGCAAAAGTAGACGCCACTGGTTCTTCACGTTCTGTCGTTGTAGATGCCACTGGTTCTTCACGTTCTACAGATGTCGATGCCACTGGCCCTTCACGTTCTGCAGAAGTAGATGCCACTGCTTCTTCGCGTTCTGTAGATGTAGATGCCACTGGCTCTTCACGTTCTGCAGGAGTAAATGCCAATGTTTATTCACGTTCTGTAGATGTAGATGCCACTGGTTCTTCACCTTCTGTAGATGTAGATGCCACTGGTTCTTCACGGTCTGTAAATGTAGATGCCACTGCGTCTTCACGTTCTGTATAACTAGATGCCACTGGTTCTTCACGTTCTGTAGATGTAGATGCCACTTGTTCTTCACGTTCGACAGATGTAGATGTCACTGGTTCTTCACGTTCTGCAGATGTGGATGCCACTGCTTCTTCACATTCTATAGTTGTAGATGCCACTGGTTCTAAACGTTATACAGATGTAGATGCCACTAGTTCCTCACTTTCTGCAAAAGTAGACGCCACTGGTTCTTCACGTTCTGTCGTTGTAGATGCCACTGGTTCTTCACGTTCTACAGATGTCGATGCCACTGGCCCTTCACGTTCTGCAGAAGTAGATGCCACTGCTTCTTCGCGTTCTGTAGATGTAGATGCCACTGGCTCTTCACGTTCTGCAGGAGTAAATGCCAATGTTTATTCACGTTCTGTAGATGTAGATGCCACTGGTTCTTCACCTTCTGTAGATGTAGATGCCACTGGTTCTTCACGGTCTGTAAATGTAGATGCCACTGCGTCTTCACGTTCTGTATAACTAGATGCCACTGGTTCTTCACGTTCTGTAGATGTAGATGCCACTTGTTCTTCACGTTCGACAGATGTAGATGTCACTGGTTCTTCACGTTCTGCAGAAGTAGATGGCACTGGTTCTTCACGGTCTGCAGATGTAGATGCCACTGCTTCTTCACATTCTGTATATGTAGATGCCACTGGTTCTTCACGTTCTACAGATGTAGATGCCACTGGTTCCTCACTTTCTGCAAAAGTAGATGCCACTGGCTCTTCACGTTCTGTAGATGTAGATGCCACTGCTTCTTCACGTTCTATTGGTGTAGATGCCACTGGCTCCTCACGTTCTGCAGGAGTAGATGCTACTGTTTCTTCACGTCCTGCAGATGTAGATGCTAAATGGTTCTTCATATTCTGCAGATGTAAATGCCACTGGCTCTTCACGTTCTGCAGATTTGGTTCTTCACCTTCTGTAGATGTAGTTGCCACTGGTTCTTCACGTTTTGCAGAAGTAGAAGCAACTGGTTCTTCACGTTCTGTATAAGTAGATGCCACTGGTTCTTCACGTTCTACAGATGTCGATGCCACTGGCTCTTCACGTTCTGTATAAGTAGATGCCACTGCTTCTTCACGTTCTGTAGATGTAGATGCCACTGGCTCTTCACGTTCTGCAGGAGTAAATGCCAATGTTTATTCACTTTCTGTAGATGTAGATGCCACTGGTTCTCCACCCCTCTATAGATGTAGATGCCACTGGTTCTTCACGTTCTGTAGCTGTAGATGCCACTGGCTCGTCACGTTCTGCAGAAGTAGATGCCACTGGTTCTTCACGTTCTGTAAATGTAGATGCCACTGCTTCTTCACGTTCTGTATAATAGATGCCACTGGTTATTCACGTTCTGTAGATGTAGATGCCACTTGTTCTTCACGTTCGACAGATGTAGATGCCACTGGTTCTTCACGTTCTGCATAAGTAGTTGCCACTGGTTCTTCACGTTCTGCAGATGTATTTGCCACTGCTTCTTCACATTCCGTAGATGTAGATGCCACTGGTTCTTCACGTTCTACAGATGTAGATGCCACTGGTTCCTCACTTTCTGCAAAAGTAGATGACACTGGCTCTTCACGTTCTGTAGATGTAGATGCAACTGCTTCTTCACGTTCTATTGGTGTAGATGCCACTGGCTCTTCACGTTCTGCAGGAGTAGATGCTACTGTTTCTTCACGTTCTGCAGATGTAAATGCCACTTGTACTTCACGTTCTGCAGATGTAGATGCTAAATGGTTATTCACATTCTGCAGATGTAGATGCCACTGGCTCTTCACCTTCTGTAGATGTAGTTGGCACTGGCTCTTCACGTTTCGCAGAAGTAGAAGCAACTGGTTCTTCACGTAATGTATAAGTATATGCCACTGGTTCTTCACGTTCTGTCGATGTAGATGCCACTGGTTCTTCACGTTCTACAGATGTCGATGCCACTGGTTCTTCACGTTCTGCAGAAGTAGATGCCACGGGTTCTTCACGTTCTGTAAATGTAGATGCCACTGGTTCGTTACCTCCTGAAAATGTAGATGCCACTGGTTCTTCTTGTTCTGTATATGTAGACGCCACTGGCTCTTCACGTTCTGTAGATGTAGAAGCCACTGGTTCTCCACCCCTCTATAGATGTAGATGCCACTGGTTCTTCACGTTCTGTAGCTGTAGATGCCACTGGCTCGTCACGTTCTGCAGAAGTAGATGCCACTGGTTCTTCACGTTCTGTAAATGTAGATGCCACTGCTTCTTCACGTTCTGTATAATAGATGCCACTGGTTATTCACGTTCTGTAGATGTAGATGCCACTTGTTCTTCACGTTCGACAGATGTAGATGCCACTGGTTCTTCACGTTCTGCATAAGTAGTTGCCACTGGTTCTTCACGTTCTGCAGATGTATTTGCCACTGCTTCTTCACATTCCGTAGATGTAGATGCCACTGGTTATTCACGTTCTACAGATGTAGATGCCACTGGTTCCTCACTTTCTGCAAAAATAGATGACACTGGCTCTTCACGTTCTGTAGATGTAGATGCCACTGTTTCTTCACGTTCCATTGGTGTAGATGCCACTGGCTCTTCACGTTCTGCAGGAGTAGATGCTACTGTTTCTTCACGTTCTGCAGATGTAAATGCCACTTGTACTTCACGTTCTGCAGATGTAGATGCTAAATGGTTATTCACATTCTGCAGATGTAGATGCCACTGGCTCTTCACCTTCTGTAGATGTAGTTGCCACTGGTTCTTCACGTTTCGCAGAAGTAGAAGCAACTGGTTCTTCACGTAATGTATAAGTAGATGCCACTGGTTCTTCACGTTCTGTCGATGTAGATGCCACTGGTTCTTCACGTTCGACAGATTTAGATGCCACTGCTTCTTCACATTCTGTAGATGTAGATGCCACTGGTTCTTCACGTTCTACAGATGTCGATGCCACTGGCTCTTCACGTTCTGCAGAAGTAGATGCCACGGGTTCTTCACGTTCTGTAAATGTAGATGCCACTGGTTCGTTACCTCCTGAAAATGTAGATGCCACTGGTTCTTCTTGTTCTGTATATGTAGATGCCACTGGTTCTTCACGTTCTACAGATGTAGATGCCACTGGTTCCTCACTTTCTGCAAAAGTAGATGCCACTGGCTCTTCACGTTCTGTAGATGTAGATGCCACTGCTTCTTCACGTTCTATTGGTGTAGATGCCACTGGCTCCTCACGTTCTGCAGGAGTAGATGCTACTGTTTCTTCACGTCCTGCAGATGTAGATGCTAAATGGTTCTTCATATTCTGCAGATGTAAATGCCACTGGCTCTTCACGTTCTGCAGATTTGGTTCTTCACCTTCTGTAGATGTAGATGCCACTGGCTCTTCACGTTCTGCAGGAGTAAATGCCAATGTTTATTCACTTTCTGTAGATGTAGATGCCACTGGTTCTCCACCCCTCTATAGATGTAGATGCCACTGGTTCTTCACGTTCTGTAGCTGTAGATGCCACTGGCTCGTCACGTTCTGCAGAAGTAGATGCCACTGGTTCTTCACGTTCTGTAAATGTAGATGCCACTGCTTCTTCACGTTCTGTATAATAGATGCCACTGGTTATTCACGTTCTGTAGATGTAGATGCCACTTGTTCTTCACGTTCGACAGATGTAGATGCCACTGGTTCTTCACGTTCTGCATAAGTAGTTGCCACTGGTTCTTCACGTTCTGCAGATGTATTTGCCACTGCTTCTTCACATTCCGTAGATGTAGATGCCACTGGTTCTTCACGTTCTACAGATGTAGATGCCACTGGTTCCTCACTTTCTGCAAAAGTAGATGACACTGGCTCTTCACGTTCTGTAGATGTAGATGCAACTGCTTCTTCACGTTCTATTGGTGTAGATGCCACTGGCTCTTCACGTTCTGCAGGAGTAGATGCTACTGTTTCTTCACGTTCTGCAGATGTAAATGCCACTTGTACTTCACGTTCTGCAGATGTAGATGCTAAATGGTTATTCACATTCTGCAGATGTAGATGCCACTGGCTCTTCACCTTCTGTAGATGTAGTTGCCACTGGCTCTTCACGTTTCGCAGAAGTAGAAGCAACTGGTTCTTCACGTAATGTATAAGTATATGCCACTGGTTCTTCACGTTCTGTCGATGTAGATGCCACTGGTTCTTCACGTTCTACAGATGTCGATGCCACTGGCTCTTCACGTTCTGCAGAAGTAGATGCCACGGGTTCTTCACGTTCTGTAAATGTAGATGCCACTGGTTCGTTACCTCCTGAAAATGTAGATGCCACTGGTTCTTCTTGTTCTGTATATGTAGACGCCACTGGCTCTTCACGTTCTGTAGATGTAGAAGCCACTGGTTCTCCACCCCTCTATAGATGTAGATGCCACTGGTTCTTCACGTTCTGTAGCTGTAGATGCCACTGGCTCGTCACGTTCTGCAGAAGTAGATGCCACTGGTTCTTCACGTTCTGTAAATGTAGATGCCACTGCTTCTTCACGTTCTGTATAATAGATGCCACTGGTTATTCACGTTCTGTAGATGTAGATGCCACTTGTTCTTCACGTTCGACAGATGTAGATGCCACTGGTTCTTCACGTTCTGCATAAGTAGTTGCCACTGGTTCTTCACGTTCTGCAGATGTATTTGCCACTGCTTCTTCACATTCCGTAGATGTAGATGCCACTGGTTATTCACGTTCTACAGATGTAGATGCCACTGGTTCCTCACTTTCTGCAAAAGTAGATGACACTGGCTCTTCACGTTCTGTAGATGTAGATGCCACTGTTTCTTCACGTTCCATTGGTGTAGATGCCACTGGCTCTTCACGTTCTGCAGGAGTAGATGCTACTGTTTCTTCACGTTCTGCAGATGTAAATGCCACTTGTACTTCACGTTCTGCAGATGTAGATGCTAAATGGTTATTCACATTCTGCAGATGTAGATGCCACTGGCTCTTCACCTTCTGTAGATGTAGTTGCCACTGGTTCTTCACGTTTCGCAGAAGTAGAAGCAACTGGTTCTTCACGTAATGTATAAGTAGATGCCACTGGTTCTTCACGTTCTGTCGATGTAGATGCCACTGGTTCTTCACGTTCGACAGATTTAGATGCCACTGCTTCTTCACATTCTGTAGATGTAGATGCCACTGGTTCTTCACGTTCTACAGATGTCGATGCCACTGGCTCTTCACGTTCTGCAGAAGTAGATGCCACGGGTTCTTCACGTTCTGTAAATGTAGATGCCACTGGTTCGTTACCTCCTGAAAATGTAGATGCCACTGGTTCTTCTTGTTCTGTATATGTAGACGCCACTGGCTCTTCACGTTCTGTAGATGTAGATTCCACCAGCTTTTCACTTTCTGCAGAAGTAGATGGCAATGGTTCTTCACGTTCTGTAGATGTAGATGCCACTGGTTCTTCACGTTCTGCAGAAGTAGATGCCACTGGTTCTTCACGTTATGTAGATGTGGATGCCAATGGATCTTCACTTTCTGCAGATCTAGATACCACTGGCTCTTCACTTTCTGTAGATGTAGATTCCACTGGCTCTTCACCTTTTGCAGAAGTAGATGGCACTGTTTCTTCACGTTTTGCAGAAGTAGAAGCCACTGGTTCTTCACGTTCTGTATAAGTTGATGCCACTGGTTCTTCACGTTCTTTAGATATAGATGCCACTGGTTCTTCACGTTCGACATATGTAGATGCCACTGGTTCTTCACGTTCTACAGATGTAGATGCCACTGGTTCCTCACTTTCTGCAAAAGTAGATGACACTGGCTCTTCACGTTCTGTAGATGTAGATGCAACTGCTTCTTCACGTTCTATTGGTGTAGATGCCACTGGCTCTTCACGTTCTGCAGGAGTAGATGCTACTGTTTCTTCACGTTCTGCAGATGTAAATGCCACTTGTACTTCACGTTCTGCAGATGTAGATGCTAAATGGTTATTCACATTCTGCAGATGTAGATGCCACTGGCTCTTCACCTTCTGTAGATGTAGTTGCCACTGGTTCTTCACGTTTCGCAGAAGTAGAAGCAACTGGTTCTTCACGTAATGTATAAGTATATGCCACTGGTTCTTCACGTTCTGTCGATGTAGATGCCACTGGTTCTTCACGTTCTACAGATGTCGATGCCACTGGCTCTTCACGTTCTGCAGAAGTAGATGCCACGGGTTCTTCACGTTCTGTAAATGTAGATGCCACTGGTTCGTTACCTCCTGAAAATGTAGATGCCACTGGTTCTTCTTGTTCTGTATATGTAGACGCCACTGGCTCTTCACGTTCTGTAGATGTAGATGCCACTGGTTCTCCACCCCTCTATAGATGTAGATGCCACTGGTTCTTCACGTTCTGTAGCTGTAGATGCCACTGGCTCGTCACGTTCTGCAGAAGTAGATGCCACTGGTTCTTCACGTTCTGTAAATGTAGATGCCACTGCTTCTTCACGTTCTGTATAATAGATGCCACTGGTTATTCACGTTCTGTAGATGTAGATGCCACTTGTTCTTCACGTTCGACAGATGTAGATGCCACTGGTTCTTCACGTTCTGCATAAGTAGTTGCCACTGGTTCTTCACGTTCTGCAGATGTATTTGCCACTGCTTCTTCACATTCCGTAGATGTAGATGCCACTGGTTATTCACGTTCTACAGATGTAGATGCCACTGGTTCCTCACTTTCTGCAAAAGTAGATGACACTGGCTCTTCACGTTCTGTAGATGTAGATGCCACTGTTTCTTCACGTTCCATTGGTGTAGATGCCACTGGCTCTTCACGTTCTGCAGGAGTAGATGCTACTGTTTCTTCACGTTCTGCAGATGTAAATGCCACTTGTACTTCACGTTCTGCAGATGTAGATGCTAAATGGTTATTCACATTCTGCAGATGTAGATGCCACTGGCTCTTCACCTTCTGTAGATGTAGTTGCCACTGGTTCTTCACGTTTCGCAGAAGTAGAAGCAACTGGTTCTTCACGTAATGTATAAGTAGATGCCACTGGTTCTTCACGTTCTGTCGATGTAGATGCCACTGGTTCTTCACGTTCGACAGATTTAGATGCCACTGCTTCTTCACATTCTGTAGATGTAGATGCCACTGGTTCTTCACGTTCTACAGATGTCGATGCCACTGGCTCTTCACGTTCTGCAGAAGTAGATGCCACGGGTTCTTCACGTTCTGTAAATGTAGATGCCACTGGTTCGTTACCTCCTGAAAATGTAGATGCCACTGGTTCTTCTTGTTCTGTATATGTAGACGCCACTGGCTCTTCACGTTCTGTAGATGTAGATTCCACCAGCTTTTCACTTTCTGCAGAAGTAGATGGCAATGGTTCTTCACGTTCTGTAGATGTAGATGCCACTGGTTCTTCACGTTCTGCAGAAGTAGATGCCACTGGTTCTTCACGTTATGTAGATGTGGATGCCACTGGATCTTCACTTTCTGCAGATCTAGATACCACTGGCTCTTCACTTTCTGTAGATGTAGATTCCACTGGCTCTTCACCTTTTGCAGAAGTAGATGGCACTGTTTCTTCACGTTTTGCAGAAGTAGAAGCCACTGGTTCTTCACGTTCTGTATAAGTTGATGCCACTGGTTCTTCACGTTCTTTAGATATAGATGCCACTGGTTCTTCACGTTCGACATATGTAGATGCCACTGGTTCTTCACGTTCTACAGATGTAGATGCCACTGGTTCCTCACTTTCTGCAAAAGTAGATGACACTGGCTCTTCACGTTCTGTAGATGTAGATGCAACTGCTTCTTCACGTTCTATTGGTGTAGATGCCACTGGCTCTTCACGTTCTGCAGGAGTAGATGCTACTGTTTCTTCACGTTCTGCAGATGTAAATGCCACTTGTACTTCACGTTCTGCAGATGTAGATGCTAAATGGTTATTCACATTCTGCAGATGTAGATGCCACTGGCTCTTCACCTTCTGTAGATGTAGTTGCCACTGGTTCTTCACGTTTCGCAGAAGTAGAAGCAACTGGTTCTTCACGTAATGTATAAGTATATGCCACTGGTTCTTCACGTTCTGTCGATGTAGATGCCACTGGTTCTTCACGTTCTACAGATGTCGATGCCACTGGCTCTTCACGTTCTGCAGAAGTAGATGCCACGGGTTCTTCACGTTCTGTAAATGTAGATGCCACTGGTTCGTTACCTCCTGAAAATGTAGATGCCACTGGTTCTTCTTGTTCTGTATATGTAGACGCCACTGGCTCTTCACGTTCTGTAGATGTAGATGCCACTGGTTCTCCACCCCTCTATAGATGTAGATGCCACTGGTTCTTCACGTTCTGTAGCTGTAGATGCCACTGGCTCGTCACGTTCTGCAGAAGTAGATGCCACTGGTTCTTCACGTTCTGTAAATGTAGATGCCACTGCTTCTTCACGTTCTGTATAATAGATGCCACTGGTTATTCACGTTCTGTAGATGTAGATGCCACTTGTTCTTCACGTTCGACAGATGTAGATGCCACTGGTTCTTCACGTTCTGCATAAGTAGTTGCCACTGGTTCTTCACGTTCTGCAGATGTATTTGCCACTGCTTCTTCACATTCCGTAGATGTAGATGCCACTGGTTATTCACGTTCTACAGATGTAGATGCCACTGGTTCCTCACTTTCTGCAAAAGTAGATGACACTGGCTCTTCACGTTCTGTAGATGTAGATGCCACTGTTTCTTCACGTTCCATTGGTGTAGATGCCACTGGCTCTTCACGTTCTGCAGGAGTAGATGCTACTGTTTCTTCACGTTCTGCAGATGTAAATGCCACTTGTACTTCACGTTCTGCAGATGTAGATGCTAAATGGTTATTCACATTCTGCAGATGTAGATGCCACTGGCTCTTCACCTTCTGTAGATGTAGTTGCCACTGGTTCTTCACGTTTCGCAGAAGTAGAAGCAACTGGTTCTTCACGTAATGTATAAGTAGATGCCACTGGTTCTTCACGTTCTGTCGATGTAGATGCCACTGGTTCTTCACGTTCGACAGATTTAGATGCCACTGCTTCTTCACATTCTGTAGATGTAGATGCCACTGGTTCTTCACGTTCTACAGATGTCGATGCCACTGGCTCTTCACGTTCTGCAGAAGTAGATGCCACGGGTTCTTCACGTTCTGTAAATGTAGATGCCACTGGTTCGTTACCTCCTGAAAATGTAGATGCCACTGGTTCTTCTTGTTCTGTATATGTAGACGCCACTGGCTCTTCACGTTCTGTAGATGTAGATTCCACCAGCTTTTCACTTTCTGCAGAAGTAGATGGCAATGGTTCTTCACGTTCTGTAGATGTAGATGCCACTGGTTCTTCACGTTCTGCAGAAGTAGATGCCACTGGTTCTTCACGTTATGTAGATGTGGATGCCACTGGATCTTCACTTTCTGCAGATCTAGATACCACTGGCTCTTCACTTTCTGTAGATGTAGATTCCACTGGCTCTTCACCTTTTGCAGAAGTAGATGGCACTGTTTCTTCACGTTTTGCAGAAGTAGAAGCCACTGGTTCTTCACGTTCTGTATAAGTTGATGCCACTGGTTCTTCACGTTCTTTAGATATAGATGCCACTGGTTCTTCACGTTCGACATATGTAGATGCCACTGGTTCTTCACGTTCTACAGATGTAGATGCCACTGGTTCCTCACTTTCTGCAAAAGTAGATGACACTGGCTCTTCACGTTCTGTAGATGTAGATGCAACTGCTTCTTCACGTTCTATTGGTGTAGATGCCACTGGCTCTTCACGTTCTGCAGGAGTAGATGCTACTGTTTCTTCACGTTCTGCAGATGTAAATGCCACTTGTACTTCACGTTCTGCAGATGTAGATGCTAAATGGTTATTCACATTCTGCAGATGTAGATGCCACTGGCTCTTCACCTTCTGTAGATGTAGTTGCCACTGGTTCTTCACGTTTCGCAGAAGTAGAAGCAACTGGTTCTTCACGTAATGTATAAGTATATGCCACTGGTTCTTCACGTTCTGTCGATGTAGATGCCACTGGTTCTTCACGTTCTACAGATGTCGATGCCACTGGCTCTTCACGTTCTGCAGAAGTAGATGCCACGGGTTCTTCACGTTCTGTAAATGTAGATGCCACTGGTTCGTTACCTCCTGAAAATGTAGATGCCACTGGTTCTTCTTGTTCTGTATATGTAGACGCCACTGGCTCTTCACGTTCTGTAGATGTAGATGCCACTGGTTCTCCACCCCTCTATAGATGTAGATGCCACTGGTTCTTCACGTTCTGTAGCTGTAGATGCCACTGGCTCGTCACGTTCTGCAGAAGTAGATGCCACTGGTTCTTCACGTTCTGTAAATGTAGATGCCACTGCTTCTTCACGTTCTGTATAATAGATGCCACTGGTTATTCACGTTCTGTAGATGTAGATGCCACTTGTTCTTCACGTTCGACAGATGTAGATGCCACTGGTTCTTCACGTTCTGCATAAGTAGTTGCCACTGGTTCTTCACGTTCTGCAGATGTATTTGCCACTGCTTCTTCACATTCCGTAGATGTAGATGCCACTGGTTATTCACGTTCTACAGATGTAGATGCCACTGGTTCCTCACTTTCTGCAAAAGTAGATGACACTGGCTCTTCACGTTCTGTAGATGTAGATGCCACTGTTTCTTCACGTTCCATTGGTGTAGATGCCACTGGCTCTTCACGTTCTGCAGGAGTAGATGCTACTGTTTCTTCACGTTCTGCAGATGTAGATGCCACTTGTTCTTCACGTTCGACAGATGTAGATGCCACTGGTTCTTCACGTTCTGCATAAGTAGATGCTACTGTTTCTTCACGTTCTGCAGATGTAAATGCCACTTGTACTTCACGTTCTGCAGATGTAGATGCTAAATGGTTATTCACATTCTGCAGATGTAGATGCCACTGGCTCTTCACCTTCTGTAGATGTAGTTGCCACTGGTTCTTCACGTTTCGCAGAAGTAGAAGCAACTGGTTCTTCACGTAATGTATAAGTAGATGCCACTGGTTCTTCACGTTCTGTCGATGTAGATGCCACTGGTTCTTCACGTTCGACAGATTTAGATGCCACTGCTTCTTCACATTCTGTAGATGTAGATGCCACTGGTTCTTCACGTTCTACAGATGTCGATGCCACTGGCTCTTCACGTTCTGCAGAAGTAGATGCCACGGGTTCTTCACGTTCTGTAAATGTAGATGCCACTGGTTCGTTACCTCCTGAAAATGTAGATGCCACTGGTTCTTCACGTTCTGCATAAGTAGTTGCCACTGGTTCTTCACGTTCTGCAGATGTATTTGCCACTGCTTCTTCACATTCCGTAGATGTAGATGCCACTGGTTATTCACGTTCTACAGATGTAGATGCCACCAGCTTTTCACTTTCTGCAGAAGTAGATGGCAATGGTTCTTCACGTTCTGTAGATGTAGATGCCACTGGTTCTTCACGTTCTGCAGAAGTAGATGCCACTGGTTCTTCACGTTATGTAGATGTGGATGCCACTGGATCTTCACTTTCTGCAGATCTAGATACCACTGGCTCTTCACTTTCTGTAGATGTAGATTCCACTGGCTCTTCACCTTTTGCAGAAGTAGATGGCACTGTTTCTTCACGTTTTGCAGAAGTAGAAGCCACTGGTTCTTCACGTTCTGTATAAGTTGATGCCACTGGTTCTTCACGTTCTTTAGATATAGATGCCACTGGTTCTTCACGTTCGACATATGTAGATGCCACTGGTTCTTCACGTTCTGCAGAAGTAGATTCCACTGGTTCTTCACGTTTTGCTTATGTAGTTGCCACTGGTTCTTCATGTTCTGTAGATGTAAATGTCACTGACTCTTCACTTTCTGCAGACGTAGATGGCACTGGTTCTTCACGTTCTGTAGATGTAGATTCCACTGTTTCTTCACGTTCTGCAGAAGTAGATGCCAATGGTTCTTCATTTTCATTAGATGTAGATGCCAGTAGCTCTTCACCTTCTGCAGAAGTAGATGGCATGGGTTCTTCGCGTTCTGCAGAAGAAGATGCCACTGGTTCTTCACGTTCTGTATAAGTAGATGCCACTAGTTCTTCACGTTCAGTAGATGTAAATGCCACTGGTTCTTCAAGTTCGACAGATGTAGATGCCACTGGTTCTTCACGTTCTGCAGAAGTAGATGCCACTCGTTCTTCACGTTCTGTAGATGTAGATGCCACTGGTTCTTCATGTTCTGGAGATGTACATGCCACTGGTTCTTCATGTTCCGTAGATGTAGACGCCACTTTCTCTTCCCGTTGTGTAGATATAGATGCCAGTGGCTCTTCACCTTCTGCAGTAGTAGATGGCAATGGTTCTTCACATTTTGCAGAAGTAGACGCCACTGGACCTTCACGTTCTGTATAAGTAAATGCCACTGGTTCTTCACGTTCTGTAGATGTAGATGCCACTGGTTCTTCAGGTTCTACAGATGTATATGCCACTGGTTCTTCACGTTCTGCAGAAGTAGATGCCACTGGTTCTTCACGTTCTGTAGATGTAGATGCCACTGGTTTTTCACGTTCTGCAGATGTAGATGCCAATGGTTCTTCACGCTCTGCAGATGTAGATACCACTGGTTCTTCACGTTCTGCAGGTGTAGATACCACTGGTTCTTCACGTTCTGCAGGTGTAGATACCACTGGTTCTTCACGTTCTGCAAATGTAGATGCCACTGGTTCTTCACGTTCTGCAGATGTAGATGCCACTGGTTCTTTACGTTCTGCAGATGTAGATACCACTGGTTCTTCACGTGCTGCAGATGTAGATGCCACTGGTTCTTCACGTTCTGTAGACGTAGATTCCACTGTTTCCTCACGTTCTGCAGAAGTAGATGCCAATGGTTCTTCATTTTCATTATATGTAGATGCCAGTAGCTCTTCACCTTCTGCAGAAGTAGATGGCACGGGTTCTTCACTTTCTGCAGAAGAAGATGCCACTGGTTCTTCACGTTATGTAGATGTAAATTCCACTGGTTTTTCACGTTCTGCAGAAGTAGATGCCACTGGTTCTTCATGTTCTGTAGATGTAGATGCCACTGGCTCTTCACCTTCTGCAGAAGTAGATGGCACTGGTTCTTCACGTTTTGCAGAAGTAGAAGCCACTGGTTCTTCACGTTCTGTATAAGTAGATGCCACTAGTTCTTCACGTTCTGTAGATGTAGATGCCACTGGTTCTTCACGTTCGACAAATGTAGATGCCACTGGTTCTTCACGTTCTGTAGAAGTAGATGCCACTGGTTCTTCACGTTCTGTAGATGTAGATGCCACTGGTTCTTCATGTTCTGGAGGTGTACATGCCACTGGTTCTTCATGTTCCGTAGATGTAGACGCCACTTTCTCTTCCCGTTCTGTAGATGTAGATGCCACTGGCTCTTCACCTTCTGCAGAAGTAGATGGCAATGGTTCTTCACATTTTGCAGAAGTAGAAACCACTGGTCCTTCACGTTCTGTATAAGTAAATGCCACTGGTTCTTCACGTTCTGTAGATGTAGATGCAACTGGTTCTTCACGTTCGACAGATGTAGATGCCACTGGTTCTTCACGTTCTGCAGAAGTAGACGCCACTGGTTCTTCACGTTCTGTAGATGTAGATGCCACTGGTTCTTCACGTTCTGCAGATGTAGATGCCAATGGTTCTTCACGCTCTGCAGATGTAGATACCACTGGTTCTTCACGTTCTGCAGATGTAGATACCACTGGTTCTTCACGTTCTGCAGATGTACATTCCACTGGTTCTTCATGTTCTGCAAATGTAGATACCACTGGTTCTTCACGTTCTGTAGATGTAGATACCACTGGTTCTTCACGTTCTGCAAATGTAGATGCCACTGGTTCTTCACGTTCTGCAGATGTAGATGCCACTGGTTCTTCACGTTCTGCAGATGTAGATACCACTGGTTCTTCACGTGCTGCAGATGTAGATGCCTCTGGTTCTTCACGTTCTGTAGATGTAGATTCCACTGGTTCTTCACGTTCTACACATGTATATACCACTGGTTCTTCACGTGCTGCAGATGTAGATACCACTGGTTCTTCACCTTCTGCAGGTGTAGATGCCACTGGTTCTTCACGTTCTGCAGATGTAGATACCACTGGTTCTTCACGTTCTGCAGATGTAGATTCCACTGGTTCTTCACGTTCTGCAGATGTAGATACCACTGGTTCTTCATGTTCTGCAGATGTAGATACCAATGGTTCTTCACGTTCTGCAGATGTAGATACCACTGGTTCTTTACGTTCTGCAGATGTAGATTCCACTGGTTCTTCACGTTCTGCAGGTGTAGATACCACTGGTTCTTCACGTTCTGCAGGTGTAGATACCACTGGTTCTTCACGTTCTGCAAATGTAGATGCCACTTGTTCTTCATGTTCTGCAGATGTAGATGCCACTGGTTCTTCACGTTCTGCAGGTGTAGATGCCACTGGTTCTTCACGTTCTGCAGATGTAGATGCCACTGGTTCTTCACGTTCTGCAGATGTAGATGCCACTGGTTCTTCACGTTCTGCAGATGTAGATGCTACTGGTTCTTCACGTTCTGCAGGTGTAGATGCCACTGGTTCTTAACGTTCTGCAGAAGTAGATGCCACTGCTTCTTCACCTTCTGTAAATGTAGATGCCACTGCTTCTTCACGTTCTGTAGATGTAGATGCCACTGGTTCTTCACGTTCTGCATGTGTAGATACCACTGGTTCTTCACGTTCTGCAAATGTAGATGCCACTGGTTCTTCACGTTCTGCAGGTGTAGATACCACTGGTTCTTCACGTTCTGCAGGTGTAGATACCACTGGTTCTTCTCGTTCTGCAAATGTAGATGCCACTGGTTCTTCACGTTCTGCAGATGTAGATGCCACTGGTTCGTCACGTTATGCAGGTGTAGATGCCACTGGTTCTTCACGTTCTGCAGAAGTAGATGCCACTGCTTCTTCACGTTCTGTAGATGTAGATGCCACTGCTTCTTCACGTTCTGTAGATGTAGATGCCACTGGTTCTTCACGTTCTGCATGTGTAGATACCACTGGTTCTTCACGTTCTGCAAATGTAGATGCCACTGGTTCTTCACGTTCTGCAGGTGTAGATACCACTGGTTCTGCACGTTCTGCAGGTGTAGATACCACTGGTTCTTCACGTTCTGCAAATGTAGATGCCACTGGTTCTTCACGTTCTGCAGATGTAGATGCCACTGGTTCTTCACATCCTGCAGAAGTAGATGCCACTGGTTCTTCCCGTTCTGCAGATGTAGATGCCACTGCTTCTTAATGTTCTGTAGATGTAGATGCCACTGGTTCTTCACGTTCTGCAGGTGTAAATGTCACCACCGCCGTCTGTTGCGTGGCAGTTCAACTTATGACTCTTGGTCCGAACAGGCAACTGGACATACAGAAAGATTTTTTCGTATCTCTAAAAGTTCCTAAGTCGAATGTTCGTACCGTACAGGTATTGTCTCAAATAGAGTTTTTTTTGGATTAGATCGCGTAAATATCTGTCATTAAACCCGCCACCAATCGACACAGCCATTTAGTGAGTGTTTGTCACGTGAACAAAACGTGCCAAATCGTTACTAGTACGGCACTAACCCGTTTTGTGTTGGAGACTAAACCCCACTACAACGTTTACAATTCGAGTACCGTGACGATTCGCCGGTAATTGCAACAACAACAACCAGCATCATCAGGAAACAGCCAGTGTTTTGTTTTTGAACTTATAATTTTTTTAACAGTGTACTGCGCGGTTTGCGATAGGCCTTGGCCAGATTAGTCTGTGGGGACCCGATTCACAGACCTGAACGAGATGAATGAGGTCAGTCGTCTTTGTGGAGAATGTAAGAGACGGGATCATTAAAAGGGACACAACGTCACCAGATCTCAGCACAGATCTCTCCACGGAGGCGGAGCAGAGGCGCGAGGGTGGCAGGAGATTGTCAAGTCGGCGAGGAGTGGCGAGGAATCGTGGTGATGGAGTGGGATCGCGAGGGATCGCGAGGATGGCGAGGATGGGCCCCGCAGGGAGACGCAGAATCGCTGTCACCAGAGGGGGGAAGTTGAGACAAAGGTGGCCAGCCACGCTTATCACCGACATCACAATATCACAGTTTGCGTCTCTGTCCAGAATACAAATAACAAAATAAATGAGCAGACTATTTTGCCTTCTTCCCATATTTGTCTCTTTAAGTAAAAATAAATTCCATCAGCCACATAAAAGCAATAGCTTTAAATAAAGGACAAATAATGAAGCAAACAGAAACCAGAGCAATCTTATATAGCACATTAACATAACTCAATATGAAAATCAACTAAATTTTCCGTCACAAAAGTTGGTGCTGACAAATTACTTTCAAAATAATTAGGTTACAGAACCGTTAAAATGGATTTGAAGGTAATTATTATTTTGGACTGGAATGTAAACAGACAAGTTATACAGTTTAACACGTAGACTTCGCGACCAATATAATTCATAATAGAGGTTGTATCGGTTAGGTCGCGTGAAAATAAACGTTTTGTTAAACCCGCCACCACCCGACACAGCCAACTAGTCAAGTTGTGTCACGTAAACAAACACGTTCCAATTCGTTACTAGTTCAGCACTAACCGGTCTGATGATGCTGGTTGTTGTTGTTGTAATTACTGGCGAGACGTCACGGTGTGGTGGCTTTACACAACAGGTTAGTGCTGAACTAGTAACGAATTGGAACATGTTGTTTACGCGACAAACTTTCCTAGTTGGCTGTGTCGGGTGGTAGCGGGTTTAACGACACAACATGTATATTCGCGCGCTCTAATCCAACGCTGTCGGAGACTAAAGCCCCACACGTGTACAACTCGAGTGCCCTGGAGTTCCGCCGCTGATTACATTCGGCAAAACATCGCGCATTTTAGTTGTTTTTGCCAGAACGGACAATTCCTTGATTGTGAAGGAACAAAGGCGGTGGAGTTGAAGGATATTCCAGCGTGCATACAATTACAAGAGCCGATGTTGCTAGAATGTTCCTCGCCGATGTTCCTAGGATGCAGGGGCACTGGGGGGGCATGGGGTGGGCACAGCCGTAGCCCCAAGCGATCAAGCGGACGGTCTTCGAGGTGGGAACGAGGCTCCGAGCCGGCAACGCCGACACTGAAAGAAGACCGCAGAGAGGCGCAGAGAGGCGGCTCCGTCACCGGGCACGACCGGCCTGCTCCCGTGCGAGCTACACTTTTGTTCCCGGAAAGCGGTTTAACTCTTTAACTTTTTTTTTAAATTAAATTTTACCAAAGGTGTAAGGCCCACTGAGCTATACAGCTCTTTTGCAGCTCACAACAAAACACTCACCCACTCACCACACTACAGCTCACAACAAAACACTCACTCACCCACTCACCACACTACAGCTCACAACAACACACTAACTCACCCACTCACCACACTACAGCTAACAACAAAACACTCACTCACCCACTCACCACACTACAGCTCACAACAACACACTAACTCACCCACTCACCACACTGCAGCTCACAACAACACACTCACCCACTTACTCACCACACTACAGCTCACAACAACACACACTCACTCACCACACTACAGCTTACAACAACACACTAACTCACTCACTCACCACACTACAGCTCACAACAACACACTCACCCACTCACCACACTACAGCTCACAACAACACACTCACTCACCCACTCACTCACCACACTACAGCTCACAACAACACACTCACTCACCACACTACAGCTCACAACAACTCACTCACTCACCACACTACAGCTCACAACAACTCACTCACTCACCACACTACAGCTCACAACAACACACTCACTCACCACACTACAGCTCACAACAACTCACTCACTCACCACACTACAGCTCACAACAACACACTCACTCACCACACTACAGCTCACAACTCACTCACCCACCCACCACACTACAGCTCACAACAACACACTCACTCACCCACTCACCACACAACAGCTCACAACAACACACTCACTCACTCACCACACCACAGCTCACAACAACTCACTCACTCACTCACCACACAAAAGCTCACAACAAAACACTAACTCACTCACCACACTACAGCTCACAACAACACACTCACTCACCCACCCACTCACCACACTACAGCTCACAACAAAACACTAACTCACTCACTCACCACACTACAGCTCACAACAACACACTCACTCACTCACCACACTACAGCTCACAACAACACACTCACTCACCACCCTACAGCTCACAACAACTCACTCACCCACCCACTCACCACACTACAGCTCACAACAAAACACTAACTCACTCACCACACTACAGCTCACAACAACACACTCACCCACCCACTCACCACACTACAGCTCACAACAACTCACTCACCCACCCACTCACCACACTACAGCTCACAACAACACACTCACCCACTCACCACACTACAGCTCACAACAACACACTCACTCACCCACTAACTCACCACACTACAGCTCACAACAACACACTAACTCACTCACTCACCACACTACAGCTCACAACAACACACTCACTCACCCACTCACTCACCACACTACAGCTCACAACAACACACTCACTCACCACACTACAGCTCACAACAACTCACTCACTCACCACACTACAGCTCACAACAACTCACTCACCCACCCACCACACTACAGCTCACAACAACACACTCACTCACCCACTCACCACACAACAGCTCACAACAACACACTCACTCACTCACCACACTACAGCTCACAACAACACACTCACTCACCCACCCACTCACCACACTACAGCTCACAACAACACACTTACTCACTCACTCACCACACTACAGCTCACAACAACACACTCACTCACTCACCACACTAGAGCTCACAACAACTCACTCACCCACTCACTCACCACACTACAGCTCACAACAACACACTCACCCACTCACCACACTACAGCTCACAACAACACACTCACTCACCCACTAACTCACCACACTACAGCTCACAACAACACACTAACTCACTCACTCACCACACTACAGCTCACAACAACACACTCACTCACCCACTCACTCACCACACTACAGCTCACAACAACACACTCACTCACCACACTACAGCTCACAACAACTCACTCACTCACCACACTACAGCTCACAACAACTCACTCACCCACCCACCACACTACAGCTCACAACAACACACTCACTCACCCACTCACCACACAACAGCTCACAACAACACACTCACTCACTCACCACACTACAGCTCACAACAACACACTCACTCACCCACCCACTCACCACACTACAGCTCACAACAAAACACTTACTCACTCACTCACCACACTACAGCTCACAACAACACACTCACTCACTCACCACACTAGAGCTCACAACAACTCACTCACCCACTCACTCACCACACTACAGCTCACAACAACACACTCACCACACTACAGCTCACAACAACTCACTCACCCACCCACTCACCACACTACAGCTCACAACAACTCACTCACCCACCCACTCACCACACTACAGCTCACAACAACACACTCACCCACCCACTCACCACACTACAGCTCACAACAACTCACTCACCCACCCACTCACCACACTACAGCTCACAACAACTCACTCACCCACTCACCACACTACAGCTCACAACAACACACTCACTCACCACACTACAGCTCACAACAACTCACTCACCCACCCACTCACCACACTACAGCTCACAACAACACACTAACTCACTCACTCACCACACTACAGCTCACAACAACACACTCACCCACTCACCACACTACAGCTCACAACAACACACTCACTCACCCACTCACTCACCACACTACAGCTCACAACAACACACTCACTCACCACACTACAGCTCACAACAACTCACTCACTCACCACACTACAGCTCACAACAACTCACTCACTCACCACACTACAGCTCACAACAACACACTCACTCACCACACTACAGCTCACAACAACTCACTCACTCACCACACTCCAGCTCACAACAACTCACTCACCCACCCACCACACTACAGCTCACAACAACACACTAACTCACCACACTACAGCTCACAACTCACTCACCCACCCACCACACTACAGCTCACAACAACACACTCACTCACCCACTCACCACACAACAGCTCACAACAACACACTCACTCACTCACCACACTACAGCTCACAACAACACACTCACTCACTCACCACACCACAGCTCACAACAACTCACTCACTCACTCACCACACAAAAGCTCACAACAACACACTAACTCACTCACCACACTACAGCTCACAACAACACACTCACCCACCCACTCACCACACTACAGCTCACAACAAAACACTAACTCACTCACTCACCACACTACAGCTCACAACAACACACTCACTCACTCACCACACTACAGCTCACAACAACACACTCACTCACCACCCTACAGCTCACAACAACTCACTCACCCACCCACTCACCACACTACAGCTCACAACAAAACACTAACTCACTCACCACACTACAGCTCACAACAACACACTCACCCACCCACTCACCACACTACAGCTCACAACAACTCACTCACCCACCCACTCACCACACTACAGCTCACAACAACACACTCACCCACTCACCACACTACAGCTCACAACAACACACTCACTCACCCACTAACTCACCACACTACAGCTCACAACAACACACTAACTCACTCACTCACCACACTACAGCTCACAACAACACACTCACTCACCCACTCACTCACCACACTACAGCTCACAACAACACACTCACTCACCACACTACAGCTCACAACAACTCACTCACCCACCCACCACACTACAGCTCACAACAACACACTCACTCACCCACTCACCACACAACAGCTCACAACAACACACTCACTCACCCACTCACCACACAACAGCTCACAACAACACACTCACTCACTCACCACACTACAGCTCACAACAACACACTCACTCACCCACCCACTCACCACACTACAGCTCACAACAAAACACTTACTCACTCACTCACCACACTACAGCTCACAACAACACACTCACTCACTCACCACACTAGAGCTCACAACAACTCATTCACCCACTCACTCACCACACTACAGCTCACAACAACACACTCACCACACTACAGCTCACAACAACTCACTCACCCACCCACTCACCACACTACAGCTCACAACAACTCACTCACCCACCCACTCACCACACTACAGCTCACAACAACACACTCACCCACCCACTCACCACACTACAGCTCACAACAACTCACTCACCCACCCACTCACCACACTACAGCTCACAACAACTCACTCACCCACTCACCACACTACAGCTCACAACAACACACTCACTCACCACACTACAGCTCACAACAACTCACTCACCCACCCACTCACCACACTACAGCTCACAACAACACACTAACTCACTCACTCACCACACTACAGCTCACAACAACACACTCACTCACCACACTACAGCTCACAACAACACACTCACCCACCCACTCACCACACTACAGCTCACAACAACACACTCACCCACCCACTCACCACACTACAGCTCACAACAACTCACTCACCCACCCACTCACCACACTACAGCTCACAACAACTCACTCACCCACTCACCACACTACAGCTCACAACAACACACTCACTCACCACACTACAGCTCACAACAACTCACTCACCCACCCACTCACCACACTACAGCTCACAACAACACACTAGCTCACTCACTCACCACACTACAGCTCACAACAACACACTCACTCACCACACTACAGCTCACAACAACACACTCACCCACCCACTCACCACACTACAGCTCACAACAACACACTCACCCACCCACTCACCACACTACAGCTCACAACAACTCACTCACCCACCCACTCACCACACTACAGCTCACAACAACTCACTAACTCACTCACTCACCACACTACAGCTCACAACAAAACACTCACCACACTACAGCTCACAACAACACACTCACTCACCCACTCACCACACTACAGCTCACAACAAAACACTCACCCACCCACTCACCACACTACAGCTCACAACAACACACTCACTCACTCACCCACTCACCACACTACAGCTCACAACAACACACTCACTCACCCACCCACTCACCACACTACAGCTCACAACAACTCACTCACCCACTCACTCACCACACTACAGCTCATAACAACACACTCACTCACTCACCACACTACAGCTCACAACAACTCACTCACTCACCACACTACAGCTCACAACAAAACACTCACCCACCCACTCACCACACTACAGCTCACAACAACACACTCACTCACTCACCCACTCACCACACTACAGCTCACAACAACACACTCACCCACTCACCACACTACAGCTCACAACAACTCAATCATCCACTCACTCACCACACTACAGCTCACAACAAAAGACTCACCCACTCACCACACTACAGCTCACAACAAAACACTCACCCACTCACCACACTACAGCTCACAACAAAACACCCACCCACTCACCACACAACTGCTCACCACACTACAGCTCACAACAACACACCCACCCACTCACCACACTACAGCTCACAACAAAACACTCACCCACTCACCACACTACAGCTCACAACAAAACACTCACCCACTCACCACACTACAGCTCACAACAACACACTCACCCACTCACCACACTACAGCTCACAACAACACACTAACTCACTCACTCACCACACTACAGCTCACAACAACTCACTCACCCACCCCCTCACCACACTACAGCTCACAACAAAACACCCACCCACTCACCACACTACAGCTCACAACAACTCACTCACTCACCCACTCACCACACAACTGCTCACCACACTTTGTGTTGCTGCTTCCCTTGCACAGCTCCACCGTGACTTTCTGTCCTCCCATCGCCTCTTTCCCTACCAAGCTCCGATCGCTTTTGTCAATTCAAGACACGTGTTGCATTACTATCGATTACATCGCTGACAGTGACTCAGTTTAACACGTACGGCTTTAGCGACCAACGTTATCCATGATAAAGGGGTTTTTTGGGGTTAGTTCGGCTACATATAAATGTGTCATTAAACCCGCCACCACCCGACACGGCCAATTAGTAAGGTTTGTCACGTAAACAACACGTGCCAATTCGTTACAAGCTCAACATTCACCGGTCTGATTGTGTTGTTGTTGTAATTACGTCACGTTACTCGAATTGTTCATATCGTAGTGGGGTTTATTCTCCAACACACAACCCGTTAGTACTCAACTAGTAAGGGATTCGCATGTTTCGTTGACGTGACAACCCTTACTAATTTGTCTGTGGCGGGTTTAAAGACGTATTAATATCTACGCAATCTCACGTAACAGAAACACCTCTATGCAGGCAAGACCCACAGAGCTACGTGGCTCTCTTTCAGAAGCAACCTGGCCATCAAAATTAATATCTCGACCAAGTGGCCTCATCGTGTGGACATTTGCCGCAGCAGCAGCACGCTCTTTGTTGCTGGTCTCTTTGCATTTCGCTATCTCTGGGCCCCGTGCCTAGCAACTGATGTTACACACCAAGACGGGTGACACGTGTCGCCCCAACTGATGTTACACACCAAGACGGCGGGTGGCACGTGTCGACCTAACTGGTGTTACACACCACGTCAGGTGACACGTGTCGCCCCAACTGGTGTTACACACCAAGCCGGGTGGCACGTGTCGAACCAACTTATGTTACACACCAAGACGGGTGATACGTGTCGCCCCAACTGATGTTACACACCAAGACGGCAGGTGGCACGTGTCGCCCCAACTGGGATTACACCACGTCGGGTGGCACGTGTCGACCCAACTGATGTTACACAGCACGTCGGGTGGCACGTGTCGACCCAACTGATGTTACACACCACGTCGGGTGGCACGTGTCGCCCTAACTGATGTTACACACCACGTCGGGTGACACGTGTCGTCCCAACTGATGTTACACACCACGTCGGGTGGCACGTGTCGCCCTAACTGATGTTACACACCAAGACGGGTGGCACGTGTCGCCCTAACTGATGTTATACACCACGTCGGATGGCACGTGTCGACCCAACTGATGTTACACACCACGTCGGGTGGCACGTGTCGCCCTAACTGATGTTACACACCAAGACGGGTGGCACGTGTCGCCCTAACTGATGTTACACACCAAGACGGGTGGCACGTGTCGCCCTAACTGATGTTACACACCAAGACGGGTGGCACGTGTCGACCCAACTGGGGTTACACACCACGTCGGGTGACACGTGTCGTCCCAACTGGGGTTACACACCGAGACGGGTGGCACGTGTCGACCCGAGTCACTTCGCCACAGTGGTTATTTGGACGCGATCGCGCCCCACTTCTTCTTGACGAGGCGAGACGTTGTCCACGCGAATTTACGGCCCTTTAATTTGTGCAACGGCTCAAATGGAAATCTTTTCACCGTGACACGATGTTGGTTTCACGATTGGAATATTACTGGTAGTGGGGGGGGAAACGCGACGTAGTTTTTGTTTTGTATATATTTCTTTGTCAAAGGCTACACAGCACCTCGTCACCGTCTGCACCAGGTGCTGTGTCGATTGAGCCGTGCGCAATTCGCTGGTCGGCCAATTTAACTCCCCGTCGGTGCTGTGTCCGCGCATTTGCGAGCCGATGGGGCGAGGGTTTTCTTTGTTATTCTCCCCCCACCACCGGGAGAGGTGAAGGGCCCCCCGCCGTCACCCCCGCCGCAAGCGGGGAACGTCGCCCGCGTCCGAGTGAGCGCGGTGCTCGTTGACTCGTACGGACCGGGCCACTCGTGGAGGTGCAGCAAGTGGCAGCCATCAGGGACTTCTCCCTCCCTCCCTCTCCTTGACAGGAGGAGGCCCTGCACCGCTTTGCGTTAAACAACCGCAGCTCGAGCCTTTTACCGCATCAGATTAAAACAAAAACGATGCAGACAGGCTGATCGATATCACGATCAAAATGAATGACGGAGTAAAAAAAGATGTACCGCGTTATATGGGAAGCGGTAGTAAATTGTAATCTGGATAGGACACACCAGAATGGTGGAGGAGGTTGTGCTGGTGGAACGATTGGCGGACGACTGCTAAAATCAGATCATTGAACGGCGATCTGAAACAAACCCCCTGTGGCTACTCCTGAAGCAGACGAATGGATATCAAATCTCGACGTCAATTTGCAATATGGTGCAATCCCCAAAAAATGGCATACGAAGGAAGAAGATTAAGAAGGATAGCGGATGTGAGGGCCTTCCACTGACAGGTCCCGTGTCCAAGCATGGCCGTGGACCTACCCTCCATCCTGGCGCACAATGACAGAAGCGATATGTTCCTGAGCTCGATGCCAATGTCGAGGTCTGCAGCTACGAGCCACGACGAGAGGGCTTCAGGAGAGAGAGAGAGAGGGAGTTGGAGTCGTTTTGCTGTTCTTTCTCCTCTGCTGAAGCAGCGCACACCCACAGTGGTGTCCTGTTTTGGTTCCCACGATTTGGCCAGGCTCCTGAAAGCCTCGGGACACGATTTACTCAGAGTTTCTACCCAGGGGTGGCCTCCTGTTCCACTGCAGACCAAGCCCGGATATATATCGGGGCGCCACGGTGGCTATGAGATGTTAACTTCCTCGCCCGGTATACAGGAGGTCGTGGGTTCGATCCCGACCCTGACACCTGTACATTCGGAGTTTGCGTGTCTCTCTCCCCGTGGTCACGTGGATTTTTCTCCGGGTCCTACGGCTCCCTCCACGTTTAGACACACGCGTTTAGAGTATTTGCCTGCTAAACATTTCCACCCGATAAGCCACTTCGTTGAGCTGTCATTTGTGATAACCAGGTCGCTTCTGAAAAAGAGCTACTCTCTAGCTCAGTGGTAAAATAAAACATAGTTTAATATATATTGTAGTAAGCACCAGGCCTATTATATCAAACACGGTGCAATTAGACTGCAATAAAATTCAACGCAAGAACACCGGTACCAAATCTCGGTATCAAATGAATTCCTGCCAATTTTCCAGGCGGTAACCCCTAGGGATCGTGTCCACTTGGAGGAAGAGTGGCTTTTGGGATGGTGAGGCATTTACCCCACTGCCCATGGGGGGCATCTAAACACAGGACGTTGATCTGTACCGTAATGCCACCACAAAGTACACAATGCGTCCTCTGGGGAAAGGGGGTCAGGTGCTGCTAAGCGAGCACCTGCTAAGGCCGGGATGCCGCAAATCCTGTCGCCTTTTTTAGTTGATCCCCAACCGACGACGTTTCCACACCGCGCCGCATCCTCCGAAGCGGGGATGACCATGGCCGGTTGCCATAGATACTCTGCTGCTCAGTGGCAGGGGAAATCGAACTCAGATTGCCGGGTTCGTGGGCCCAGCGGAACTTAACCGCACTGCGTTCCGCTCACCCACCTTGGGCAGCACTCACACAACAAAGACAAGATCCCCCGTGTAGCCTTTACAGACCGTTGGGGCAACTGCTGCTTACGGAACGGTACACAAGGAGGTGGGTGGCCAGCACCACGCCCGGTCGCATCAGGTACTAATTTGAGGTTGAGCCGACCTAGGGGAGGCCCAGGACCGGTTAAAATAATATAATCGTTACCGGTGTTGGCTGTGAACGGGAATCGAATTCGGGTCGCCGGGTTCATAGCGCAGCGCGCTAACCGCTACACTACCACTCCCCCCACACTCTCACACACACTCTCACACACACTCATACACTCTCACACACACTCTCACACACACTCACACACTCTCTCTCACACACTCTCACACACACTCACGCACACACACTCACACACTCACACATACACGCTCACACACACTCTCACAACAACAACCGCCATTCGCCACTAAGTGGCGGTGACGTCACCACGACGCTTGTGCCAGGCTATGTGCACCCTGAGGCCACGTGAAGTGTCGAACGCCCGCTGGCAGGAGGTCAGGGGGCAGACCCAGGTGCCACGGGTCGACTGACTGTGATGACTGGCTGATGCACAACCTGTGCCCCCTACTGTGCCAACCTGCTGTGCTTTAGCCACCCGGCGCTCCGCTCGTTATTGTGAGCGTCGCTCCTCTGCCCTCCGTTGTTGTTGGAGGGCGACTACCTCCAACTGCCCAGTAGCGTCCTTCACGAGCATCCTCCACAGAGGCCGATCTTGACACCGCTGGTACCAGTCATCGGCAAGTCCACTCAGCTCCACGTCCTCCTGTACCACATCACTCCATCTCTTCTCTAGCCCGTGCCGTGCCCGTTTAGCCCCCTCGATCCGGCTGAACAAAAGCTGTTTCGGCATGCGGTGGCTGGGCATGCGGGCTACATGACCCAGCCAACGCAGCCTTGCCCGCCGGAGGAGCTCACCGATGGGACCGTGCCCAGATCTCACACACGCTCCCACACACGCGCACGCTCCTAGAATTATCGACACACTCACATTCATGCACGCGCACGTGCACACAAGCCATCATGCATACGCACACACAGGCCCTTAAAACAGGCAGGTAGAGTCTCATAGGTGCTCGCTGTTAGCGAGCACCTATGAAGACCGGCACGGCACGCGAAGGGGTGGGTGGCCAGCACCACGCCCGGCCGCCTTTGTCTCTACCCCAGTGATGATGTTTACGACACACCGCGCCAGATATTCGTTTGAGGCTGAGTCGACCTAGAGGAGGCCCATGACCGGTTGAAATAATCGTCACTGGTGTCGGCCGTGAGTGGGATTCGAACTCGTGTCTCTGCCTGGGTCGTAGTGCGGCGCTGACCACTGCACGACCACTCCCCACACTGCACAAAGACAAAGATCCCCCGTGTAGCCTTAACAGACTGTTGGGGCAAGTGCACTTAGCGAATAGCAGAACCTATGAAGGCTGGAACGGCACGCGAGGGGGTGGGTGGCCAGCACCTTGCCCGGCCGCCTTTGTCTTCCCGGTGGCGATGTTTACACACCGCACCAGGTACTCATCTGAGGCTGAGTCGACCTAGGAGAGGCCCAGGACGCACACACACCCCGCAGTATCAACCCGGGGCAGGACCCCAACCAACTCGGACCGACACGCGGTAAAACACGTGGCGCTCCCGTTGTGGGGCCCACGTCCGTTCGAAGCCTCCCCGCTTAAGGCTCCCGTCGCAGACTTTTTTTTACGTTTTGAGATGTCTCAAAAGTGGGGGGCAACTTTTTACATTGAGGGCAAACGCCTTCGATCTTGTTCGATTCCGGCCACTCGTCCTGGGAGAAATTGGGGTCATAAATTGAGGGCGTTGCGCGCGTGTGGTGACACACGTCCAGGCGCGCGCTTCCTCGTCTCTACGGCTGTGCATATTGCTATGTTCATGCATGTACATAAGAGTGGAAATGTTTGCATAATGAAGTATGTGTGTGTGGGAGCGATAAAGTCGTGAGGAGCGGTGGTGTAGTGGTTAGCGCGCTGCGCTACGAACCCCGTCGACCCGAGTTCGATTCCCACCCACGGCCAACACCAGTGACTATTATATAAACCAGTTCTAGGCCTCCCTTAGGTGAACTCAGCCTCAAATGAGTACCTGGTGCGGTGTGTAAACATCGCTACTGCTGGTCACCCACCCCTCGTGTGCCGTGCCGGTCTTCGTAGGTGCTACACGGGAGATCTTTGTCTTTGGGAGTGGTAATGCCGTGGTTAGCACACTTGCTAACTGGCCTCAGTGTGTAAACGTCTCCATTGGGGAGACAAAGGTGGCCAGGCGTGGTGCTGGCAAACACCACCCGCTCATTCGCCATGGCAACCTTCATAGGTGCTCGCTAACAGCACTTGCCCCAACAGTATGTTAAGGCTATACCGGGGATCTTTGTATTTGTTTTTTATTCATTGGGAGATTGGGGAGATTTATGTTCATGTATTCATGGGAGATTGTGTGTGTATTCACGAGACATTATGTGTGTGTGTATTCACGGGAGATTGTGTGTGTGTGTATTCACGGGAGATTGTGTGTGTGTGTGTTCATGGGGGATTGTGTGTGTGTGTGTTCACAAGAGATTATGTGTGTGTGTATTCATGAGAGATTGTGTGTGTGTGTATTCACGAGAGATTGTGTGTGTGTATTCACGGGAGATTGTGTGTGTGTGTGTTCATGGGGGATTATGTGTGTGTGTTCACAAGAGATTATGTGTGTGTGTGTATATTCATGAGAGATTGTGTGTGTGTATTCACGAGAGATTGTGTGTGTGTATTCACGGGAGATTGTGTGTGTGTGTGTTCATGGGGGATTGTGTGTGTGTGTTCATGAGAGATTGTGTGTGTGTGTTCACGGGAGATTGTGTGTGTGTTCATGAGAGATTTGTGTGTGTGTCTGTTCACGGGAGGTTGTGTGTGTGTGTATTCACGGGAGATTGTGTGTGCGTGTGTTCATGGGGGATTGTGTGTGTGTGTTCACAAGAGATTGTGTGTGTGTGTGTATTCATGAGAGATTGTGTGTGTGTGTATTCACGAGACATTATGTGTGTGTGTATTCACGGGAGATTGTGTGTGTGTGTATTCACGGGAGATTGTGTGTGTGTGTGTTCATGGGGGATTGTGTGTGTGTGTGTTCACAAGAGATTATGTGTGTGTGTATTCATGAGAGATTGTGTGTGTGTGTATTCACGAGAGATTGTGTGTGTGTATTCACGGGAGATTGTGTGTGTGTGTGTTCATGGGGGATTATGTGTGTGTGTTCACAAGAGATTATGTGTGTGTGTGTATATTCATGAGAGATTGTGTGTGTGTGTGTATTCACGAGAGATTGTGTGTGTGTATTCACGGGAGATTGTGTGTGTGTGTGTTCATGGGGGATTGTGTGTGTGTGTTCATGAGAGATTGTGTGTGTGTGTTCACGGGAGATTGTGTGTGTGTTCATGAGAGATTTGTGTGTGTGTCTGTTCACGGGAGGTTGTGTGTGTGTGTATTCACGGGAGATTGTGTGTGCGTGTGTTCATGGGGGATTGTGTGTGTGTGTTCACAAGAGATTGTGTGTGTGTGTATTCATGAGAGATTGTGTGTGTGTGTATTCACGAGAGATTGTGTGTGTGTATTCACGGGAGATTGTGTGTGTGTGTGTTCATGGGGGATTGTGTGTGTGTGTGTTCATGAGAGATTGTGTGTGTGTTCACGGGAGATTGTGTGTGTGTGTTCATGAGAGATTTGTGTGTGTGTCTGTTCACGGGAGGTTGTGTGTGTGTGTGTATTCACGGGAGATTGTGTGTGTGTGTGTTCACGAGAGATTGTGTGTGTGTATTCACGGGAGATTGTGTGTGTGTGTGTTCATGGGGGATTGTGTGTGTGTGTGTGTTCATGAGAGATTGTGTGTGTGTTCACGGGAGATTGTGTGTGTGTGTTCATGAGAGATTTGTGTGTGTGTCTGTTCACGGGAGGTTGTGTGTGTGTGTGTATTCACGGGAGATTGTGTGTGTGTTCATGGGGGATTGTGTGTGTGTGTGTGTTCACGGGAGATTGTGTGTGTGTGTTCATGAGAGATTATGTGTGTGTGTGTTCATGGGGGATTGTGTGTGTGTTCATGAGAGCTTGTGTGTGTGTTCATGAGAGATTGTGTGTGTGTGTTCATGAGAGATCGTGTGTGTGTGTGTTCATGGGGGATTGTGTGTGTGTGTGTTCATGGGGGATTGTGTGTGTGTGTGCATGAGAGATTGTGTGTGTGTGTTCACGGGAGATTGTGTGTGTGTGTTCATGAGAGATTGTGTGTGTGTGTTCACGGGAGATTGTGTGTGTGTTCATGGGGCATTGTGTGTGTGTGTTCACGAGAGATTATGTGTGTGTGTTCATGGGGGATTGTGTGTGTGTTCATGAGAGATTGTGTGTGTGTTCATGAGAGATTGTGTGTGTGTTCATGAGAGATCGTGTGTGTGTGTGTTCATGGGGGAGTGTGTGTGTGTGTTCATGAGGGATTGTGTGTGTGTTCATGAGAGATTGTGTGTGTGTGTTCATGGGGGATTGTGTGTGTGTGTTCATGAGAGATCGTGTGTGTGTTCATGAGAGGTTGTGTGTGTGTGTTCATGGGGAATTGTGTGTGTGTGTTCATGAGAGATTGTGTGTGTGTTCATGGGGAATTGTGTGTGTGTTCATGAGAGATTTTGTGTGTGTGTTCATGAGAGATTGTGTGTGTGTGTTCATGAGAGATTGTGTGTGTGTGTGTTCATGAGAGATTGTGTGTGTGTTCATGGGGATTGTGTGTGTGTTCATTAGAGATTGTGTGTGTGCATGAGAGATTGTGTGTGTGTGTGTTCATGAGAGATTGTGTGTGTGTTCATGAGAGATTGTGTGTGTGTTTATGAGAGATTGTGTGTGTGTGTTCATGAGAGATTGTGTGTGTGTTCATGGGGGATTGTGTGTGTGTTCACGAGAGATTGTGTGTGTGTTCATGAGAGATTGTGTGTGTGTGTGTTCATGAGATATTGTGTGTGTGTTCATGAGAGATTGTGTGTGTGTTCATAGGGGATTATGTGTGTGTGTGTTCATGGGGGATTGTGTGTGTGTTCATGAGAGATTGTGTGTGTGTGTTCATGAGAGATTGTGTGTGTGTGTTCATGAGAGATTGTGTGTGTGTGTGTTCATGGGGATTGTGTATGTGTTCATGAGAGATTGTGTGTGTGTGTTCATGAGAGATTGTTTGTGTGTGTTCATGAGAGATTGTGTGTGTGTTCATGGGGATTGTGTGTGTGTTCATGAGAGATTGTGTGTGTGTTCATGGGGGATTGTGTGTGTTCATGGGGGATTGTGTGTGTGTGTGCATGAGAGATTGTGTGTGTGTGTGTTCATGAGAGATTCTGTGTGTGTTCATGAGAGATTGTGTGTGTGTGTTCATGAGAGATTGTGTGTGTGTGTTCATGAGAGATTGTGTGTGTGTGTTCATGAGAGATTGTGTGTGTGTGTTCATGAGAGATTGTGTGTGTGTGTTCATGAGAGATTGTGTGTGTGTGCCTACTCGCGAGGGGGCGTCGTGTTAGTGCGCCAGTAAACAATTCACGTGCGTGGCTCTGGAGATGGCGTGGGGGTGCAGGGACGGTGTCAGTCATCAGGCCATGAAACCCGTGCCACCCTGGGCCGAACTTTGTGGACGCAGACTGCCCTCGGAGCACGGCGCAACCACGCGGCGAGCGACGCTGGACCCGGATGGGAGCAGCACGGCGCGTGGATGGAGCCGTCCCCTCCTGCCGCTTGCGAGCAGCAACAACTCTGTCAGCCGACGCCTTCGTTCGCATCAAGCCCCCCCCCACCCCCGGTGTGGACATCCCCGCCGCGATCGCCTTCTCTCATCGCGCGCAGAAAGCGCTGCGATCGAAGTGCGAACGGAGGCGTCCCCCGTAGTCAGTGCCGGATTATGGTCGTAGCAAAGTAGCTACTACACACGTGTAGTAGTAGCTACTACACGTGTAGTAGTAGCTACTACACGTGTAGTAGTAGCTACTACACGTGTAGTAGTAGCTACTACACGTGTAGTAGTAGCTACTACTACGCATGTGTAGTACTACTACACGTGTAGTAGCTACTACACATGTGTAGTAGTAGCTACTACACATGTGTAGCTACTACACATGTAGTAGTAGCTATGGGCCCCGCACATTCAAGGGCCCCGCGCTAAATGCTTTCAAGCTATCAATTCCGGTTCAGTGATTCTGCACTTGCTCTATGACTATAGTACTATACCGCCTTCAACTTTTATGAACGACTGGGTGTTTAAGGTTAGCGATTTGTGGTATTATCTGGCTGTATAGCAAATGCAAGTAAAACATTTGTGTTTTAATATCTGTTTTTATTTATTTATTTAGGGTCCCTTAATAAGATATGCTAGAGGCCCCGCAGTAGCTTCGTCCGGCACTGGTGGCTGCGTGTGTGCGCGCCACGCGTGTGAAACAACTTGGGCGGCTCGAGGGTCCAGTGGTGGCTCGCTCCGTCGGGATCTCTCCGACGGGGAGCGCTAGTGTAGCGGTTAGCGCTCTGCGCTATGAACCTGGCGACCCGGGTTCGATTCCCGCTCACGGCCAACACCAGTGACGATTATCTGAACCGGTATCGGGCCTCCCCTACGTCGACTCAGCCTCAAATGAGTACCTGGTGCGGTGTGTAAACATTTCCACTAGGGAGACAAAGGCGGTCGGGCGTGGTGCTGGCCACCCACCCCCTCGTGTACCGTTCCGGCCTTCATAGGTGCTCGCTAACAGCACTTGCCCTCAACAGTCTGTTAAGGCTATATGGGGGATCTTTATCTCTCCCCAAGATGTTCACTCCTCGGCGGGCAAAAATCTCCCAGCCTGGCGAGCCTCCGTCAAAAGCCACAAGTCTCTCTCGACAGAGGCAGAGACAGAGAGAGGGGTGGAGGAAGGCAGACAGAGATACCCTGATGAGACCGAGCACACTGAGGTTGGATTGTGAAGAGGCCACGCAAAGCCGAAGCCTGGTGGAGAGCCAGATCCAGATTAGATTTTTATAGCCTCAAGTCAACCATCGATCAAATAAACCAATGAGTGAATTAGTTTCATTGCTATTTTTTTAAACACGTTTTATAACGTTTGAAAAAAAGACAAAGATTCCCCTATAGCCTGTGGCATGCTGTTAGGGCAAGTGCTGTTAGCGAGATAATCTATGAAGACCCGCATGGCACACGAGAAGGTGGGTGGCCAGCACCACGCCCGACCGCCTTTCATATCCCAAGTGGCGACGTTCACTACACACCGAACCAGGGACTCATTTGAGGCTGCGTCGACCTAGGGGAGGCCCAGGAACAGTTCAAATAATCGTCACAGGTGTTGGCCGTTAGTGGGAATCGAACTCGGGTCGCCGGGCTCGTAGTGCAGCGCGCTAACCACTACACCACCGCTCCCCACCACCAACACCACCACCACACATAACAACAACCGCCATTCGCCACTAAGTGGCGGTGACGTCCCCACAGCACTTGTACCAGGCTAGGTGCACGTTAAGGTCACGTGAAGTGTCGAACGCCCGCTGGCAGGTCACAGGACAGACCCAGGTGCCATGGGTCGACTGACTGAGATGGCACGCACACACTAACACAAAACGTGTTTTAAAAAACCACCCGGCAGAATTCACGGCGTAGCGAGTCTCTGCAGGTGCACTCCGCAGCGCTCAGCGTCCTGAGACTGCGCCGTGCTGATGCGTCGCGATTCTGACGAGACCGGACCCACGGTTGTCGACCGCTGCTGCTGCTGCTGCTGCTGCAAGTCGGTCGCGTTCGCTCAAATTGATCATTATTGATTCTGGGGGGGTGGGGGGGGGTCTCCTCGGACAAGAAGCCACGAGTGCAGTACGTCAGGGAATGCCGACGGACGATTTTCTGCTGCACAGCGGCTGTTTGCTTTCTTACGCGCTGATGTGCGCGTGCTGTTTCAAAAGACGTGCTCCTCGGGCCGTCCCCGATCGTTGCCCTCATCATTATTATTATTATTCTGTATGCGATGGGTGTTGTCTCGTTGTTTACGGATTCGATAACGGTCGCTGGGCACAGGCCCAGGACATCAAGGGGACTCAACCAGGGACAGAATTTCAAATGTACCCCCCCCCCCACCCTCTGTATGCTGGGAGAATCAATCTCACGCACAAAGCGTCTGCGTCTTGTCGGCGCAACAGCGCACGTGCCATGCTGAAGTCAGACACCCTCAGAGACGTTCATTCGTTGAGCGTTAGGGGGCTACTCTCCTTACGCATATTCGACTTACGAACTTTCAGACATACGAACAAACCTGGTCCGTATGTCCAGTTGCATGTTCGGAGCGAGAGTTGTAAGCTCAACCGCCATGCGCAAATTACATCTGCAGAACGTGAAGAACCAGTGGAATCCACATCTGCAAAACGTGAAGAACCAGTGGCATCTACATCTACAGAACGTGAAGAACCAGTGGCATCTACATCTACAGAACGTGAATAACCAGTGGCATCTACATCTGCAGAACGTGAAGAACCAGTGGCATCTACATCTACAAGACATGAAGAAACAGTGGCATCTACTTCTGTTGAATGTGAAAAACCAGTGACATCTACATCTGCAGAACGTGAAGAACCAGTGGCATCTACATCTGCAGAACGTGAAGAACCAGTGGCATCTACATCTGCAGAACGTGAAGAACCAGTGGCATCTACATCTGCAGAACGTGAAGAACCAGTGACATCTACATCTGAAGAACGTGAAGAACCAGTGGCATCTACATTTGCAGAACGTGAAGAACCAGTGGCATCTACATCTACAGAACATGAATAACCAGTGGCATCTACATCTGCAGAACGTGAAGAACCAGTGGCATCTACATCTGCAGAACGTGAAGAACCAGTGGCATCTACATCTGCAGAACGTGAAGAACCAGTGGCATCTACACCTGCAGAACATGAAGAACCAGTGGCATCTACACCTGCAGAACATGAAAAACCAGTGGCATCTACTTCTATTGAATGTGAAGAACCAGTGGCATCTACATCTGCATGAGATTATACAACCTTAAAAGCCATTCCCCGTGTTTTGTGTACATGCCGTACAACACCTAACTCGTTCATAAGTCGAAGAGTTTCTGTAGTTCGATTCGTGACTCCGGCGCTATTGCTACCACATACATCGGATGGAGTTTTCTGTTTTCAGTAACGCCAGAAGCTTAGCGAGGTGCGGCCTGAATCTCCGCCGTTAATGTCACGTTGCAGTTATGCAATGTTGCTGTTCACCGGACGATCGATTGGTTTTCCCGATCACGGATGCTTATGAGCAGGGTTGTTTGTAACAAAGCGGACATCTAAATGAATGTTGAAGCAAACAGTCGAAGTGGATGCACCATGCTGAACGTGCAGCAAAGACAGCATGAAAACAGGTAGAAGCCACGTGATCATTTGCTTGCGATGAGCACAATTGTTGATGCAATAATTCACAAGCAACAACACTAAACAAGGAACGTCTCGATTTAAAGCTTTCGTGACTGCAAGGATTCATCTTCTTTGGTTATTTCGGTAAAGTCACGTAGAATGAGAATAAAATAATAAATTGATAAAATAAAATAACACAATAATATTCTCACGACGTTTCGGCCACAACACAAGGGGCCTTCATCATCTCTGCGTCTACAAAAGAAATAATTTCTTACACAACCCACCAGCCGCAGGATCTTCTGGAAGGGCGTCATTTCAGGGGCATTGACTCAGAACAAGCAACAACTCGGGACCGGCATCCACACGCAAGTGTCTCATCAGCAGCGGCAGGCTCATCGCAAATCAATGCCGGTGAACCGACAGATGTCCAAAGCGAGGAGCGTCTCTCTCCGCTGCGGAGTCACGGGTCGACATGACGTCACGCGAGGAATTCGAAACAATCGCGAGCGTGGTTGTCGAGATCATAAACAGTCGATAAAGCCGCATGCGGCTCTGTGAGGACGTGTGTACTGTGTGTGTGTGTACTGTGTGTGTGTACTGTGTGTGTACTGTGTGTGTGTACTGTGTGTATGTGCTGTGTGTGCTGTGTGTGTACTGTGTGTGCTGTGTGTACTGTGTATGTGTCTACTGTGTGTACTGTGTGTGTGTGCTGTGTGTACTGTGTGTGTACTGTGTGTGCTGTGTGTGTGTACTGTGTGTGTGCTGTGTGTGTACTGTGTGTGTGTACTGTGTGTGTGTGTGTGCGCTGTGTGTTTGTGTGTACTGTGTGTGTGTACTGTGTGCTGTGTGTACTGTGTACTGTGTGTACTGTGTGTGTACTGTGTGCTGTGTGTACTGTGTGTGTACTGTGTGTGTGTACTGTGTGGGTACTGTGTGTGTGTACTGTGTGTGTACTGTGTGTACTGTGTGTGTGTGTACTGTGTGCTGTGTGTACTGTGTACTGTGTGTACTGTGTGTATACTGTGTGTGTACTGTGTGTGTGTACTGTGTGTGTACTGTGTGCTGTGTGTACTGTGTACTGTGTGTACTGTGTGTGTACTGTGTGTGTATTGTGTGCTGTGTGTACTGTGTAATGTATGCTGTGTGTAATGTGTGCTGTGTGTACTGTGTGTGTGTGCTGTGTGTGCGTACTGTGTGTGTGTACTGTGTGCTGTGTGTATTGTGTGTGTCTACTGTGTGTGCTGTGTGTGTACTGTGTGTGTGTTTGTGTGTACTGTGTGCTGTGTGTGTACTGTGTGTGTGTACTGTGTGTGTACTGTGTGTGTACTGTGTGTACTGTGTGCTGTGTGTACTGTGTCTGTGTACTGTGTGCGTGTGTGTATACTGTGTACTGTGTGTACTGTGTGTACTTATGTGTGTGTGTACTGTGTACTGTGTGTACTGTGTGTGTGTGTACTGTGTGTACTGTGTGTGTGTGTACTGTGTGTACTGTGTGTGTGTACTGTGTGTGTGTGTACTGTGTGTGTGTGGAGAGTGGTAGTGTAGTGGTTAGCGCTACGCTGCGCTACGAACCCGGCGCCGAGAGTTTGATTCCCGCTCACGGCCAACACTGGTGACGATTATCTGAACCAGTCCTGGGCGTCCCCTAGGTCGACTCAGCCTCAAATGAGTACTTGGCGCGGTGTGTAATAAACATCGACCACCAGGGAGACAAAGGCGGCCGGGCGTGGTGCTGGCCACTCACCCCCTCGTGTGCCTTTCCAGCCGTTATCGGTGCTCGCCGACAGCACTTGCCCCCGCCGTCTGTGAAGGCTACACGGGGGATCTTTGTCTTTGTCTCCCAATCGCGTGATCTGTCGGCGACGCGGAGGAGACGCCACCGGGCTGCTCCACTCGAAGATGTTTTATCGCTTTGCTGTCTTCGGCTGTCATTAAAGGGTGGTTTTTCTTCTGTTTATTAATATTTTATTTGAAATGTAATATCACCCCCCACCTCCACACACACACACTGCAGGCGATATCCAACACATTGTACAAACAAATACAAAGATAAAATACAAAGATAAAATCTAGGTGAAATGCGGAACGGTTTAAAATTAGCTTAAGGGAAAGCGGCGGGCGTGGGGGAAGCGATGAATGTTGATGGAGCAGTGAGTGGTGATGAAGCAGTGAATGTTGATGAAGCAGTGAGTGTTGATGAAGCAGTGAGTGTTTATTGAAGCAGTGAGTGTTGGTGGAAGCAGTGAGTGTTGATTGAAGCAGTGTGTTAATTGAAGCAGTGAGTGTTGATTGAAACAGTGAGTGTTGATGGAAACAGTGAGTGTTGATTGAAACAGTGAGTGTTGATTGAAGCAGTGAGTGTTGATTGAAGCAGTGAGTGGTGATGGAAGCAGTGAGTGTTGATTGAAGCAGTGAGTGTTGATTGAAGCAGTGAATGTTGATTGAAGCAGTGAATGTTGATTGAAGCAGTGAGTGTTGATTGAAGCAGTGAATGTTGATGGAAGCAGTGAGTGTTTATTGAAACAATGAGTGTTGATTGAAGCAGTGAATGTTGATTGAAGCAGTGAGTGTTGATTGAAGCAGTGAGTGTTTATTGAAACAGTAAGTGTTGATGGAAGCAGTGAGTGTTTATTGAAACAGTGAGTGTTGATTGAAGCAGTGAGTGTTGATTGAAGCAGTGAGTGTTGATTGAAGCAGTGAATGTTGATGGAGCAGTGAGTGTTGATGGAGCAGTGAGTGTTGATTGACAGTGAGTGTTGGTGGAAGCAGTGAGTGTTGATTGAAGCAGTGAGTGTTGATGGAAACAGTGAGTGTTGATTGAAACAGTGAGTGTTGATTGAAGCAGTGAGTGTTGATTGAAGCAGTGAGTGGTGATGGAAGCAGTGAGTGTTGATTGAAGCAGTGAGTGTTGATTGAAGCAGTGAGTGTTGATTGAAGCAGTGAATGTTGATTGAAGCAGTGAGTGTTGATTGAAGCAGTGAATGTTGATTGAAGCAGTGAGTGTTGATTGAAGCAGTGAATGTTGATGGAAGCAGTGAGTGTTTATTGAAACAGTGAGTGTTGATTGAAGCAGTGAGTGTTGATTGAAGCAGTGAGTGTTGATTGAAGCAGTGAGTGTTTATTGAAACAGTGAGTGTTGATGGAAGCAGTGAGTGTTTATTGAAACAGTGAGTGTTGATTGAAGCAGTGAGTGTTGATTGAAGCAGTGAGTGTTGATGGAGCAGTGAGTGTTGGTGGAGCAGTGAGTGTTGATTGAAACAGTGAGTGTTGGTGGAAGCAGTGAGTGTTTATTGAAGCAGTGAGTGTTGATTGAAGGAGTGAGTGTTGATTGAAACAGTGAGTGTTGGTGGAAGCAGTGAGTGTTTATTGAAGCAGTGAGTGGTGATGGAAGCAGTGAGTGTTTATTGAAGCAGTGAGTGGTGATGGAAGCGGTGAGTGGTGATGGAAGCAGTGAGTGTTGCTGGAAGCAGTGAGTGTTGATTGAAGCAGTGAGTGTTTATTGAAACAGTGAGTGTTGATGGAAGCAGTGAGTGTTTATTGAAACAGTGAGTGTTGATTGAAGCAGTGAGTGGTGATTGAAGGAGTGAGTGTTTATTGAAGCAGTGAGTGGTGATTGAAGCAGTGAATGTTTATTGACGTAGTGAGTGTTGATTGAAGCAGTGAGTGTTTATTGAAACAGTGAATGTCTATAGAAGCGGTGAGTGTTGATTGCAGCAGTGAGTGTTTATTGAAACAGTGAGTGTTGATTGAAGCAGTGAGTGTTGATGGAAGCAGTGAGTGTTTATTGAAGCAGTGAGTGTTGATGGAAACAGTGAATGTTTATTGAAACAGTGAGTGTTGATTGAAGCAGTGAGTGCTGATTGAAGCAGTGAGTGTTTATTGAAACAGTGAGTGTTGATTGAAGCAGTGAGTGTTGATGGAAACAGTGAGTGTTTATTGAAAAAGTGAGTGTTGATTGAAGCAGTGAGTGTTGATTGAAGCAGTGAGTGTTGATTGAAGCAGTGAGTGTTGATTGAAGCAGTGAGTGTTGATGGAAGCAGTGAGTGTTGATTGAAGCAGTGAGTGTTGATTGAAACAGTGAGTGTTGATTGAAGCAGTGAGTGTTGATGGAAGCGGTGAGTTTTATTGAAACAGTGAGTGTTTATTGAAACAGTGAGTGTTGATTGAAGCAGTGAGTGTTGATTGAAGCAGTGAGTGTTGATTGAAGCAGTGAGTGTTGATTGAAGCAGTGAGTGTTGATTGAAGCAGTGAGTGTTGATGGAAGCAGTGAGTGTTGATTGAAGCAGTGAGTGTTGATTGAAACAGTGAGTGTTGATTGAAGCAGTGAGTGTTGATGGAAGCAGTGAGTGTTTATTGAAACAGTTAGTGTTGATTGAAACAGTGAGTGTTGATTGAAGCAGTGAGTGTTGATTGAAGCAGTGAGTGTTGATTGAAGCAGTGAGTGGTGATGGAAGCAGTGAGTGTTGATTGAAGCAGTGAGTGTTGATTGAAGCAGTGAATGTTGATGGAAGCAGTAAGTGTTGATTGAAACAGTGAGTGTTGATTGAAGCAGTGAGTGTTGATTGAAGCAGTGAGTGTTGATTGAAGCAGTGAGTGTTTATTGAAACAGTGAGTGTTGATGGAAGCAGTGAGTGTTTATTGAAACAGTGAGTGTTGATTGAAGCAGTGAGTGTTGATTGAAGCAATGAGTGTTGATTGAAGCAGTGAATGTTGGTGGAGCAGTGAGTGTTGATGGAGCAGTGAGTGTTGATTGAAACAGTGAGTGTTAGTGGAAGCAGTGAGTGTTGATTGAAGCAGTGAGTGTTGATTGAAGCAGTGAGTGTTTGTTTAAACAGTGAGTGTTGATAGAAACAGTGAGTGTTGATTGAAGCAGTTAGTGTTTATTGAAACAGTGAGTGTTGATGGAAGCAGTGAGTGTTTATTGAAACAGTGAGTGTTGTATTCCCTCCTGCACACGTGGGGAGACTCGACCGTGCACCGGTCCTCAGCCGGCAATGCGTCACGGGGTGCGTCACAGAGAGCGGCGCCCGTGACGTCACAGAGAGCGGCGCCCGTGACGTCACAGAGAGCGGCGCCCGTGACGTCACTTGCCAGTGGGCTCGGCTCGTGTCACGGGTGGTGGAAGTTTCGGCGTCGTTCACTAATAAGCAGAAGTCATCATGCTCGAGACAAGATAGACGCCGCTCACGTAGTGCATTGCTTTGGTCACCTTCTTAACTTGTCCCGTAACCCCCCCCCCCCACGCACACAACATCGAGCCAACTGGAAAGTTCATGACCCCCTCCCTCCCAACGCAGGAATGTGCCGATACATTGTCAAAAATCGCCGCTCTCGAGCAGTGCTTCTTCACCTGGGGTGGGGGGGGCTGCCCTCCTTGGGGGTGCGAGGCATGACGGATATTGCGTCCCATCAACTCTCCACAATGTGTAAAGGCTGAAGCTCTAAACATGAGTTGCATGAGCCAGATGCATTACCCTGTAACACAGGATGAATCACCCGTTAGTCTGGGGTACACTGGTGGGACTCAGGATGATCAACAGCTGTTGAGGGACCCTGGAGAGCCCAAAGACAAATATCCCCCTTGTAGCCTGAACAGACTGTTGGAGCAAGTGCTGTTATCGAGCACCTATGAAGGCCGGCAGAGCACACGAGGGGGTGCCCAGCACCCGCCTTTGTCTCCCTCGTGGCGATCTTTACACACCGCACCAGGTACTCATTTGAGGCTGAGTCGACCTAGGGAAGGCCCAGGACCGGTTCAGATAATCGTCACTGGTGTTGGACGTGAGCGGGAATCGAACTCGGGTCGCCAGGTTCATAGTGCAGCGCACTAACCGCTACACTACAGCGCCCCACTGACACACACTGACACACACACTGACACACTGACACACACACACTGACACACTGACACACACTGACACACACACTGACACACACACTGACACACACTGACACACACACTGACACACACTGACACACACACTGACACACACACTGACACACAACAACAACCGCCATTCGCCACTAAGTGGCGGTGACGTCACCACGACGCTTGTGCCAGGCTATGTGCACTCTGAGACCACGTGAAGTGTCGAACGCCCGCTGGCAGGAGGTCACGGGACATACCCAGGTGCCACGGGTCGACTGACTGAGATGACTGGCTGATGCACCACCTGTGCCCCCTATTGTGCCAACCTGCTGTGCTTTAGCCACCCGGCGCTCCGCTCGCTGTTCTGAGCGTCGCTCCTCCGCCCTCCGTTGTTGGAGGGCGACTACCTCCAACTGCCCAGTAGCGTCCTTCACGAGCCTCCTCCACAGAGGCCGATCTTGACACCGCTGGTACCAGTCATCGGCAAGTCCACTCAGCTCCACGTCCTCCTGTACCGCATCACTCCATCTCTTCTCTAGCCCGTGCCACGACCGCTTAGCCCCCTCAATCCGGCCGAACAAAAGTTGTTTCGGCATGCGTTGGCTGGGCATGCGGGCTACATGACCCAGCCATCGCAGCCTTGCCCGCCGGAGGAGCTCACCGATGGGACCTTGCCCAGATCTTTCAAGGATTTGTGAGCTCCTCACACAATCCAGTCTGGTTAAACCCAGGATGGATCGTAGGCAGGCCAGCCTAAATGTTTCTAACCGGCAAAGATGTTCCATTAGGGGGGTCCACGTTTCGCAAGCGTAGAGAAGGGAGGGAATGACCGTGGCCGAGAAGACCTGAAGCTTAGTGCGGAGCGACAGACCAGGTAGCTTCCACACAGCGTTATGCAACCGATGAAAAGATATTGCCGCTCGACTGACTCGGAGTGAGACCTCTGCTGTTAAACTGGAGCCGGTCATAAGCACGCTGCCCAGGTATGGGAAACTCTCCACTCGCTCCACAACTGCCCCATCACCGATTGGGAGTTGTGGGGGTGGAGTGTCCGATGGTACAAAATACCCAGGCAGGTGCTTAGTTTTGGTGGGGCTGATGGTAAGGCCCCACCTCTTAGTGGCACGCTCCAGTCTCAGCAGCAGCGTCTCCAACTACCTCTGAATGAGCAGCTATTACCAAATCATCAGCATACATAACGTGGTTGAGCAATAGGGAGCCATCCCTTGACCGCACCCGGGCATCGATCAGCCTCCCATTATATCTGTACCATATGGAGATTCCCCCGGTACAGCTATTGAAGGCTTCAAGAACTACGTGGTCAAAATAGATGTTAAATAATGTGGGAGCCAGAAGACATCCCTGTCGCACCCCAAGGTGTACAGGGAATGTCTCTGACTCCCGGCCACGTAGTTTTACCCGGGCCCGCTCACCATCATGAAGGTCCTTAATGATCGTGAGCAGAGGGTCAGGTACTCCAAAAGCACGAAGAACAACCCGGAGCCCAGGCCTACTGATGGTATCATAGGCCTTTACCAGGTCAATAAAGCAGAGATGTAGGTCTTGCTGGAATTCCCTACACCTCTGCTGTAGCAGACGGACAGAAAATATGGCATCTGTACAGGACCACCCTTTCCTGAAACAGCACTGGGGCTCCGCAAGCCTCTCCTCAGCGTGCCTGGCAAGGCGATGTTGAATAATCCTTGCCAGGACCTTTCCAGTCACACAGAGGAGTGAGATGCCCCTGTAGTTGTTACAGCCTGTGCGGTCCCCCTTCTTAAAGAGGGGGACCACCAGGGCATCCCTCCAATCCTGCGGAACCCGTCCAGTGGTCCAGACTGTTGTTATGATGTCATATAGGGCAGTCTGTGCACAAACGCCACCCTCCCTCAACATTTCGCTTGGGAGATCATCTCTGCCCGGTGCCTTTCCTGGTCTCAGACTCCGGATCGCCTTCAGTACTTCCTCAACAGATGGCACCTCAGCCAGCCACTCACAGGGGTAACTTCTTCCAATATTTGAGGCACTGCTGCCTTAGCCGGGTCATCCCCACTTTGTGCCACGATGTTTTTCTGGATGAGGGATTTTCCCTCCCCCAGGACCTCACAGAAATGCTCAGCAAATCTGCAAACCTGTTCCTGGGGGTCGGAGATTGGATCACCGTTTTTTCCCCTAATGATGGTAATAGGTGTGGTGCTGCAGGTTACTTTTTTGATGGAGTTAAATAGAGATTTGTGATCGCGGGCAACTGAGGCAGACTCCATCTCCTCAGCAACCCGCGACCACCACCCATCCTTGCAGCGCCTCCCGGCTCTCCGAACCTCCGGGCGAAGGCTGCGGTAAGCCTCCTCATTCTCTGACGTGGGATTCTGTAGCCGATGGCAGTGGGCCTGTCGCTTTTTCTCAACCATCCTGAACACCTCTGTCAGCCAGGGTCTCTGGGGAGGTCTGGACCGCGTACCCAAAGCAGCCATTGCAGCTGCATGAGTCACAGTCCTAAACCTCGCCCATTTACCCTCGACATCAGGAGGAGTAGGGGACGATGCCAACCCCAACTGCAGGCGATGATGAAATTCTCACTTGCAACTTTCATCAGATAACTGAGACCAGGCCACTTTTGGTTGGAATGGGGTCCTGGGTGTACACCCACCACCGGAGCGGAAGAATGGCAGGTGCATCTTACAGATGACAAGTCGATGGTCAGAGGGCAGATCAGCTCCACGGTAGGACCTGGTGTCAAGGACATGCGCTCGCATCCGCTGGTCCATCACTATGTAGTCCAGCAAATGTTCTTGCTTGGACCCGGCATGCATCCATGATGTTGTGTGGATGCGCCGATGCCAGAACAGCGTGTTGGTAATTACAAGCCCATGGGCTGCACAAATATCTAGCAGCCTCCTACCGTTGTTATTGAGCTGATCCGGCCCATGCCCTCCAATCACTCCAGACCAGGTTCCAGCATCATGACCAACTCGGGCATTGAAGTCACCCAACATGATGACTCTATCCCGAAGTGCCACTTTAGCCAGCACCTGTGACAGGAGGTCATAGAAGGCATCTGACTCATCGGCTTTGCCTGCATCCCTCCACGGATGTTCATCTTCGGTGGGGGCATAAGTAACCACGACCACCAATCCTCACCTCCGATTGATGGGAAGGCGAGCCCAAAGTAGCCTGGGGCTTACAGCTTCCCACACCTCACCGCCACGCTCCCACGCCCCCTTCATTCTTTTGTTCAAAAGAAGAGCCACACCCTGTTGTTTGACAGTCTGCTGCCCCGAGTAGAGGACTGTCCACCCTTCATGGTGACAGGAGCCAGAACCGGTCCAGCGGACCTCCTGAATTCCACAGAGATCCAGGCGGTACCGGTCCAGCTCCCGACAGAGGAGTGGCAGCCTCTCCTCCGCAGTGAGCAATCGAACATTCCACGTGGCCAAACGAAGTGGCTTTTCGTTGTTTCTGGAGGAGCCCCGAGGGTAGAGATTCAATCTCCTGGCTCCGCCAAATGGGGTTTGGCCAGGAGACGTCATAGACGCCTGTCCCCCCGGGGCCTCCGGCACAAGCTTATTTGTTACATATTTAAGTCGTAGTTTCGTGGTAATTTTTTGAAGGTGGAGGGGTCACCAGCCCCTCGCACCCGTCCAGAGCCCCCGTTTACAGACGCCATGAGGGGAGGAGCCAATCGGAATTGGCCCTCCCCCCACAGCACTGTCCACGACAGAGTTGCCCATCCTGCACCGCGAGCAGGTAGGGGGTTATTTTGCCGGACACACACACACTGACACACTGACACACACACTGACACACACACTGACACACACACACTGACACACACACTGACACACACACTGACACACACACTGACACACACACTGACACACACTGACACACACACGACAAGAATCGCCACAGGCTCTGGAGCGCAAATCGTAACGGCAGCGCCGTTGGGACCACGGCGCCTCGGATCGCAGTGTCCTGACACACGGATCACAGTGCCCTGACACACGGATCTCAGTGTCCTGACACACGGATCACAGTGTCCTGACGCACAGATCGTAGTGCCCTGACACACGTCCGCACACGGTCTG